>NC_061795.1:6473750-6795000 GCF_021462225.1 Girardinichthys multiradiatus | reverse complement strand
TTTCAGCCAGGAATAACTAGCTTTGCTCACAGCTGAGAACCAAACGCTGAGGGATAGCGTGAAAACGCCTACCGATGGAATGACACAGGTGTCTGGAGAAAATAAAAAAAATGAAGGAGACCATCCTGGATATACATGCTCAAGGCATACAGGACAACCTTGTCTTCTCCGGCATCCCAGAACAGGCAGAGGAGGACACCGAATCCACGGTCTGTGAATTTCTCCAACGTCAACTGAAACTCCCAAGCAACAAAGTAAAAAACATCACATTCCATCGTGTTCACCGGCTTGGAGGTAAGTAGCCCGATCACAACCAACCTTGGCCAACTGTAGCGAAGTTCGAGCACTACAAGCAAAAAGAGCAGATCAGAAGTCAGGGCAGAGGCCAGGAAACATACTTCAGCGTTAATGACCAGTTTCCAAAGGAGATCATGGATCCTCTGAGGCGAGTATTAATCCCAATCATGAAGAAATTTATCACCGAAAGATAAACTCTATATTAATGGTCAGTTGTTCAGGGTCCACGAGATCTCTCCGTGGCTTTATTAGGAGCAACAGCAGGTAAATTTAAACATGCAACAGTTATAATCTATTGTAAAGTTAGCTCAGTATGATGTTTACAGCGTTAGATGTGTGTGACCAAGGCTGGGCTTCTGGGTATCCAATCCTTTTTGGCTTTTCTTGTTTTGTCTGTTACCAGACTACTCTGCCACTCTTCTCTCTTTCTGTCACACACAAACATGCACACTCACACACATCCACACACACACAAATATTTCTTAACATAACCTTATATCTCTCACCCCCTCCTGTCCCTAGCACCTTCTTAATTTTCCGTCTTTTTCTCTGTTATATCTCTGCTTCTGGACTTTACATCAGGCAACACAATGCACTGACTTTGATTTCACTTGGGTCTGTTTTTATGGTGACATGCGCTGTCCAACTTTAACTACACGCGCACAACTATGGGCACTCTCAGGATTGTCACATGGAATGTTCATGGAACCAGTACCAGAGAGAAAAAGTTAAAGAGTTTTAACCAACTTAAAAGACTACAGGCAGACGTATTATTTGAAGAGATGCACAGCTGCAAAGCATCTTAAATCACCTGAGTTTCCTCATTTGTTTTCTGCCTGCTACAATTCTAGACAACAGGGAGTAGCAATGTTAATTCATAAAAATATTGACTTTACAGTATTAGACACTTTTACAGATCCAGAGGGTAGATTTGTAATAATACAATATATACACATAACCACACATAAGATTATGTATTGTCAGTATATATGCCCCAAATGTTGATGACCCCCCATTCTTCCATATTGTTTTTCTGCACTGGCTGAACACACTGCTCCCTTCTTGGGAACGATCTCAACTTTGGTCTAAATTAAGAAATAGACAGGTTGAGTACAACAGGGACTCAGCGCAGTTGGCAATCAATAAATATAGTTAAACAGTACATAAGTGATTGTAGGCTTTGCAATGCATAACAGTCTCTTCACCCTAACCATAGAGAATATACTTCTCACATGTCCATCACTCTTACTCTTGTCTGGATTATTTCACGAGCTCGTTGTTGACTGACATCTCAGACACCGAGATACCGCCGGACTCGGACTTGGACGAGCTGATCTTCATCCCAGCCGCTTCACACTGCGAACTGACCAACTGCATGCTGTACGTCTTGGCAAGAGGGGGCTAGCAGGACAATGTCATCTGCAAAAAGAAGAGATGAAATCCACTGGTCCCCAAACCAGACTCCCTCTGGCCCTTGTATACACCTAGAAATCCTGTCCTAAAAAGTTATGAACAGGAACGGTGACAAAGGGCAGCCATGCTAGAGTCCAACATGCACCGGGAACAGGTTTCAACTTAGTGTCGGCAATGTGGACCAAACTCCTGCTCCGCTTGTACAGAGACCAGATGGCCCCCGACTCCCTACTCCTGGAGCAATCCCCACAGGGCACCACAAGGGACACAGTCGAATGCCTTCTCCAGGTCCACAAAACACATGTGGACCGGTTGGTCAAACTCCCATGAACCCTCGAGTAACCTGCAGATGGTGTAGAGCCGGTCCAGTGTTCAACGGCTGGGATAAACCCACACTGCTCCTCCTGAACCCTGGCATAGGCCTTACCAGGGAGGCTGAGGAGCGTGATCCCCCTATTGTTGGAACACACCCTCCGGTCACCCTTCTTATGAAGGGGGACCACCAACTCGGTCTGCCAGTTCAGAAGCACTGTCGCCTATCACCACACAATGTTGAAGAGGCAGGTCAACTATGACAGCCCCACATCCAACATCCAGAGACACAGGGCGGATCTCATCCAGTCCCAAGGCCCTGCCACCGTGGAGCTTTTTAACCACCTCTGTGATGAAAGAGTCTAACCCCAAATCCCCGGCCTCTGCTTCCACCAGGGAATGCATGAAGGCAGGATTGAGGAGATCCTCGAAGTACTTCTTTCACCGCCCAATAATGTCCCCAGTCGAGGTCAGCAGCTCCCCACCCCCACTGTAAACAGTGTTGGCGAAGCACTGCTTCCCCCTCCTGATGCACCGGAGAGTTTGCTAGAATCGCTTCGAGGCCAACAGGTAGTCCTTCTCCATGGCCTCACCAAACTCCTCCCAGGCCCATGTGTTTTGCCTCTGCCTCAGCCCAGGCCATGGCACACTTGGCCTCACGGTACTCATCAGCTGCCTCAGAAGTCCCACAAGCCAACCACAGCCGATAGGACTCCTTCTTGACAGCATCCCCCTTCTGCCGGTGTCCACCACCGGGTTCGGGGATTGCCCCCACAACAGGCACTGCAGACCTTACTGCCACAGCTACGGTTGGCAGCATCAACAATAGACGCAATAGACAAATACATTCCTGGCTGAGGGCTCCACCAGACATTCCTAGCAGACCCCACCTATACGCTTGGGCCTGCTAAGTCTGTCCGGCTTTCTCCTCTTCCAGCGGATCCAACTCACCACCAGGCGGTGATCAGTGGACAGCTCAGCCCCTCTCTTCACCCGAGTGTCCAAAACATGTGGTCGAAGATCTGAAGACATGACAACAAAGTCAATCATCGACCTCCAACCTAAGGTGTCCTGGTGCCAAGTGCAGTTATGAACACCCTTATGCTTGAACATGATGTTCATTATGGACAATCCGTGACTAGCACAGAAGTCCAATTATGAAACACCACTCGGATTCAGATTGGGGGGGCCAATCATGTCTCTCCAGGTGTCACTGTCATTTCCGTCTGGGGGCATTGAAGTCCCCCAGCAGAACAATGGAGTCCCTGGGCAGGGCACTGTGCAGCGCCCCTGACAGGGACCCAAAGAAGGCCGGGTACTTCGCACTACCGCTCGGCCTGTAGGCCAAAATGACAGTCAGAGACCTGTCCCCGACCCAAAGGCACAGGGATGCGACCCTCTCATCCACTAGGGTAAACCCCGACGGCTGATCTGGGGGGCAACAAGCAAACCCACACCAGCTCACCACCTCTCCCCGCGGGCCACACCAGAGTAGAAGAGAATCCAGCCCCTCTTGAGGAGCTGGGTTCCAGAGCCTATGCTGTGCATGGAGGTGACCCTAACTATTTCTACTCGATATCTCTTGACCTCTCGCACAAGCTCAGGCTCCTAACCCCCAGCAAAGTAACATTCCACATCCTTAGAGCCAGCCTAAGCATCCTAAGATCAGGTCCACGAGGTCTTCACCTTCGTCAGCTATCCGATCCTGTTTGCAATGGTCCCTCATGGTTCCCCCTGCAGGTGATGGGCCCACTGTGGGGTGGCCTCACGTCTTGCTTTCGGGCTTGGCCCAAACAAGAGACCCAATTTCTAAGAAGCATCTCAGTTGACTCATGTTCTGAAGTATTGGTGCTCTTAGAATAACTGCTTTCTTTGATGGTACTGTGCGGAGTCCCTCAACATCAATCACGTGGCCGTAATATTCCACCGATGGACAGAAAAAGTCACATTTGCTCTTTTGAACTCTTGGTCGCAAGGTAGCATCCAGGTTCTCTAGGCGTTCTTTATCATTTGCTCCTGTGCAGAGAATGTCATCAAGACTGGACACTGGACTCCAGAATCAGAATCAGAATCAGAAAAGTTTTATTGCCAAGTACGTTTTTGGACATACAAGGAATTTGTTTTGGCGTAGTCGGTGCAATACAGTACAAATTAAACAGTATAAACATATCAGAATCAGAATCAGAATCAGAATCAGAAAAGCTTTATTGCCAAGTACGTTTTTGGACATGCAAGGAATTTGTTTTGGCGTAGTCGGTGCAATACAATACAAATTAAACAGTATAAACATATCTACAATATAAATATAAATATATGTGCACAGTTTTAAGTGAGTGAGAGTAAATATAGAGCAGTATAAGATGCAAGAGCAATACAACAGTGCAGGTGATCATCGTGCAAGTATGGCAGTGCAAGTAAAGCAGGAGTCCATGCTGAGCGTTAATGTAACGCATAGAGTTACAGGTTACAGGTGTCCTGTCAGCAAAAAAAGGGGTGTGGGGGTGTGGGGGAAAGGGAGAGTGTCAGGGTAGTTTCCGGGCTTTGTTAAACAGGCTGGTTGCAGATGGGAAAAAACTGTTCTTGTGGCGTGAGGTTTTGGTCCGGATGGACCGCAGCCTCCTGCCAGAGGGGAGAGTCTCAAAGAGTCTGTGACCGGGGTGGGAGGGATCAGCCAGAATCTTCCCTGCCCGCTTCAGGGTCCTGGAGTTGTACAGTTCCTGGAGCGACAGTAGACTGCAGCCAATCACCTTCTCAGCAGACCGAATGACACGCTGTAGCCTGCCTTTATCCTTGGCTGTAGCAGCGGCGTACCAGATGGTGATGGAGGAGGTGAGGGTGGACTCAATGATGGCTGTGTAGAAGTGCACCATCATAGTCTTTGGCAGGTTGAATTTCTTCAGCTGCCGCAGGAAGAACATCCTCTGCTGGGCTTTCTTGATGAGGGAGCTGATGTTTGGCTCCCACTTGAGATCCTGGGAGATGATGGTTCCCAGGAAGCGGAAAGATTCCACAGTGTCAATTGTGGAGTCACAGAGGGTGATGGGGGCAGGTGGGGCTGGGTTCTGCCTGAAGTCCACAACCATCTCCACTGTCTTTAGAGCGTTGAGCTCAAGGTTATTCTGGCTGCACCAGTCCAACAGATGGTCCAACTCCCATCTGTACGCGGACTCGCCGTCATCAGAGATGAGTCCGATCAGGGTGGTGTCGTCCGCAAACTTCAGAAGCTTGACAGACTGGTGACCGGAGGTGCAGCTGTTGGTGTACAGGGAGAAGAGCAGAGGAGAGAGAACACAGCCTTGGGGGGAACCGGTGCTGATGGTCAGGGAGTCAGAGACGTGCTTCCCAGCCTCACACGCTGCTTCCTGTCAGACAGGAAGTCGGTGATCCACCTGCAGGTGGAGTCGGGCACACTCAGCTGGGAGAGCTTCTCCTGTAGCAGAACTGGGACGATGGTGTTGAAGGCAGAGCTGAAATCCACAAACAGGATCCTGGCATAGGTTCCTGTGGAGTCCAGGTGCCGGAGGATGACGTGAAGGGCTAGGTTGACTGCATCATCTACAGACCTGTTGGCTCTGTAGGCAAACTGCAGGGGGTCCAGGAGGGGGTCGGTGATGTCTTTTAGGTGTGAGAGCACAAGGCGCTCAAAGGACTTCATCACCACAGAGGTCAGGGCGACGAGTCTGAAGTCATTAAGCCCTGTGGTCCTTGGCTTCTTAGGAACAGGGACGATGGTGGAGGACTTGAAGCAGGCTGGCACATGACATGTCTCCAGTGAGGTGTTAAAAATGTCTGTGAAGACTGGAGACAGCTGATCAGCTCAGTGCTTCAGGCTGGCTGGTGAGACAGAATCCGGACCAGCAGCTTTCCGGGGGTTCTGTCTCCTGAAGAGTTTGTTGACGTCCCTCTCCTGGATGGAAAGAGCCGTCCTCGACGTGGGTAGGGGGCTGGTGGGGGGGAACTTCAGGGTGGGGGTTGGAGGTGCCAAGGCGCCTCTTGAGGTTGGGGAGGTGGGGGTGGTGGATTGTGGCTGCAGCTGTTGGGGGGCGTCGTGGGGGATGGTTGCAGGACTGTCCCTTTGTCTTTCAAAGTGGCAGTAGAACTCGTTCAGGTCGTTGGCGAGGCTTCGGTTGTTGATGGAGTGGGGGGCTTTCGGGTTGTAGTTGGTGATTTGCTTGAGCCCTTTCCAGACAGACGCAGAGTCGTTGGCTGAGAACTGGTTTTGGAACTTCTGAGAGTACAGTCGTTTGGCCTCTTTCACTGCCTTGCCAAACTTGTACTTTGCCTCTCTGTATATGTCTTTGTCCCCACTCCTGAAGGCCTCTTCCTTATCCAGTCTTAACCTTCTGAGTTTAGCTGTGAACCAGGGTTTGTCGTTGTTGTAACTCACCTGGTGCATGATGGTACACAGCTGTCCTCACAGAAGCTGATGTAGGAAGTCACAGCCTCTGTGTACTTGTCCAGACTGTTGGTAGTAGTCCTGAACACATCCCAGTCTGTACAGCCTAAACACGCCTGGAGATTCTCCACAGCCTCACTGCTCCACTTCCTTGTCGTCCTCACAACAGGTTTGCAGAGCTTTAGTTTCTGCCTGTATGCAGGAATCAGATGGACCATGATGTGGTCGGATTGGCCCAGCACGTGAGACGGCATGATAAGCGTCTCTGATGGTGGTGTAACATTGCTCCGCATGTACAGGGACCGGATGGCCCCTAATAAAGGGCCCCCGATTCCATACTCCTGGAGCACCCCCCACAGGGCATCACGAGGGACACAGTCGAATGCCTTCTCCAGGTCCACAAAACACATGTGAACCGGTTGTGCAAACTCTCATGAACCCTCGAGCACCCTGTAGAGGTTATAGAGTTGGTCCAGTGTTCCACGGCCGGGACGAAAACCACACTGCTCCTCCTGAAGCCTGGGTTCGACTATCGGCCGGACTCTCCTCTCCAATACCCTGGCGTAGGCCTTACCAGGGAGGCTGAGAAGTGTGATCCCCCTGTAGTTGGAACACACCCTCCGGGGGACCACCACCCCAGTCTGCCAGTCCAGAGGCACTGTCCCCGACCGCCACACGCAATGTTGAAAAGGCGTGTCAACCATGACAGCCCAACAACATCCAGAGATTTGAGGTACTCAGGGCGGATCTCATCCACCCCCGAACCCTTGCCACTGCAGAGCTTTTTAACCACCTCGGTGACTTTAGCATGGGTGATGAAAGAGTCCAACCCCGAGTACCCAGCCTCTGTTTCCACCACGGAATGCGTGATGGCAGGATTGAGGAGATCCTCGAAGTACTCCTTCCACGCCCGATAATGTCCTCGGTCGAGGTCAGCAGCCTCCCACCCCCACTATAAACAGTGTTGGCGAAGCACTGCTTCCCCCTCCTTCCCCAGGCGCTCTCCGGCGAGTCCTGACCCCAGGCCTGGCTCCGGGGTGGGACCCCGGCTCCGCTGTACCTGGCAACGTCACGTACCTCGATATTTTCGTCCTCATGAGGGATTCTTGAACCGCTCTTTGTCTGACCCATCACCTAGAGCCTGTTTGCCATGGGAGACCCTACCAGAGGCATTTAGGACTTAGACAACATAGCCTCTAGGATCATTTGAGCACTCAAACCCCTCCACCACGTTAAGGTGGCGGTTCAAGGAAGGGTCCTTCTCTCCCATTTTTTTTTTTTTTTGCCTGACCTTTCTCTCTCTTTCTTGATTCTTTCTCCAAGCTGAGGGCATATACATATTACACAATGCAAGTCTTACAATAGTAGAACAGAAATACATGGAAATACAGTGCAGTACCATGTTCACCCATAGCAAAAGTAAAATGTCAGCAGTGAAACAATATTAATAAACACACAAATAATAATAATAATAATGTACAAAACATTGAATTAATCAGTCTGTTCATTAGCATAAAGGGAAGTTAAAGTTTTGAAATAGTTAATTAGAGGGTTCCACTGTTGGTAAAACCTTTCTGTTGATCCCTTTGTTGCAAATTTGATCTTTTCCAATGTATAAACAAATTGTATCATGTAGTCAGGATGTCAGAGATGGTGGTGCCTCTTATTCCACAATAGCAGTATTTTGCATCGGGCAATGAGTGAAGTAAATGAAAGGAATTGTCTGTTTAGATGACAGTTTAACGTTAAGTTTGGGTACACCAAATAAAGCAATAAAAGGGCACAGCTCAATTTCATGTCCCAATATTTTTGAAACAGTCTTAAAGTAGGACTTCAAGGAAACTTCCAGCCTTGGACACAATCAGAACATGTGTGAGAGATTACAAGAGGTTTGCAAACAATAGACAAGATCAATACCAGAGAGGAGAGGAGAAGCAGGAAATGCTGAAGTATTGGATTTTATGAAATGCCAAATTTGAAAATATCTAAATATGTCTGAAGGCTGAAGGTTAAATTTGGAGCAAAGCTCTTCAAAACTGGAAAGATTCCCATCTGTATAAAAGTCACCAATTGTTCCCAAGTCCTGTCAATCCCAGACAGCAACCTACTATCTGTCTGGGCTGGTTTGAATAACATATTGTTACATACAGAAGTGGTCAGTGTGAACGTTTTCCAGTTAAGATGTTGTTTAATCTGCTGCCATATTTTTAAAGTGGCTATGCCAACTGATTGTCTGTAAACTGTTTTGCTTTCAATGTCACTGGACAGCAGATCAGAGTTCTCAGAAATTTTTGTGCATGGTACATGCCCAGTAATAGTGTTGTAAATTAGGTAATCCCATCCCCCCCATCCCCCCAAGTCGTCTTGCTTTAATTTTGGATAATATCTTCTCATCTACATTAAGAAGTGAGACAGGTCGATAGGACACACAGATGTCTGTGTCTTTTCAGTGTTTATGTATTAAGGAAATGGCAACTTACTTGAGAGTAGGTGGTAAGATACCCTGTTAAAAGAATCATTATACATTTTAGGTAATAAAGGTGCAAGTTTTAAGGAGAATTTCTTGTAAAACCAAAAAGACATCAGGCTCTGTTGATTTTCCAATGTTCATTTAGTTAATAGCCTTGTGTATCTCATTCAGATCTATTGGGACATCTAGGGCAGTTTTCCCCTCAACTGACAAGCTGGGTTTTTCTCTTCTGGGAAACAAATGCTGCATTGATACATCTGCCAGCGCAGCATCTGACTTGTATTGATGCGAATAAAAAGGTCCTAAATGCATCATTTATTTTTCAAGGATCAGTCACTGTTTGATAAGCTGTATTTCTAATTTGGGTAATCATCTATATTGCTCTCCTGCCCTTCATATAATTTGCTAGCATACATCCTGTTTTTTCACCATGTTCGTATAGGGTACCCTTAGCTTTGTGTAACATCTTTTCAGCTTCAGTCATTGAGATCCGGTCAAACTTTGTTTTTGCCTCAAGTTTCTGTTTATAATCAGAATCAGAATCAGCTTTATTGCCAAGTTCGTACATACAAACAAGGAATTTGACTCCGGTACACTTTGCTGTTTTGTTCTGTTTTTGCATTACAGAATATACAAATTTACAATGTACAATATACACATATATAATAAAAAGGTGCATTTGCAACATCTGTATGCTGTTGTTTTGTACTCTATTGAATGTTCATCAGAGAAACAGCCTGGGGGAATAAACTGTCTCTGTGGCGGCTGGTTTTAGTAAACAGCGCTCTGTAGCGGCGGCCTGAAGGTAAAACTCTAAACAGTTTATGTGCAGGGTGTGTGGGGTCTGCAGAGATTTTAGCAGCTCTTTTCCTGACCCTAGACCTGTATAAGTCCTGGATGGAGGGAAGGTCAGCCCTGATTATTCTCTCTGCATTCCTGATTATTCGTTGCAGTCTGGACCTGTCCTGTTTTGTGGATGAGCCAAACCACACTGAGATGGATGAAGACAGGACAGATTGAATGATGGCATTGTAGAATATGACCAGCAGATCCTGTGGAAGGTTGAACCTCTTGAGTTGCCTCAGGAAGTACAGTCTCTGCTGGGCCTTCTTTCGAACAGGGTCTATGTGTGAAGACCATCTCAGAGATGGTGGTTTCTAAGAACCTGAAGTGGTCCACGGCTGATACAGTGTTGTTGAGGATGGTGAGAGGGGGTGCATTGGGGTGGTGTTCTCCGAACGTCCACCACCATTTCCACGGTCTTGAGTGGGTTGAGTTCAAGGTAGTTCTGACCGCACCAGTGTACCAGCCGATCCACCTGCTGTCTGTATGCAGACTCATCACCATCCTGGATCAGTCCAATGACAGTGGTGTCATCTGCAAACTTAAGGAGTTTCACGGACGAGTCCGATGAGGTGCAGTCATACAGCAGGGGGCCTGTGATGTCTTTCAGGTGATTCAACACCAGCCACTCAAAGGATTTCATGACCACAGACGTCAGGGCTACAGGCCTGTAGTCATTTAATCCTACGATGGTGGGTTTCTTGGGAACCGGGAGGATGGTGGATTGTTTGAGGCAGGAGGGGACCTCACATTTCTCCAGTGACTTGTTGAAGATCCTTGTGAAGATCGGAGCGAGTTGATTTGCACAGGCTTTCAGGCATGATGGGGAGACGTTATGAGGTCCTCCAGCTTTCTTTGTTTTCATGCGCTGAAAGAGCCTATTTACATCTTCATCTTCCTCGGAGATCTTTAGTGCAGGCAGAGGATCTGAAGGTAGGGGGTTGGTTGTTTTACAGGTCAAATTTGTTCCTGAATGGGATGTGGAGGGGATGATTTGAGGTGTGAATGGCTTCTTGTCATGTCTGCAGTAGAAGCCATTCAGACGGTTGGCCAGGAGACGACTCTGTTGTGGGGGGGGCTCCTATAGGCAGTCAGGTTTCTCAGACCGGTCCGTACAGCCGAATCATCATGAGTAGAAAGGCTGTTCTTCAGCTACTCACTGTAGCTTCTCTTGGCTGCTTGGATCTCCTTTGTTAGTCTGTTCCTGGCCTGCCTGTACCACGCCCAATCTCCACTGCTGTGAGCTTCTTCCTTTTCCCTGCGCAGATGTGGAGTAAACCATGGCTTGTTATTCCCAAAGGTGCAGAAGGTCTTGGTCTGCACATACATGTCCTCACAGAAACTGATGTATGATGTCATCACATCAGTTAGTTGGTTTAGGTCAGTGGCTGAAGTTTCAAAAACAGTCCAGTCTGTGCATTCAAAGCAGGCCTATAGCGTCTGCTTTGATTCCTCAGTCCACTTCTTAACATTGTGAACCTTGGGTTTGGAAGCTCTTAGTCTCTGTCTGAAGGTTGGGATGAGGTGGGTTAGATAATGATCCGAAAAACCCAGAGCAGCCCTGGTAACAGCATGATATGAGTCCTTTAAAGCTGTGTAACAATGGTCCAGTGTGTTTTTGTCTCTGGTGGGACACTTAATATGCTGTCTGTATTTGGGGAGTTCATTGGAGAGGTTTGCTCTGTTAAAATCTCCCAGTATTATGATGAAAGAATCCGTGTATTTTTTCTCCACGTCTGTAATCAGCTCAGCGAGATGTTTTTCCACGGCAGAAGTGCAGCCATGCAGTGGAAAATATGAGCCGATTATTATAAACCAGTAAAACTCTCTCGGTGAATAAAACGGTTTACAGATTACGAAAAATGACTCCAGATCCGGGCTACATGTTTTCCCCAGCATTTTTACGTCTCTGCACCAACCTTCATTTATACAAAAGCAGATTCCGCCTCCGCGCCTCTTCCCCGATAGCTCCGCGCTGCGATCCGCTCTGAACAGCTGGAAGTCCGGCAACAGCAGTGCGCGGTCCGGGATGTTTTCATTCAGCCATGTCTCGGTGAAGCAGAGAACCGCTGATCCGCGGAGGTCTGTGTTTTTATCGGTGAGGAGAAGCAGCTCGTCCATCTTGTTGTTTAGAGAGCGGACATTTACCAGGTGGATTGAAGGCAGTGGTGTGCGAAGTCCTCTTTTGCAGAGCTTTACCAGCGCGCCAGCACACTTTCCACTTCGACGCTTTCGGCGCAGTATCCCGTATAGTGCCGCAGCTCTGCTTGCCAGGAGCTCAGTGAACTTCGGATCGATGAAAGATGGTGAAAAAATCCCAAGAGAGGACTCTCTGATGTTGAGAAGTTCCTCTCTACTGAATGAGACCACAGAATCGTCGGGATTTTGTGCATAAACACTAACTAACAGGACCGACTGTTGGCAAAGAGTACCCACAACAATGACATACCTAACATTATTGTCAATGACAGTTTCAGACACATTAAACAGAACATTCTTCTAAATCATTATAGCTGTCTTATTATAAAAAGGTGAATGAAAAATTTAACTTATCCAGGGTCAACTCAATCGCTGGTGATCAACAGTTCGCAAATGCGTTTCTTGCAGGAAAATTACATTCGCATTCAGAGCTTTAATATGAGCTTTAATATAAGAGTTCTCATATTAAAGCTCATATTCAGAGCTTTAATATGAGAACTCTTGCTCTTTTTGTGGCTCCATTAACACCTCCTCCATTCCAGGAAACAATCCGAATTGTCCGTCCCAGGTAGTTTCGTCCACTGCCATTAGCCATAAACTAGTTAGACAACTTGTCCCAACGACCCTAGTCCCAATGACCCCCATCCTTATCCGGAAAGAGGGGCCATGTACAAAAGAGGGGTCTACATGGTCCAAACCAGCCCGCCAACCAGAGCCACCACAGAATAAAATAGTCCCAACCCCCCAATGAATTCCAATCCCATCCCCATGAGCCCCCCACCCCCAATAACCCCAGACCGGAATTTCCCACCCCCAACCAGGACACAGATTTCGAACACATGCCCCCGAACCCAAATGCCATGAATCCCCTCCCCACAGCACATGGGCACACCCACACTGGTTAGCTTCATCCCCGAAAAGCCAACGAAGCAACACCCAGCAAGCTCCATACACAGCCCGCTCCTAGCACCCCCGCCGCATCCCGCCCTCACCACACAGCACAACAGCAAGACAAGGACGTGGCGCAACGCCACCCCAGCCCCCACCCACAGGCGCAACATCCTTCAGCATGACCGGTTTGGCAGTGGGTCAGTAATCATGTGGGGTGGAATTTCTTTGGAGGGCCGCATGAGCCTCCATGTGCTCGCCAGAGGTAGCCTGACTGCCATTAGGTACCGAGATGAGATCCTCAGACCCCTTGTAAGACCATATGCTGGTGCAGTTGGCCCTGGGTTCCTCCTAATGCAAGACAATGCTAGACCTCATGTGGCTGGACTGTGTCAGCAGTTCCTGCAAGATGAAGACATTGAAGCTATGGACTGGCCCACCCGTTCCCCAGACCTAAATCCGATTGATCACATCTGGGACATCATGTCTCGCTCCATCCACCAACGTCACGTTGCACCATAGACTGTCCAGGAGTCGGCGGATGCTTTAGTCCAGGTCTGGGAGGAGATCCCTCAGGAGACCATCCGCCATCTCATCAGGAGCATGCCCAGGCATTGTAGTGAGGTCATACAGGCACATAGAGGCCACACACAATCCTGAGCCTCATTTTGACTTGTTTTAAGGACATTACATCAAAGTTGGATCAGCCTCTAGTGTGTTTTTCCACTTTAATTTTGTTTGTGACTCCAAATCCAGGCCTCCATTGGTTAATAAATTAGATTTCCATTGATGATTTTTGTGTGATTTTGTTGTCAGCACATTGAACTTTGTACAGAACAAAGTATTAAATGAGAATATCTCGGATGTGTTATTTGAGTGTTCCCTTTATTTTTTTGAGCAGTGTACATTTATATATATATATATATATATATATTGTTGGAAGATTTGTACATAAATCATCATTGCTTAATTTAAAAAGGTTCTTTATCCTTATGATTTACCATTAAACGACATTTTCATTTATTTAGTTGGGTGAACTTCAATAAAAGTGGGTTGAATACATTTTATATTTATCTTTGAAGTACTTTTATGAACTATTAACAGAATTATATATTGAACAAGAAAGTGTGAACTGAAGATATGTCTTATATTCTAGGTTCTTCAAAGTAGCCACCTTTTGCTTTGATTACTTCTACGCACACTCTTGGCATTCTGTTGATGAGCTTCAAGAGGTAGTCACCTGAAATGGTTTTCTAACAGTCTTGAAGGAGTTCCCAGAGATGCTTAGCACTTGTTGGCCATTTTGCCTTCACTCTGCGGTCCAGCTCACCCCAAACCATCTCGATTGGGTTCAGGTCCGGTGACTATGGAGGCCAGGTCATCTGGCGCAGCACCCCATCACTCTCCTTCTTGATCAAATAGCCCTTACACAGCCTGGAGGTGTGTTTGGGGTCATTGTCCTGTTGAAAAATAAATGATGGTCCAACTAAACACAAACCGGATGGAATAGCATCACCACTGCAAGATGATGTGGTAGCCATGCTGGTTCAGTATGCCTTCAATTTTGAATAAATCCCCAACAGTGTCACCAGCAAAGCACCCCCACACCATCACACCTCCTCCCCCATGCTTCACAGTGGGAACCAGGCATGTAGAGTCCATCCGTTCACCTCTTCTGCGCCGCACAAAGACACGGTTGTTGGAACCAAAGATCTCAAATTTGGACTCATCAGACCAAAGCACAGATTTCCACTGGTCTACTGTCCATTCCTTGTGTTCTTTAGCCCAAACAAGTCTCTTCTGCTTGTTGCCTGTCCTCAGCAGTGGTTTCCTAGCAGCTATTTTACCATGAAGGCCTGATTCACACGGTCTCCTCTTAACAGTTGTTCTAGATATGTGTCTGCTGCTAGAACTCTGTGTGGCATTGACCTGTTCTCTAATCTGAGCTGCTGTTAACCTGCGATTTCTGAGGCTGGTGACTCGGATGAACTTATCGTCTGCAGCAGAGGTGACTCTTGGTCTTCCTTTCCTGGGCTTCCTTTCCTGGGGCGGTCCTCATGTGAGCCAGTTTCTTTGTAGCGCTTGATGGTTTTTGTGACTGCACTTTGGGACACTTTCAAAGTTTTCCCAATTGTTCGGACTGACTGACCTTCATTTCTTAAAGTAATGATGGCCACTCATTTTTCTTTACTTAGCTGCTTTTTTCTTGCCATAATACAAATTCTAACAGTCTATTCAGTAGGACTATCAGCTGTGTACTGTATCCACCTCCTGCAAAACACAACTGATGGTCCCAACCCCATTTATAAGGCTTGAAATCCCACTTATTAAACCTGACAGGGCACACCTGTGAAGTGAAAACCATTTCAGGTGACTACCTCTCGAAGCTCATCAACAGAATGCCAAGAGTGTGCGTAGCAGTAATCAAAGCAAAAGGTGGCTACTTTGACGAACCTAGAATATAAGACATATTTTCAGTTGTTTCACACTAGTTTTGATGCCTTCAGTGTGAAGCTACAATATTCATTGTCATGAAAATAAAGACAACTCTTTGAATGAGAAGGTGTGTCCAAACCTTTGGTCTGTACTATATATATATATATATATGTGTGTGTGTGTGTGTGTGTGTGTGTGTGTGTGTGTGTGTGTGTGTGTTAAAGGAGTCATTTGAGAGAAATGAGACACTAAGCCTCTGCAGGCTGAATTATAAGGATGTTTTTTTAGAATCTGGGTCGTGTATTTTAATCACTAATCATACGCATCCACGGGACAGGAGCGCTTTGAATGGTCAATAAACACATTATCTATCCAGAACTGTAATCTATTAGGAATAATGTGAGGGGAATGTTTGATTTCAAAAGTCACAGCTTATTTACAACTATTTTTATTTTTCAGTCCAAAAAATTAAAAGCCAACTACAGACCACTGCTTGTTATTTTTATTTTGTGGTGCTCTGTCAGCTTCCACTTGTAAGACAGTGAATGAAGGTCATATAATTCAAACTAATATGCTTGTTTCACATTTTCACAAAAATCAGGTAGTCACCTGGGCAAAAGATCAAAAGTGACGCGATGACTGGGGGGCTGTGCGATGTAATTTCTCTTTCGAAATTACATGTGTGATTTAGAGTCAACTGTTATCAAATGATGAGATATCAAAATTCACCATGCTGCCACGCCCCTTTATAATTCCATTAAGATCCAAAAATGTACATTGGGGACAATTTTGTGAAAAGTTTTGTGAGTTTGTGAGTGATTTTGCTGCTCGAGCCCCAATTAGTGGTTTAACTAAAATTTGTGGGTTAAAATAGAAATATCTATTTAAATATTATAATTTCATCGTTATTGAGTAAATCTCCTTTTTATTGTTTTGTTGCATTTAATACCACACTAATTTAAATGTCTAGCTACTTTTTGGCCCATAAATTATTTTATGAAGGCATTTATTTATTTCTGTATGTATTCTTAGTTATGGCAGGATTGGTCCTCCATATAGTCAGCCAGTCAAATAAAAGGCAATCAGTCAAAAAAGCAGATCTTATATGGTTTCCAGGCAAACAAACATGCACATATTTATGATGGGTAAAAGTCCATCTGCTGCTGTAACAACCTGCAGATAAGCAGAGAGGCGAGAGACACACAAAGATCAGTTCATACAAGATGGACAGGGACAGTGACAGGGAAATGGACAGGACTGACCGACATCTTTCTGTGAGCCGATCCTTTATTTGGCTGCTTCTGGTTTTGCTTCAGACGTCAAATACCACAGCTCAAAGTGAGTTCTGTTTTATTTTATTTATTTTTAATGTCTTTAATGAGTCCCAATTGTTTAATTAATTGGGTTATTCAGTCATACAGAGAGGTTCATAAAGTTCCTAAAGTCAGTTAAAACTTCTAACTTTGTACATTTAGATAAATAAGTGAAAACAGATAAACTAGATAAAGATTGGTGGCTATACAGGATGTTGCATATCATGGAATCATCTTCGAGAGTATAAAGGTGAAAACAAACACCCCTAGAGAGGGTAAAATAAACTTATCTTTGACTAATTAACTATCTTCTAAATATAAATTCTTGCCACATATCACCAACCTTTAATGGATGTTAACATATTTTACAGCTGAAAGAACAAAAAAAACAAAAAAAACAAGCAACTGTAATTTAATGCAGTCATTTCTTCAACTATCACTAAAGGTCTTTACACATTCAAATAGTGGGTTATTTGCCTGCTTACATCAGGCCCAGTAACATTGACTTTTTAGGGCTATGGTATTATTTGCTAAGGTCACAGCAGTATCCTCAAGGCTTCTGGCCTTTGACATAAAGACAACGGGGCGTGATTCATGTAGCAACTTATTTAAGATATCTACACACACCATACTGCCAAAATTGTTTACTCATTCTGCCAAATCATAAACTGTAGACATTCCAATAATTTCCATGACTAAAGGTGTATAAAATCCAGCACCTAGATATGCAGACTGCTTCTATGAACATTTGTGTAAGAATGGGTCACTCTCAGTGATTTCCATCCTGGTACCATGATAGGATGCTACTTCTGCAACAGGTCCAGCTGTGAAATTGCCACATGACTAAATGACTAAATATTCCATAGTCAAATGTTAGTGGTAATAAGACTGGGTGGAAGCAATTGGGAAGGAAGAGAGCTCAGCCGATTAAGTATATTAACTTAAATGAAAATTAAATGAAAAAAGAAAAATCTCATATATAACTTTATGACAAATCACAAGTATAAAAAAGAAGACAAACCTTCAGTTAATCATGGAGATCTTTTTAGCCCACAGCTTAGTACCATTTTTTACTGCAGGACCAATGGTTGTGTTTGGTTTTCCATTTTCATAAGGCACCATTGTCTTCATTCTAGCTGCAAAATAAGGGTACAACTACCAGATCCAATGAGGTGATTTAAAGCATACTTTTACATATGTTAAATTATTTTTAAAATGGCTGGACAGTTAAGATTTAATACAATAAAACTGTCAGCACTAAACACTCAACAACACCCTAATTATCATAATCCAGTTAGAGCCAAAAGCTGCCTGAGGAGTACTAATATTTTTTTGTCAGTGCCTGGCTTCGTACAAATAGCTGCGGCTCAGGTGAAATCTTATTAACTTGAACTTGAACATGTAAACAATACATATATATACACACACACACACGCGTACACATCCATCTGCATTTACATAATGTAAGCCAAACAAATAAAAGAAAATAAGTATCATTAAAGCCCCTCACCGTTGATTTAGTTTACGTATCCTTAAAAGAATGGCAATGGTAAATGGTATGTATTTTCACCACCTCAGTACAAGCCAACAATTATATTCCTTAATAATAAATAATTAGTAAATATTAAATAATAATTTTGATTAATCAAGGCATAGCAACTGACAGGAGCATGCAATAAATAATTAACTCTGCTGCCTGTCCATAGTTAGGTTCATTTTCCACCTGGTACAAATCCGTTTCTTCTTAACTTTCAGAAAAAGTATAAAAGAGTTTAAAGCATCATAGAGTTTATTGCTCTAATGTTTAATCTTCCCATTCTGTGTCAGAAGTTAGATACTAACGGGCCCAACCTGAACTGTTTATATAACACAGGTCACATCCATGTGTTTATGTGACAAATTCTGACCCAATTCTGAATGTTGCAGCTGAGACTAAGACTCATCAGGGCACCAACATTTTTCCAATCTGTTGTTGTTCAGTTTTGGTAAGTTTGTGTGAATTGTAGACTCAGTTGTTCTTAGTTGACTAGAGTGGAACCAGGAGTGGAATTTGTTTCAAGGTTCCACGCGTTGTATGGTCAGAGATGGTATTCTGTCATTTAAGCTATTGTTGTCTTTCTATCATCTCAAATCAGTCTGCCTATTTTCCTCTGACTTCTGACACCACCAAACTATTCTGCTTATCCATATATCCATCAGAGATACCTTGAGTGTAAGACTCCGTCTCAAGTCGCACTCAAATCACAAAAATAAAGGACTTCAAAATCAACTTAGACTTGTACCCTAAAGTCTTACAGCTTGTTGTGCCCCGGCCATGAATGAAACATGGACAACCTGTACATAGAGAACTACAGACTGGTAAAAAAAAAAAACCCTGAATCCCATACTGCACAGGATTAACCTATTTTTTTGGCCCCAGGAAGGATGAGTTCCATCAGGAGGGGCTGAAAGATTCTGCGTCTTCAAAGAATCTTTGGATCAAACATAACATACGGGTAGCCATCAGCCGAATTGTTTTGCCTGAGTTCCTGCAGGAATGAATCTGAAGGCATTACAGATTCCGCCCAAAAAATGGCGAACAGCGTTTTTTTCTCTACTGCCCTGAGAGAAGACAGCATAGGAACCACAGCTCTGCCCACCTGCCGGATGTGCCAGCCAATGGAGACGTCCTCAGAAGTGGCCAGACCAAGCCGCTGCCTTTTCTAAATGACTCCACCCCTTAGGACCTTCATATGTCCTGTTTATCAGAACAGTCCATAAAAGAGGTGGTGTCCGGGCAGAGAAAACTAGTGTAGCATAAAACAATTTAAATACTGTTTATTTAATTGTGTTTTGCCAACTGATGAGCTAATGGTAACAAGGTACAGAGCCTAGTTTCACAAGGGTTGCTTGAGACAAAGCTTATTTCAATAAGTGGTTTGAGCACTGATAGTTCAGTAACCCAAGTTCGCCAGTTTAGCTGTGTTTTTCTTTCATTCCTTCTCTAACTAACCTGCTAAATATGTTGGAATATTCCTTAAAACATTCTGGATTATCTTGGTTATCTGCTAGGCTAAGCTAAATCTGCTAACTGCTAATGCTAGTGCCAAGAAGTATTTAAATCTGGTTCATCTAGTTCGGCAAATAATATTTCCTTAAATATTATTTTACCAAAATAATAGTGATTTAATTTCTAATTTCTAATTTGGCAAATCATTCTTAAAAATATGAGTCCATTAAAATATTTTTTTATTTATCCTTCTGGTTTGCACTGTGAATTGGTTGAATGAACACACACCAATTGTTGTCCCTGATTAGTTTTAAAACTGATGTGACCTCATTTCGAAATTCCTCAAAATAATCCTAGGTTTTTAACATAAATATCCACATTCAATTGTGATATCACTGCATAATTTTTATTGGTTCCCCTTTTTCCTTTATTTGTATACAGTTCATTAGTTTTCCATATTCCTTAATTTTGCTTTAGTTGAGTGTTACCAGCCTAGCTATATAGTTTGCTAATTGATTTTTTTAAGTTGGAGTTTGATTACTTTTGTTAATAAATCCTTATATTATAGAGGGAAGCTGTTGTTTGTCCCATATGTGCGCAGAGCCTACTTTTAGAGAACACCAGTGCTCGAATCACTCTTTTATCTATTGTTCATATAGCCATATTGGGCTGGTGTTCACTGGTCAATAAGTGACAGAATGAAAGTTATTTGGCTAATAATTCCTGATCAGGTGGTGCCCTGACTTTTAATCTGAATAAAATGCCATATTTGAACTTTATTGGTACTTTTGTTAATAATTGTTAATTATTATTAATACTTATTGCTAATAGCCAAACAATGAAATTGCACAACAATCTTGACTTGACTCCTGGTCTGAAACTCAAGTCTTTGTACTAGCTTTTATCTCATGCAATGAGAAGTTAAAGGAAGCTGGCATGTGAGCTACCGACTGAAACAGCAGCACATGTATTAGTGTGAAAGGATGAGCTTAATCATTAGCCAATGACATTGGTGGATTATTAGGAACAATCTGTTCATGTTAGCTGTAGCTTCATAATAATGACCACACAAATGTATCTCCAACTGAATGCTGTATTGAATGACTGGATCATTTCAGAACAAAATAAACGTAACCTACCTCTGACATTATCTTCCCTTTAAACAGAATAATACATACAGTTGAAAATATAAAAATAAAAACACTCTGTTCCATTCATTCAGAAATTTAGCTATCATTTATTTAGTTACTACAGCTTATCTTGTTGATATGTTGTAATTTATACCTTAAAATTGAACATCTTTACAATTTAGAGTTGTGAACAAAGGTTTTAAATGTAGAGTTGGAATATGGTTTCCCAATATTATTAAAGATTATCTAGCTCAGAGTGAGGAGAAAAAAAACCTCCAAACCATATGTAGTGCAATATACAATGAAGAGAACAAAATAAAAACACTGATAAACAGGGTGGGACTTAGATATTACAACAACAAAAAAAAGCAGAAATTCAACATTAACAGCTTTTAATTTTTTTTTTCTTAGAGCATAAATGCCTGTTTATATTTCTAATGGAATAAATACTAGTTTTGATCAATTCTCAACAATATAAATCAGCCATTAGCGGATTTTTGGATGGTAAATTAAATGTTAAAAGATTAAGACATAATAGTTTATGAAAATGAAAACATTGAAAGATTATTATCAAAGTCAGGTGGTAATTTAGGCCTGATGATAAACAGGCCAGGTTTGGAATCCAAACCTACAGCAATGCAGGATTGGAAGGGACCTAGTTGTTAGGGATTTCTTGAGAAAATGTTTATTTCAGTCATTGGAGACTTGACTTGGACTTTCCCTCAAAGACTCAAGACTTGACTTGGAAAAAATTACTTGTGAACATCCATACAGCCACCCATCCACCACCCCTACTTGCTTATCCGTAGAGGTTTAAAGGGGGCTGGTGCCCATCTCAAGTGGTCCTTGGGTGAGATGCAGGGCACGCCCTGGACAGGTCACTGGGCCATCAGTGGGCAACACAGAGACAACCAGGACAATCAACAATGCACCCAAACATATATACCTAAGGGCAATTCAGAGTAACCAGTTATGTTTTTGGACTGTAGGAGTTAGCTGGCGTACCCAGAGAAAGCCCACGGATGCACAGGGAGAACATTCAAACTCTATGCAAAAAGTGCCAAGGATGGGGCTATGCTTTACTGTTTTTTATAAATGTACTCATAACAGACATTCTGCTCGAGATTTAGTCAGTGATTCTGCCAGTTAGGAGCTAGCTTCATGACCCAGTGTAGAAAAATGTTGGTAATGACAATGGATCAATGGATTCAAAGAAATAAAATCCAAACTTGGAGTTGGTTTTGTTTTGTATTTTTTTAAGTCAATGTCGTCAGATAAGTGTCTAATTATGTTATACTGTTTCCATGTGACCTAGGATGTGTAAACCTATAAAAACGTGATTTGAATTACATGTAATGTTAGCAGGTCCATCTGTTCATAGTGGCCAATAAATTTTCTTCAATCATTTACTAACTTGATACTGAACTGTTTTTCCATCAGTCCCTGTTGAGTGTTCTTCTCTTAAAACAGGTTGTTCCGTTGCAAGTCCAGTAAACTTTCCAGAAAACAATGAAATTGGTCAGGTTGTGACAACAATTTCAGTCCTGAGTGGAGAGGAAATTATTATTACAAGTGAAGGCCTACCATTTGGCATTGAAGGAAACAACCTGATAGCTACTGCAGTGTTGGACCATGAGGTAATTTTGGACATCACTTAGAACCAGAACCGCATCAGTTGTCAGAATTATATATACAGTCATATTCAATAAAAATGAATATTATTAAAAAGGTCATTTATTTAAGTAACTAAGTTCACTAAGTGAAGCATGATATAGATTAATTACACACAGACTGATGTTTCCCACCCTAAATTTCTGTTAATTATGATGATTTTCTGCTTACAGCTAATGAAAACATGACATTTAAGATTAGAAGCAATGTGGGCTTAATGAAAAGTATTATTAGTTTAGTACTTGCATAAAATTTGCTATTTTCTAAAGGTACTTTTAACCCGTCAATCGAGCGTCAACAGAAAGCATATTCTAAATTGCTGAATTTGACATTTCTGTAAAACCAATAAAGAAATTAGGAGTGTGTTTGGATAAAAACACACCGCCAAGGAAAGGGAATTTTATTGGCTCTAAATTTGGTGTATATGTTTTTTTATTGTTTTGCAGGAGACACAAAACTATGCGGTCAATATAAGATGCAATGGAGAAAGTGGATCGGTGAGACTGTTTTCCAGTTACTTAAAAAGTTCTTTTTTAAAATGAAAAATCTAGTCTACACATGCATGAAAGGCAGTGTTCATGCAGACATGTTAAAGGCTGCTTGATGGATGTTTCCAGCTCTTTCAAAAGAACAGATGTTTGAAAATAGCATTTCACAGTTTTATTAGGGTGTACAACTTACCTTACAGCCTTAACCATTCCAGGAATAGTTCAACACGTGTGTGGGGATTCTATATGTATTTCTTTTTGAGCTTCTCATTAATTACAGGTGCATAGGCAGGCTCACAGTAGGAACAAAAAGTCTCTGCCATAGATAAAACCATACATTAATAAAATGAATTTTTTCTTTGTTTCTAGATTTCAAAAACTATTGTTGTAATTCTGTTGAATGAAAATGACAACATTCCCTTCTTTGACCAGAATTTGTACCAGGCCAGTGTCAATGAGGTAAGATTTAGACAAACAGCAAATTGCATTTCAGGATGCACATTTGGAAGTTATTTTTTCTCCTGACCTTTACCACCTCATTTTTTGTGGTCTATGTATATCCAGATGTCTCCTATAGACACAAGTGTGGGTCACTTTGCTGCCACAGACCTTGATGGACCTCTGATCTACTATAGGCTGATACCTGAATCTGTATGACTTTTACTTTCAAGATCTCTATTTTTTCTATATTATTACATGTATTTATATTCTGCATATCAGTTTTGCCCACATTCCCATACCATTATAGAAATTACTTCCAGCTTCTGTATTTTTATTGTGCCGTTTGATTTCTGTAGGATGCCTTTAAACTGAGGTCACAAAGAACCCCAGATATACTCATCAATACACGTCTTGATTATGATAAAGTCAAAGAGGTCAGACTGATACTGGAAGCTCAAGTAAGTATTTTTCATCAAACACTTGCAGATTTTAGGATTGCTTGGGCACAATTTAGAAAACAGAGACCATTTTTTTCACACAATAAGCAGAATGGCATATATTTTTGCCAAACTAAACCTTTGTAAAAAAACATGCATTATTTTATAGAAGCTTTATGTTGTCATTATCTCGATCACACAGTTAAGAATGTCAAACAGTTTTCTTACAACAACTTACACACTGATGTGCAAAACATAAAACTTTTCCACATTATTACAGTAAGGATTTACACACAGGAAGTCCAAAAGATATTCTTTAAATATTACACTACACAGATTACTGAAACGACTTATTTCTTAAAATATATTCAAAGTAGATAAAAATGGACATTCTCTTCCCATGTCTTCTGCCATTTTCTCTGAGTTTTTTCATTTTTATACATGAGCAGTTTGGAGAGGATGCTGGTGCTTAGTAAAAACAAGTAAAATATTGCTTATTTAAGCGTCTTTTTTCAACAAACTTTATTTTGCTCTGAGATTTATACTTCATGAATGTGTGGATAAAATCTGCCTCCCGGGATAACTTTTGGAGACCGTGCTCAATTGATCAGAATTCCACTACTTGGAACACACCGGAATAGCCAGTCTGCTGCTCAAGTAGGGCTTGGTTTGTTGGTTAGTCCCAGAGACCACCACTTCCACAGCTTGTTCAAGCCAACTCTGCTTTGGCAGCCAGAGGCCGACATGCTAGCTGGTAGCCAGCAGCTACTAAATGATGGCACTCAGCAGCAGGACCACACCAACATGCCTGTCTGTCAACAACTGGGAATCCTTCATTGTCCAACATCCACAGGAGCTCACAATGCAAGTTTGTTTACGCTTAGACTGTGAATGCCTTCCATCTCCCTGGACTGCAGCATGACATTTCAACATCATAAAAAGACCATCCTGATCACATACATCATCGATCTTTCCCTTTAAGGCTGACATTGTTCAATTAGCCCTGAAAACGGCAAACCTCTCATCAAACATTCACCCTTAATTCAGAGGAAGAAGTTGTTGCTGCACAGCTACATGACCACCTTGCTCTCATTAACATCTATGAGAAATTCCAGCTCGGCTTCTGCCCTGCTGACAGCACAGAAACTGCCCTGGTTAGTGATGATGGCTATCCCTCCCTGCTGATCCTCTTGGACCTGACAGCAGCATGGCAATCTTCTGCATCAGCTTCAATACATCACAGGACTGACTAACATTGCTCTGGATTGGTTGCACCCCTAACTTTTACCATCAGAATATGCCCCCATAGGGAAGGCCAGGTCTTGGACTCACTCAGTCAAGTGTGGGGTGCCTCAGGGATCTGTCGTTGTCCCAAGTCTTTTCACGCTTTACATACTGCTCCTTAGTCAGATCATCATTCAACAGATGAGTTAATTTCATCGTTATGAGGACGACGCAGCTTTACGTTAACATGGACTCAGCTCTCTGCAGCATCCCCATCGTCTGTTAAACAAACTCATACCGTCTCCAGCCCCTCCGGACTAAATTCCATGGGTGACAGGGCCTTCTGTTCTACTGCACCTTGTCTGTGTAATGCTCTACCCGACTATTTGAGGACGCCACAAACTGTGGTCCACTGTCCTTTGTCAAGCTGGAAAATAAAGTGGCCATCCCAGTTGATCCTACGCTTCTCTGCTCCTGCTCTCAGTATTTTCTGTCACTGATTGCCTCACAAAGTGAATCAGTATGGGTCTAGGCAGCTAGTCCTCGCTCGGCATTCATGCCAACACTCAGTTTAGCTGCTCTGTATATTAAACTCTGCTCCAGGATCAGTCCCCAGGTCCACACAGAACTTTTTTAATACACTCCTCCAAGTGTACCATTAGACCCGTATTGCCCCACCAGTCTAACATTATTCCAGAGGTCATCTACAGTGCTGCCAGCTTGCTCGACGTACCCACATGACTCTTTTTAATAAAATGTAAATATAAACAGCTCAGTTCTTTTTTGTTGGTTGTTTTTTTTTTTTTAACAAAACTGATCCTCCTCCCACACAGTTCATTGTTTAATAGATGCTTGTATCATTTCCTATAAGACGCAAACTATCTGCCTGAATAAAGGCAATTTTAAATGTGAATCATCCTGGGGTATGAATAATTTTGGTCTTAACTGCACCCTTCGCGTTATATATTGTAGGATACACCACTGGATATTCCAGAAGAGCCATCATTCACTTCTACCACAACCATCATGATCTCCATCTTAGACATTGATAACAGACCTCCATGGTTCCAGCCTTGTACCAGTCATGAAACGGGTGGAGCAGTGATTTGTGAGAATTCAGGCTACACTGGCAATATTAACTTAAATGAACAAGAGGTGAGTCATTTCCTCTGAAATGATGATAGAGAACATATGGAGTAGTTTCTAATACCTGTTTCTAAGGACCTGCACATTATTTTCTGCAATGCCCGAGTATGTATTTTTCTTGTAATTGTCTGACATTGCCATCCCTTACGTAACCTTTGTGAAGATATACCAACATAGGTGTCGTTTTCAGACAGGGGTGTTATCTTTGAAACCCGGACCTCTTCATGCCATTGATGGAGACTTAGGGATAAAAGAGGAGATTACATATTCTTTCCTTAGTGGTAAGCAACTTAGATTGTCACAAAAGCATGTTTCACAAACTTGGCAAATTATTCTCATAACGGAGTTATTAAGCATAAATTGTTGGTATTGGAAGGAAGAAGTAACTGTTTGAGTCTGTATTTCAGGAAATAATGATGGTCTGTTTGAGATTAACCCAAACACTGGAAACATCACCATGCTGAAGCCAGCTGATGTGTTGGGGCCAATCGCACTGACAGTTCTGGTACAGTAAATCTAACAAAAGCTAGAAGCCTACAATACAAAGCTGTCTTCTCATTTGAGATGTAATGGTATAACTTTGGAGCACTGACCTAACAAAACTAAAACAACAGGCATGCTGATTTAAAAAAAAAAAAACATTTAACCCTGAACACAGAACAGGATGCAAAATTATCTGAGACATAAATGTATCATTTGACAGTGATCTCTCAGAATTTATAAGGATTCTATTGCTTCATTAAATAAAGTTATGACCAGGAAGTTGATTCAAATGACTGTATTTAAACATATTTAATACTAAATTAAAGAACCCTGAAGCCTTCACTTGGACTGGAAAGGCAGACAGTGACGTGGTGATATTAGGTTTAGACTTCAATGCCAAGCTACTTAAAGGCTTTGGCTCACAGCTGAGTTTTGCTGTCAGAGACAAAGTTAGAAAGGGAAATTGAGGTGATTATTTACATTCTCCCACTGAATCAGGTCAATTTTCATTGATGAATTAAAAAGTTTATCACGATTATTTCCCCAAATCTATTTTAGTAATGAAATCTCAACAAAGAAATATGATAAAGATAATCTTTTGAAAATTATTAAATTAAATAGATGATATTTAGTCATTTTATCCAGTTCTTCTGGGATCACCACAGGTTTACTTCTAAGTCTCTGCTCACAAAAACTCTAATATCTTAGACCTTATACATTTTTTAACTGGAATGTGCTTCCCACTTAGGCTGCCCAAAGGATTAACTCTCATCAGTTTTCAACAACCACAGTGACAATCACTGTTCAGGTGAAGAGCTTCCATGTTCCCAAGTTTCAGAAGCCTCAATATGAAGGTCTGATCACTTCAGTGGGCTCAATGGCAATGGACCCGACGAACAAGGATCAGCCATTACAGATTTTAGCTACAGATGAGGACTACAGTGGCACTGGGGTAAAGCATTTCAAAACTCTTTCTGGCTGAGGTGGAAAGATTATGATGTGAATTGAGAAAAAACAATTAGAACAGAAAGAAACCATGATGACTCAGAATGTACAGATATCCTTGTATAATTATTATATTTCTCATTTTTCTTTTTTCTTTTTGATATTATCAAAACCGAAAATCAACATCAGTAAAATGTTATGTTGTCTGGAAACATGGTTAGTGGATTTCTTGAAAATTCCTGAAACTTTTTAAGACCTTGTAGACATGAACATTCCTTCAAAACTATCTTTTTATTTGTCATTTTTAAAAGGTTCTTCATAAATATGGAATCATTTCGAGAAATCAACTTACACCCAAATACAGCCTCAATTATGACAGGCATTTATGGGGTGTTGTAAGGTAGTCACAGAAACTGACCTCAGAGATAGAGGATGCACATAAAGATTTCACAGGGAAGCTATGACATTACTGTTTTCATTAAAGCTTTCTACACACATCTACACATGGATACCATTTTAAGATTAGTAGTGTAATGTTTACATGAAATTCCTCGTAATTTTTTAATCTTCTACTTTCTCAGACATCACCAGAGCAGCAAGAAATGTTTATCTTTACAATCTCTTAAACAGGGTCTTAACCCCCACATCGCTTACTCAGTCGAAGGGAGGAGTGATTTTGCTATTGTTGGTGGCTACTTGTTCTTGACTAAGGAACTGTCAGAGGGCTCATTATCACTCCAGGTAAGTTTAAACATTATTGCATTCTAATCAGACTGACTGAGTGGTATTTTTATTGGGTGCTCAACTCTATTTATATGTTCCAGGTTGTGGCAAAAGACACATCTAATGATGAAATGGCTAAAGCAGCACTCCGAGTTGAATTGAAATTAGGTAGGTTTAAACACCTGCTAATTAAGCATTTTTCTTTGCTTTTGATTGATTCATTGCTGATTTTTCCTAAAGATTATTACTAGAATAGTATATTTATTTTAATTGACTAAAAGACTCTTCCTTGCCAGTTGAGTTTAGTCACATTCACTCTAGTGTGTTCTGTGGTTGGTCTGCCCTCATGTAACATACAATCCTTAGTCATTCAATTCAATTCAAAAATACTTTATTAATCCAAAAGGGAAATTAAATGTTGTTGTAGCTCATTATGTAGGTTTCTTCAAAGAGCTGTTGTAGATGCTGATGGCTGTGTGCAGGAAGGATCTCCTGCAGCGCTCCGTCTTATCAGTCATGAACAAGTAGCCAAATTCTGAGTGAATTCCTTGACTGTAAGGATGCTTACAAGCTGTTGTACTAATATTGTTTGACTGGCATTAACCTTCAGCACATCAGTATTGTTGGTTCATTTTCTGATTCCATAAATTTATCTCAAAGCCATAATGCCAATAAGTCACATGTAATTTGTGAACAGAGAGAAGCAGTTCAAACAAATATGCTTCAAAATGTGCTCATTAGATTCAGACTTTTTTACACATTGAATTTATAACACAGAATTTTATCCTGTGGAATTATGTATGTGATTTTCTTTTTTTTTTAACTTTAAATTCACCAGCAAAAACTTCACCTGCAAAAATTTGCCTGCAAAAATTTGCCTGTAAACATTTGCCTGCAAATGTGTTGATCTTCTGGTAATTCAAGCCAAAGCAATCAGGCCTGGATGGTCAAGTTGCTTTTAGCCAATCAAAACATTCATTCAAAATACAAATTTGATCATATGACACACCAGTGCGTTGGGCAGAGGTGCGTACGTTAGCTGTTAGCTGATGGAGGTGAGTGAGGAGGTTATATTGTAAAATGAGCCTCTGCAGACAAGGATGGTGCACTAGCAGTCAGTCAAACATTTCACCCAGTTGGATTACATGAACAAATAACGAAACTCGAAATGTTTGTCAATTAGTACCTGGCGCTTTGTAATAATCTATGTTTAACAGAAAAACCTCTTCACTCACCTTCATTAAACCAGTAACCAGCTAAGTGTTAAGAGACTCAACTCTGCCTGACGCACTGGTGTGTCATGTGATCAAATGAGCATAATTTGATTGGCTGAAAGCCACTCGACTCGATCTAGTGATGATTGCTTTGGCTTGAGTAACCAGAAGGTCAGCACATTTGCAGTTGAATTTTTTCAGACGACTTTTTGCAAGCGAAATTTTTAATGCCGATTTTAAAGTAAAAAAAAAATATATATATATATATACATAATTGCACAGTATCAAAATCCTATTATAAATTCAATGTCTAAAACACGTTTGATATTAATAAGGCTATATTTCTCCCATACTCTCCTCTCAGGTCTCACCACCACCACTTTGCCTCAGAGCACTACAGACTTTATGACCACAACATCCATAGAGGGATCCACCACTGATAGCAAGACAACCAATGAGGTCATGTCCACCAGTGACCCCAGTATGTCAACTGACATCTCAGCCCCCATCCTCACCACTAATCCTACAGAAGGAGTCTCACCTGCAAACACAGCTCGCCCAGGTGGTCTCGTATTCCTGTCTCAAGATTTCTTATGTTTAATTAATTGCGGTTCATCTATAACAGCTGGCATTCAAAGAAGAACAAAGAACACTACAGACTCATGGAAAGATGACTGAGGATCATTTTAATGTGAAGTGGCAAACAGGCCCAAACATGAATGAATTGGATCTAATTTCTTGTTGAAATCAATATCCACATCTTGGACAAACAACAGTCTTGTTGTTGACATAAAAGCAAACCAATCACAGAACACTGTTTTTTAATTCATTGATCGTCAGTAAAAAAGCTGGTCCAGACCACTGAAATGACAGAGTTAAGAATTAAAATAGAATAGAATTATCATTTATTGTCCTTTGTGGGGAGCTTCAAGTGTGTCAGCAGCACCGTAAAAGGCGAACGGTAGCATACAACTGCTTACAAATGGCAAAAACTATAAAAATCAATAAGTAACAGTAGGCTGTATAGTAAAGAAAAAGAAATACAGGTGTTAAACAAGGTATACTCAGATTAAATGAAATGTGCAACTGAGTAGGGTAAGTTAAAGAATTTACAAAAACAACATTTATAATTGTGCACAAGAAAACAACAACGCACTATTTACTCAAAATGGAACAAAAGTGCAAATAATAGGGATGTAAACACAGACTGGGCTTATTGGGAAAAGTGATGGTTATAAGATCTGTCAGCTGCTGGAAGGAAGGATATTTGATAATGCTCCTTTTTGCACGGATGCAGCAGTCCATCATTGATGGAGCTCTCCAATTCTACAACAGCTTCATGCATGGGGTGGGAGACATTGTCCATCAGTTATTTTTTCCAGAGTTCTTCTGTGTCCTACCACCTGCACTGGGCCGAGGGGGCATCATAGGCCTTCCTAATGAGCTTATCTAACAGCTTCCTTTCAGCTGTAGATAAATTACTGCTCCAACATACTAGTCTTCCAGCAGGTAGAGTCTGCTCTGCCCATTTCTGTAAAGTGCATCAGTGTTGTGACTCCCATCCAGTTTATTGTTCAGGTGAGCACCCAGGTACTTATAAAAGTCCACTATCTCAATGTCAGTTCCCTGGATGTTCACCATTGTCAGTGTGATGTGTCTGTGCCTGCTGAAATTCCACACAAGCTCCTAGGTATTTCCCGTGTTGATCAGAGGATGGTTCCGCTGGCACCAGTCCAAAAAGACCTGTGTCCATTGTCTGTACTCTTGAGTCATCCTTACCTGTGATGAGGCTGACTATGGCAGTCATCAAATAAATTTTGTAGATGGCCACCTGGGAAGTTGATGAAAAAGTCTGTGGTGCCAGCACAGTCCCCTGCAGGGCCCCTGAACTGCAGACCAGACTTTTAGAAATACAGTCTCATAGCCGGCAGCCAGTGAAGTAGTCCAGTATCCACTGGGACAGGTGGTGACCCCTCTTTACAGCTCCAGCTTGTCCCTCAGAAGTCCAGCCTGGAGGGTAATAATAGCACTGGAGAAATCAAAGAACACGATCCTCTCAGTGCTTCCAGGCTTCACCAGATAGGTCAAATCTATGTGCAGGAGGTAGATGATGGCATCATCTGAAACCTGTGTCGGATCAAACCTGTTGAAGTACTGATTCAGATCATTCACCCATCCGGAATCTGCTATAACCTAGTTTGGGACCTGAAATTGTTTTCAAGTTCTTCCAAACCATACTGATGTTGTTCTCCTGCAGCTGATCCTCCATCTTGTTTCTGTAAATGTTTTATCCATCCCTGATCATTCTTCTAAGGTCCTTCTCTCACCTCCTCCCTGTTTTCTGATTTAAAGGTTTTCTTCTTCTCTTTGAGGAGAGTCTTTATTTAAAGGTTGATTAAGGGCTTGTTATTGGAGACACACCGTACCTTCCTGAGGGGCACAGTATTGTCCACACAGAAGTTAATGTAGGCCATTATGCAATCTGTGATGCTGTCAATGTCCTCCCCATGAGGAGTTCTTACCTCACACTGGATGTGAAACAGTCCCTCAGATCTTCTTTAACCTTCTCAGACCATCTTTTCACCGTGCATGTCACAGCTCGTTCACTTTGCACAAGTGGTTTATACAGAGTGTGGAAACAAACCAAGTTGTCATCTAAACCCACAGGGTGAGGGAGAGGTGATGATCTGTATTCCTCATTGGGATTGGCATACTATGTGTCCAGCATTGTTTAAAATTTGCTGGTAACCGTGTGGAGGCGATCACAGGCTTCTACTAATTTAAAAAAGAAAGATTTTAGAAAAGAGAGGGAGCTGCTGAAAGGAGCTGCCTAATCGCACGGGGCCAAAAGTATTATTTATTATCTAATCCAACAGAACAGGATGTCAGATCAGTTTAAACACTGTTTACAACTAATCATAATAAAAACATGATTTACAGTACACTCCTCACTACTGCGATTACTTTCAAGTTATCTTTAATGAAATCTTTGCAACTTTTGTCGTTGTAGTGGTCCCATCCGGCGGATTCGGAGTGACTGACATGGCTGCATTGGGAGCAACCTTGGGTGTTTTATTGTTTGTCTGTCTGCTGGTCATCGGAGTGCTTGTGTATCGCATGCAGAAGGGAAATGCAGCCTGGAAGAAGATTAAAGAAGTTAGCGTATTTCGGAGCTCTGTAAGTAAAAGAAAACCCTCATGATTTACAGGACAAAAGCACCACAGGACAGGTAGAAAATGAAACTAACCAGACATCTCTGTTCAGCTCTGTCTGCTAGCCACACTGGGTTTTTGGTTTCAAAAAGTGGACTGCCTTTAGAATTAATGTATTACTCATAGAGTTGACTCAAAAAAAATTTCTCAAACCAGCGACCATTCTTCTTGTACCACCCTTATTTTTGTAGTTCAACCGTTTACATGGTTGTTATTATAGCTCCAGCTGGAGCTACTTCTCAATCATTGTGCTAGATTTGAAAAGCGTCAGATCTACCGACTGAAAAATTGAACTTTTTATGATCATACATTTTTCAAAAGAATTTGTTGCAGTTTTAAAATTGCATTTACTTTTTCTTGATATAATTAGGGGACTCACTGCTAACTCCTTTAGCTGCTTGAATGTTGCTGTGATTTTGGGACACATAAAAGTAATAAAAAAACTGGAAAATCAGACCAATAAAGCAACACTATCAGCGTATATCAGATTGTCTCAAAGCCAAGTAATACCATGCAAAACTTTGTGAAAATCTGTAATAAAGTGGATTTTAAATTACCTGCACTGATCCTGACACCCAGTGTATCCACGGGAGAGATGGAAATATGAAAATAAAAATTTTATACATTTTATAGTGCCAAATTACAACAAATGTCTTACAAGACAAACAGATCCAGTTTACGTACAGACAAATGTAGTCAATTTAATCATATGGACAAGTCAAAGTCGGCTCCATACATTTCAGTTCAGATTATTGTTATTTAAACTGCTAAAAAATGTTTTGTATCCAAGGAAACCCGGCAGACCCCATCGAATCACTGACTGCAGTTATTCCTCCTCCCACCTGAGTATGTAGCGGCAATGGAGAGTTGATTGCATCAAGTCTTTGCAACAATCCATCATATTGAGCATGCAGCCGGTGACTGTAGAGAGGAAAACTACCCTTTAACAGTAAGAAACCTCCAACAGAATCAGAACGAGAATCTCACTGGCTTTAAGCCACAACTGCCTGGGAGTTTGAAGATACAAAAAATAATCAGAGAAGCAATGATCCAAGTGCATTTTCTATGTGGAACAAAAAGAAGAGTTGAAGCCAGCTGTAGTTTATCTAGGAGAATACTATTTAAAGCATTCTGTTTAATTGTGTCTAAACAGATAAGCTCTAAGTAGTTAAAAGAAATCTGTACTTAGTGGCACCAATAGCTTCTTTAGTTACTTTATCCTAGAGAGTGACATGGTAATGCTGTGATTTTCAGCGATAAAATTATAATTAATGACTGCTGGAAGTTTCGTCCTGTTTAAGCAGAGTTTTCCTTTCCACTGTCGCTACATGCATGTTCAGTATGAAGAATTGCTGCAAAGTCAACAGTACAATGCAAGTGACTGTCGCTACATGTTCATCCAGTAAGAGTGAATGCTGCAAGTCAGTGACTCGATGCAATCTGCTGGGATTTCCTTACATAGAAAAACTTTTTAACCAATTTGAATGATAAACTGAACTTGACTGCACTGTTTGATAACTATGATTACTTGTAATATATGTACATAACTTGGAATCTGTATGAATCGAGTAAATTTACTTTTTTAGAGTAAATGCCTTGAGACGATGTGTTGTGAATTGGCGCTATATAAATGAACTGAATTGAATTAAATGATTTCGTAACAATAAATGCGTTTGCATTACAAATGTGCGCAAATCTTTGACGATATACTGCTAATGTCGAAACACACAATTTTCAATTCAATTATATTCAAAAATACTTTATTAATCCCAAAGGGAAATTAAATGTTGTTGTAGCTCATTATGAAGGTTTCTTCAAAGAGTCGTTGTAGATGCTGATGGCTGTGAGCAGGAAGGATCTCCTGTAGCGCTCTGTCTTACAGCAGATCTGAAGAAGCCTCTGACTGAAGACACTGTTGTTGTAGGACAGTCTCATGAAGAGGATGCTCAGGGTTCTCCATAATGTTCTTCATTTTATGAAGAATCCGTCTTTCCACAATGATCTCCAGAGGTTCTAGAGGAGTCCCCAGAACAGAGCCAGCCTTCTTTATCAGCTTGTTGAGCTTTTTTAAGTCCCTGGTTCTGATGCTGCTTCCCCAGCAGATGATGGCAGAAGAGATCACACTCTCCACAACAGACTTAAAGAAGATATGCAGCATCTTGCTGCAAACACCAAAGGACCTAAGCTTCCTCAAGAAGTACAGTCTGCTCTGTCCCTTCTTGTAGATGGCTTCACAGTTGCATCTCCACTCTAGTCTGTTGTCCAGGTTAACACCGAGGTATTTATACTCCTCCACCACCTCCACTTCTTCTCCCATGATAGCAATAGTTTTGGACTTATTCCTGTTTCTCTTAAAATCTAAAATCTTCTCCTTTGTTTTAGTCATGTTCAAAATGAGATGATTGTTTCCACACCATGCCACAAAGCGGTCCACTACATTCCTGTACTCAGCTTCTTGTCCATCTCTGATCCACCCCACAACTGCAGAATCATCCGAGTATTTCTGCAGATGACAGGAGTCTGTCTTGTACTGGAAGTCTGAGGTGTACAGAGTGAAAAATTAGATGGTGAGAGTACAGTCCCCTGTGGTGCTCCTGTGCTGCTGACTACCTGGTTAGACTCACAACCCTTCAGTCTCACAAACTGTGGTCTGTTTGTCAGGTAGTCTTTAATCCAGGAGATTGTTGAGGCCTCCACCTGAGTCTTCTGGAGTTTCTGACAAAGCAAATCAGGTTGGATTGTATTAAATGCACTGGAGAAATCAAAGAACATGATCCTCACAGTGCTACTGGCTTTGTCCAGATGACAGTGGGTTTGTTGAAGCAGGTGTATGATGCAATCTTCAACTCCAACTCCACAGCGATAAGCAAACTGAAGGGGGTCCTGATGGTTTACTGTTTGCTTACTCAGGTGGGCCAACAGGAGTCTCTCTAGGACCTTCATGATGTGAGATGTTAGGGCAACAGGTCTATAGTCATTGAGGACTAATGGGTGAGTTTTCTTTGGTACCGGAACAAGACAGGAGGTCTTCCACAACACTGGAACCTTCTTCTGGGCCAGGCTAAGGTTGAAGAGGTGCTGCAGAATCCCACAGAGCTGCTCTGCGCAGGCCTTCAGGACTCTAGGGCTGACATGATCTGGACCTGCAGCCTTATTCCGATTCAGTCTCTCCAGTTGCATCTTCACTTGACTTCTTGAGACACACAGGTGGAAGGGGGAAGCAAAGGAAGCATCAGCATCTTCTGATATGGTTGAAGGCAAACATGTAGAAGCAGAAAGGTCTAGGGCTGAGGTAGAAGATAAAAAATGTGAGGTGTTACTGGACAGTTGTGGGTCCTGTGGGTCAAAGGAGGGTGGAATGTCTGTTTGGCTGTGAGCAGGACAGGAGGATGCAAAGCTTGTTTCTGAACTGAACCTATTGAAGAATGTGTTCAGTTCATTGGCTCTGTCCAGACCTCCATCGGTCTGATCATCCTTCTGCTTGAAGCCTGTGATCTTCTTCATCCCTGTCCACACATCTCTGATATTGTTTTGCTGGAGCTTGCTCTCCAGCTTCTTCTTGTACACCTCCTTGCTGTCTCTTATCTTGACTTTAAGTTGCTTCTGTATACTCCTCAATAATTCTCTGTCTCTCTCTCTGAAGGCTCTTTTTTTCTTGTTAAGCAGGTCCTTCAGATCACTGGTGATCCAAGGTTTGTTATTGGGGAAGCATCTCAGTGTTCTGGTGGGGATGATGATATCCACACAGAGGTTTATATAGTCGGTTACACACTCAGTCATGGCATTTATGTCCTCTCCATGTGGCTGGCACAGTGCATCCCAGTCTGTAGCCTCAAAGCAACCTTGCAGAGCATCTTCAGCTTCCTGTGACCATTTTCTCACAGTCCTCTTTATTACAGGTTGCCTCTGAACAAGGGGCTTATATTTCGAGCAGAGAAAAACAAGATTGTGATCTGATTTGCCTAGAGGAGGTCTTGCTGTAGAGATGTATGAGTCCTTGACATTTGCATACAACAAATCCAATGTTTTGTTTTCTCTGGTAGAGTAGCTGACAAACTGTTGAAATGTTGGATGTGTAGCAGAGAGTGAAGCATGGTTAATATCACCAGAAATTGCCACAAAAGCATTGGGGTTTTGTGTCTGTAGCTTAGCAACAACTGAGCTGATGGCATCACATGCAGTGTCGGCAACAGCGGAAGGTGGAACGTAAACTGTTGCCAAAATAACACTGGTGAACTCTGGGTAAATAATATGGATGAAAACTTACTGCCAACAGTTCAATATCTGGACTGCAGAGATGACACTTCACAGTTACATGTCCTGGATTACACCATCTGTTGTTCACAAGTACTGCCAGTCCACCTCCTTTACATTTGCCGCTCCTCTTTAAATCTCTGTCTGCTCGTATGGTTAAAAAGCCCAGCAGAGAGACGCTGGAGTCGGGGATATGATCCTGCAGCCATGTCTCAGTAAAACACATAATACTGCATGCCCGGTACTCTGGCTGGGTCCTTTGTAGGGCTTGGAGTTCATCCAACTTGTTTCCCAACGATCTCACATTGCCCATCATAATCAACGGAAGAGATGGTTTGAACTTCCTCCTTCTCTCTCTTCTGTTAGCTCTGGCTCTGCATCCACGGCGTCTCCTTTTCAACTCATCAGGGATTAGGGGTTGTAGTTGAAGTATTATTTGAGCTTTTGAGATATTAATCAGCTGCTCCCGGTTGTAAGAAACAACCCCATTGCCATGGCAATGCATCATAACAAATGTCCAAAAATATTAAGCATTAAGAAAAATCCTCCAAGCTGCACAGCATCTGACACCGAAGTGGACAGTCGTCCAAAAAAAATCAACTGTATCCACCACAAGAGGAATAGTTCCCAAAAAAGAATAAATCAGAATCAAAAGTAACAGAGCTACTCAAACCATGAGCGGTGCAATTCTAGAATCTCAATTGCAATTGCTGTGTTTCCATTAAATAAGAAATGCAATTAAAATCACACGTGAATAAGTTTGTTCCCGCAGTAACATCATCCTCCAACAACTTGCTGTCATCTTCATCATCTTTTTTGACAGTAGTAACATCCGGTTGTTGATCACGTGACTCGTGTGATGTGAAAAAAGGGTTTCCATTGCAGTTTTTCAAAATGTACCAATTTTGATAAGGCCAAAAAACCACCTCATCCTAGCGCAAAAACTTTTTATTGAAAAACTTTCAATTATTTTATTGAAATTGGCATGTCCATTAAGCAAATTTATTTTCGTAATTACAATTTGCGCAATTTGATGGTCAATGGAAAACCAGCTAGTGACTACACATTACACTATCTTACGTAGAGTCACTCATGATCTTATGGAAAGGTGCAACTGCAATAAAGTTTAAATTAATTTTGACAATGTAGACTTCTGTGTTTTTCTCATTTTTGGAATGAGAGGGAAGCAGAAAAGTGCGCTGGTAAGGATTACAACTTGATCTAAAGGCACAATTTATGACCATTTCATTATGGTTAACCCTGGAGATGTTTGGAACAAAATGCTGGGAATATTTATCCACCCAACTATCCATTGCCTATTCCTGCTAATCTGTGTGAGGGGCTGGTGCCTATCAACTATAAATAAATATGTAGCACCATACCACCACAAAACTCCACCTATACAGGTCCTTCTCAAAATATTAGCATATTGTGATAAAGTTCATTATTTTCCATAATGTCATGATGAAAATTTAACATTCATATATTTTAGATTCATTGCACACTAACTAAAATATTTCAGGTCTTTTATTGTCTTAATACGGATGATTTTGGCATAGAGCTCATGAAAACCCAAAATTCCTATCTCACAAAATTAGCATATCATTAAAAGGGTCTCTAAACGAGCTATGAACCAAATCATCTGAATCAACGAGTTAACTCTAAACACCTGCAAAAGATTCCTGAGGCCTTTAAAACTCCCAGCCTGGTTCATCACTCAAAACCCCAATCATGGGTAAGACTGCCGACCTGACTGCTGTCCAGAAGGCCACTACTGACAGGCTACAGGTGCCGCATTCCCCAGGTCAAGCCACTTTTGAACCAGAAACAGCGGCAGAAGCGCCTGACCTGGGCTACAGAGAAGCAGCACTGGACTGTTGCTCAGTGGTCCAAAGTACTTTTTTCGGATGAAAGCAAATTCTGCATGTCATTCGGAAATCAAGGTGCCAGAGTCTGGAGGAAGACTGGGGAGAAGGAAATGCCAAAATGCCAGAAGTCCAGTGTCAAGTACCCACAGTCAGTGATGGTCTGAGGTGCCGTGTCAGCTGCTGGTGTTGGTCCACTGTGTTTTATCAAGGGCAGGGTCAATGCAGCTAGCTATCAGGAGATTTTGGAGCACTTCATGCTTCCATCTGCTGAAAAGCTTTATGGAGATGAATATTTCATTTTTCAGCACAACCTGGCACCTGCGCACAGTGCCAAAACCACTGGTAAATGGTTTACTGACCATGGTATCACTGTGCTCAATTGGCCTGCCAACTCTCCTGACCTGATTCTTAGAGAATCTGTGGGATATTGTGAAGAGAACGTTGAGAGACTCAAGACCCAACACTCTGGATGAGCTAAAGGCCGCTATCGAAGCATCCTGGGCCTCCATAAGACCTCAGCAGTGCCACAGGCTGATTGCCTCCATGCCACGCCGCATTGAAGCAGTCATTTCTGCCAAAGGATTCCCGACCAAGTATTGAGTGCATAACTGTACATGATTATTTGAAGGTTGACGTTTTTTGTATTAAAAACACTTTTCTTTTATTGGTCGGATGAAATATACTAATTTTGTGAGATAGAAATTTTGGGTTTTCATGAGCTGTATGCCACAATCATCCGTATTAAGACAATAAAAGACCTAAAATATTTCAGTTAGTGTGCAATGAATCTAAAATATATGAATGTTAAATTTTCATCATGACATTGTGGAAAATTATTAACTTTATCACAATATGCTAATATTTTGAGAAGGACCTGTAGTTTAGTAGTCCAATAACTACTACCATTCTACCAGCATGGTTTTCTGGTGTAGATTTCTACCTGCTTCGTCCAATTTGGCCCTGCTTCCTGGAGTAGAAATGATGGGGGTAGAAAAAGGGCCCCATAAAAATACTCATAGGATTTGCTAAACGTGGCAATAGCCGTGTTCAGATAATAATTCACACACCTGCAAACCCCACATTATTAATCATCTTCTCCTTTCACATCAAACAAGTTTATCCAAGAACATGGGCTGTGTGTGCGTTCATTATATCATGTACTGGGATTATGGAACCAAAGAGACATGGCTTCTAACTCAAAGCACTCACTAAAGCTCCTGAGCTACTGTATATGCAAGACCCATGGGGGACTTCTGAGGGAACCTTGCTCACAGAACTGAGCTCTGTGGCGTAATCCCTATGCAAGCTGTCCAAATCTATTTTGTGTTTTAAATACAAGCAATATTCACCATCCACAACGTGCTATTATCTGCATCAGGTCCTGGTGATCAATGTATTTCTCAGGTCAAAGGGCACAGGAAGATCATGTCATGCCCCTGAACCCACAGACTGTGCTGCTGCTGTATTTGTATCATATAATTACTCATTCCCCATTCTCATATCACCCTTATAGTTCATAGTAGTTTCTGACTTATGACTACCTACTGAGGTGGATCATATTAGTGGGTCAACTTTAACCCATGTCAGGAACTTTCAGTTGATCACTGAAAGATCATGTGCTAAACATTTTACTACCTTTTAGTAGTTTAATGTTTTACAATCATTTTTGGGTCACAGCAGTTTTTATATTTATAAAATTCCTGTGGTGCCAAAATGTTACAAAAAGATAAACTCTTGCCAAATGCAGTACTTTTAAAGACTTTATTGTTTCTTTATTTCTTTTATACTCAGTGTGAAAAGTTGGTCTGTTCAGTGCACACTAAAATTAAATCTCGTCGGGAATTGGAGCAAGGAACACACAAAGCTCTTCATCCCCCATTCTCGGACTCTCTCAGCAGCACCATATTGACATATCCTTGCAATGAGTGGGAACATGTCAGGGTTAGAACTTTTCAGATGATGTTGCCAGAGGTCCCCCTTTGAATAGCATCCATTTATTATATCATTGCTATATAGGATGTCATTTCTTTCTTGCTTTAGTGTGTGTAAAACTCTAAGATACTGAAATATATCTGCCAGGTAAATGGTGTTCATGGAACATCACTTGCCAGCAGCTTTGTGTCGTCATACCTCTCATCAGTCAGAAACACTTTTAGCTCCTCCCCGAAGCTTGCACATATGGGTCAGCACTTTCCTGTAAGACAACTATCAGACATCGTTATGTAGCAACAACAATATATGCTCCGCTCCCATATCTTCACATAAAGAAACAAACTTGAGGGGTCATATGGGTCTTGACATTATATAGTTCACGATACACACAACATCAACCAGCACAGAGACTGGGGTCTATCTGTTGGAAATATCTTGGTAACGAGTGCCTCATGGTGGAAAACAAAATGTGTAACAAGAATACCTAGGTGTTTCTCCTTCACTCTGATCACAAATGCTTTGGTGAGTCCAACCATGGCGGCTGCTCAATCAGTACAAACACAATTTTCCTACCTATGCCCTCCTTCTTTAAGATAGTATGATGCCACTCAAAAAATGCCTTCGCCCGTCCTCCAGTATCTGGCTGTAACAACATTTTTTCTCTGACATGTTGAGATTAGGAACAACACATTTGATGTCTGCAGACGTGTCATCAAACGTCTAGTAATTGCACTGTCCAAGGGAGTCATTTTGGCAGTTTCATCAGGCCAAGCTCTAATTAACATTGGCTTATGCCCTTTTAGATTTAGTTTTGACTTCAGCTACCAAATGACTAGTTCTTTCAGATGATTTAATGGTTTTTAAGGATGTTGTTTCCCTGTGTTTTTGTTTCGAAGAGGTTGATTTTTCATTTGGAGAGGGTTTTAAGCTTACTTTGATCCATGACACTGTTGGACAGCGTTACCTACACAGCAAGTATAACAGTTGGTGCAGAGGGATCTCCGGTGAAAGTAAATCCACATGAAAGAGAAGTTTTACTACACTGCCTAAAACTCACAGTTTTTGCTTTCCTTTGACCTCTACTCACATCATGCCCTTCGTTTGGGTTAAAGTTCTGTCCAGGGCCCAGTTGAAGGACTTCTTTTTCCTCCTCAAGTTTTTATCCATAGGTTTTTTGTCTGTTCTGATTTAGCCCTTTTACATGAATCACTAACTCTAATGTGTTAAATGCACAGATGGTGATTGTCACAGTACTTACTGCCACCCACTGGGACAAAAGGGTAAATACTTATTGTCTTTACATTGAAGGCAGACCTTTTGGCGCATTTTTCATCAACTAAATAATACTTTAGGAACAAAAAAGGAAGGTAAAAATCCCTCAGGAAGCACTTGTTTGCTATGGCACAGTGGCTGAAAATTAAGTGAGTAAATCACAGAATGAAAGAATGATGTGAACGGGGTTAAACTCTTCTCTTTTTTTTTCTTTGCACAGCTGGGCCAAGGTTCAGGTGATCAAAAAGAGGGAATTCAATACACCAATGAGGCTTTCCAAAAAGACAATGATGACAGAAGCAGCACAGGCTCTGGTGGTCCAGAGGGAGGAAGCATAACAGGGAACACTACAAGAAACATTTACCCCAAAGAGGAGATCCCAAACTCTTCTGCACAACAGCGCACCCCATCTTATGACAACACCAGTGACACCAGCTCAGATAGGGTTGACGATGAAAAAGAGGTGAAACCTATCCTGACCAAGGAAAGACGAGTGGAGGAAGGATATAAATCTGTCTGGTTTAAAGAAGACATTGATCCCAATGCCAAGGAGGAAGTAGTCATCATCCCACAAAACCAAAGTGAAGAAAGTGAGGAGGAAGATGAGGAACCATCATCCAGCCACCGTAAAAACGAAAATGACAATTTCCAGCAAAAATCGCCAAAGGTCAACTTTGCCGACACAGATCTGGATAGTGGCCTTGGGGTGAAATTTGACGATCCAGCAGATGACTCTGAGAGTGACAAAGAATTGAACATTGATCTGTAAGAAGGGCCAAAGATTAAGTAATAACAGAAACCACCCATTAAAAAACTGGACATTGATTTATCAATTATGTAGCTGTTAATCTTATCAGTTTATGACATCAAAAAGAGACAGAACATATATAAAAAGACTTTACTTGTCAATCTAAAAGTATTGATTACTTTTAAAAAGTTTATGTTTTTCAGTAAATAAATTATATTTAGTCTCTTTTTATTTGTTTAAAAATATCACATGCAGTTGTATAAGAACCATATTAAAGACATCCCTATATCATGCATTGGGGCCAATAAAATCCTTGTAAAAAGTTTTTAATTTAATTTTCCAAACATTTCTTTTTATTTTATAAAGTTCACTCTGAAATGGATATGCTGGTAAACATGGTTTGCTATTAACAGATAAAAGAGGAAAAGCCAGAGCAAAATGATCATTGGTAATTTAATAATTAACCTGGTGTGCTGGTTACTCCCTGCTGGGAGTGAAAACACGTCAAATAAATCTAGAAATGCTCAGAGACAAATTGCAGGAGACCAAAACAGAAACCCATAATCTCCTGCTAGTGCTTATAAAACCTTGTCTTCTGATAAAGAGAATAGGCAAACAACGCAACACAAACTGATAAAGCATCTGGCATTAATTTGGCCTCTGGTAGTAAAGTGAAGAATCTTCGTGTTAATTTTGACCAGGTCATTTAAATCCCATATTAAACAGGATTCTAGGATCTTCTTCTTTCACCTCCAGAATATTGACAAAATTAAAAATATCCTATTCAGGAGTGATGCTGAAAAACTAGTCCATGCATTTGTTACTTTAAGGCTGGACTATTGTAATTCTTTACTATCAGGATGTCCACAAAATGCAGGTAAAAGCCTTCAGCTGATTCAAAATGCTGCAGCAAGAGTTCTGATGAAAATTAAAAAGAGAGATCATATTTCCAATATTTTAGTTTCCCTTCATTGGCTCCCTGTTAAATCCAGAATAGAATTTAAAATTCTCCTCCTCACACATAAAGCCCTTAATGATCTAGCTCCATCATACATCAGAGATCTGACTGGTCCATATATTCCTAACAGGGCACTTCGTTCTCACACTGCAGGTTTACTGGTGTTTCCTAGAGTCTCTAGAAGTAGAATTGGAGGCAGATCCTTTAGTTATCAGGCTCCTCTCCTGTGGAACCAGCTCCCAGTTTTCGTCCGTGAGGCAGTTTACTGAAGGAAACTGCAGGTTAACGGTGTTATCTGCTAAGCTGCTGCTGCCAACAACTTAATGTTCTCTTTCAATAGATGATACACTTTGCCCTGTCTTTCAGTGTTTTTCCCTGTCTCTCTGGTAGACATAGCTATTGGCTGAGCTTTTACTGTGACTAACTGTATGTGCTCCCTTTCATACTGTAGACTTGAAAACTGGCTCAGTTTATTTGCTTAGCTAGGTTTCTCTCCTATATGAAGTCACTTCAGGAGCTACTACTACTGTTAACTGTTCTTCAACATGGAAAGTACTCATGAATCAGTGCTTCTGTGTTACTTTGCCATGGCAGATGGCCACTCACACTGACCCAGGTTGTGGTTCTGGTGGACGTTTTTTTCTGTTAAAGAGGAGTTTTCCTTTCGGCTGTCACTGCCTGCATCCTTATTATGAGGGATTGCTGCAAAGTAAACAACACAATGCAAGTCACTGTTCACCGTTTCTACATGCTCGTCCAGAAGTGAATTCTGCAAGTCAAATACTTGATGCAATCTGCTGAATTTCCTTAGATAGAACACACACGAACAGAGCAGTCATGTGTGAATAGGGTGAAGAGGACAGGGCTATCAGTAGGGCAGATGTGGGTTTCTGTATCCTCAACACCTGGGGCCTGTTGGTGAGGAAGTTGCTGATCCAGAAGACAAGTGGTGCAGATAAACCTAGGCTGTGGAGCTTCATGGCCAGCATGTCAGGAAGGATGGTGTTGAAGGCTGAGCTGAAGTCCACAAATAGCATCCTAACATAGATGTTAGGGTGCTGCAGATAGTCAGGGCCATGTGAAGAGCTGGCGAGACAGCATCCTCTGTGGAGCGTTTCTCCCAGTAGGCGAACTGCAGGCTGTCCAGGCCACCAGGGAAAGCGTCCTTGATGTACTTCAGGAGGATCCATTCAAAGCACTTCATGCTGGTCGCTCTGCTTATAGGCTGTGATGGATCTGAAGCCTCACAAACATGCGTGTGTTGTCGTTGTTGAAGTGCTCCTCAATGTGCCGCTTGTACCTTTGCTTAGCCTGCTGGATTCCCCTTCTCAGTTCTCTCCGGGCCCAGCTATAGGACAGTTGGTCACCTGATCTGTAAGCTGCATCTTAAGGTCTTAGCAAGGTCCACACTGTGCTGTCTACCCATGATTTCTGGTTAGGAAAAACCCAGATTGTTTTGTGGGCAGGGCAGCATCAGTGCAAAGTGAATATAGGACAGCACAGATGATGTGTGTTCCATCAGATCAGCATCTTCTATAAACACTCCCCAGTCTCTGTGCTCAAAGCAGTCTTGTAAGGCTGAGCAGGCATCTTCAGACCAAACCTGGATGGTTTGGATTATGGGATTGGTTTTGCAGATTGAAGGTTTGTAGGCAGGATTCAGGTCCACAGAGATGTGATCTGACATTCCCAAGTGATGAGCTGCTGCAGCTTGGATGGAAGGATGTTTCAGTAGCTGGTGTAAAGTACTGTGCTCTCTGGTTGGAAACTTTATAAATTTGTGGAATTTGGGGCACACAGCTTTTAATTCCACATGATTAGTCTCCAGCGACAATCACAGGTGCCTCTGGATTATTGTTCAATTGGCTGTTGATGAGGCTGTAGAGCTCCTCCAGGGCTAGCTTAGCATTAGGTCTAGGTGGTATGTTGGCTGCTATGATTATAACAGAGCTGAGGTCTCTAACCAGTTTAAATGGTCTGTACTTCACTGCCAGATATTCTAAATTGGGGGAGCAGAAAGTTCTCATTGTTTTTGTAGCTTTGCACCAAGAGTTGTGAATGTACAGTGCCAAACCTCCATCTTTGATCTTCTCTGCAGCTGTAGTTCTATCAGCCTGGAAGAAAGCGCGGCCCGCCAGCTCCACCGCAGCATCGGGGATGTTATTGTCCAACCAAGTCTCGGTGAAGATCGCCACACAGCTGTCTATCATACGTGAGACGATCCTCAGTCAAATCTCGTCCAGTTTGTTGGCAAGCAATCTAACGTTAGCCAGGAGGACACTGGGAAGAGCTGGTCTGTATGGGTTAGCCTTTAGCCTAGCTCAGTTTTGGGAGCCTGTAAAGTCCCGCTAGTTCCAGCGGTTCAGCCATTCCATACTGGAACAATGCTTGGAGGGGTTAAAACACGAAAAAAATCACACAAACGAACAAAAAGAGCCAAGAGCCTCAAGCTGCTACAGTAACCCGCCACATATGGCTATCTAGTAGTTTGCTTGCTCGTACTTTATGTTTTTCTTTGTCTATTTCCACTGTACTTTGCTGCTGTACTGTTGATACTTTCCCCAGAGAGCAACTCCAAAGTATCAGGCAGTCCTCTCTGGGCAGATTTTTATTGGTCCAGAGAGTTTTTCTGAAATCCTGGTTTGAAGACTTTTACCTTCAAGTCAGCGCTACAGAGCGCTGTCTGCTAAAACCAGCTGCCACAGAGACAGTTTCTTCCCCCAGGCTGTTTCTCTGATGAACACTTGACAGTCAGAGTTCCAGAACAATACCATGCATACTTGGACTGATCTCACGTTATATTCTATTGTAAAGTCAACTGTTTATATATGTACATTAAAAAATGTTTCTTTATTATTGAGAGCAAAGTGTACTGGAGTCAAATTCCTTGTTTGTCTGAACAAACTTGGCAATAAAGCTGATTCTGATTCTGATAACCCATCTAGACACGGGAAGCACTGAAGTACTTTGTGGCATGTTGCAATAAATCATAATCATCAAAGATATTCTTTATTGAGGGCAAAGTGTACCGAGTCAAATTCCTTGTTTGTCTGTACAATTAGCAATAAAGCTAATTCTGATTTTGAAACGTTGCAGCTCTCTGTCAAGCAATGCCAGGACTGCATACTATATTCCCGTCTATCCACCTGGCTAATGTCCACTCCCTGGTAAGCGCTCCTTCTCATCACAAGAACTCTGACTTCTCTGGATCTCCCACCCTCTGTTTCCCTGAAACCTGGCTCGGTAAACATATGCTAGACCGACCGAGTCAGTTTTAACCTCTGCTTTTATATAAACAGAGGTTGGTGTACTGATTTCACATAGTTAAAAAAACATGTAGTCCTCACCTGTAGTAATTTTTATAAAATGTAAACTTTTTATTTATTGAAGGAGTTCTCCTTGTTTGTTCTGGACAATGTTTACATCCCACCAACGGCTTGCACATCAGAGGCTGAAAAATACTTTGCTAAGCTGATAACAGAAATGGAGAGAAAAACAGCCAGACTCTCTTATCATTGTTCTTGTTTAAAAGCACAAACGTCTCAAATTAACCGCTAAAATACAAACAGCATGTAACGTGTCCCACCAGGGATGAAAACACAATGGGCCACTGTTATACATTCATAAAAGAATCATACCGTTCAGTTTTATGCTGCTTTAGGACTCTCTGATTACTGCTTCATCTCATTCCAACATGTAGGCAAAAACTATAAACCTCTAAGCCTGTGGTTCAGACTGTTTGGAAGTGGGCTGATGAATCAAAGGAGATGTTAGAGGCCTGCTTTTGGCTGCAAAGATTGGAGTGTTTTTAAAGCTGCGGTCATGGACCTAAATGGATTTACTGATACATGACATTATACACCCGTTTTTGTAAGAACATGTGTGTAGTCCAAGACCTTTCGCACATACAACAACAATGTTAAACCATGTTTTACTTCGCATCTGAGAAAGATGTGTCTGACCAAAGAAGAGGCTCAACAGAGTGACCAGGTACAGTGACCAGGCACTGTATAAGCAGGCACGAAACAAACTTACCAAGATCAAGACAGCTAAAAATATATACAGCGAAAAGATAAAAAGCAGCTTCTCAGCTAGCATGCCTCTTCAGTTTGGAGGAGCTTGAAAACCATTAAGAGCTACAGGAGCCTGTACCCCCACACTGTGATTACCCCGCAACTGGCTAAGAACTCAACAGCTTCTTTTGCAGCGTACACTAAAGATCATTGAGGAAAGCGTCAGGACTCGATGGTATTCCCCCTCCCTGCCTAAAACTCTGCACTGAACACCTGGCCTCCATCTTCCCTCAGATCTTTTATAAGTCTCTGGAGCTGTGTGATGTTCCCTCCTGCTTCAAATGCTCCACCATCATCCCGGTCTATAAAACAAATCACCATCATGGCATTAAATGAATCCAGACCTGTTGCCCTGACGTCTGTTGTCACAAAATCCTTTGGGTATCTTGTTTTGATGCGTTTGAAGGCTCCTTGCTGGAAATAAAAGCTACAGTTTACGGGAACTTTCTATATCTGATGGGGCCGACCCATATGGCTGGCATGGCCTGGCTCAGGGATGGCTGTTAAATACTTGACCAAAGGAAGTCAACTCCCTCTGAAAAGCTACGGTTGAAAGGACCACAGTGTAGTGAGACCTGGAACTGGCGACGCACAGTTCCTCCTGGTTTCCCTCTGTAACACTGAGGCCAGCTCTGTGCAGAGTTCCAAAATAATTGTCTTGGGCAATCTAAACCGGCTGATAAGCCATGCATCATGTGCCAGCAGGTCTGTACAATCTCTGCAAAAGACGCTCCCTCCGACTTCCTTCGGCGATGTCCTCCAGCTGAGCCAAAGCTGCCATCGTTCCACAATTACACTGACTTTATGCAGCTATTTATGGACATGTGGTTGTCTACAGCTTCTCAACCGTCACATCAAACCTGTGTTGGGGCCATCCATTTTCGTCGCACATTTTGACGTACGCAGCTCAACAGACGTCGCAGCTCTGACGTCACTGGAAGTATAAATCGGCTGAGATGCAGAGTCTCGGGGCCATTTCTGCCTGTCGCAGGACAGCGTGTAGGAGGCGCATTTCTGGTGAGACAAGAGCTTGCAGGCGAACTTTTGCTCCACAAGGCCATTCTCGGAAGAGCTTGAAAGCTGGAAATCTGTCTGATACGAGAATATCAGAGGATTTATTTGCTGATCGAAGACCGCGCCACAACCGGCGCAGGTGAAAAACCTACAGAGGTTTTATGTCCAAGGAGAAGAGTTTCCTCCTTGTGTATGCAGTCGACTAAAGGTTCTTCATCTTTTCCCCTCGTGGACGGATGAGAAGTTACCATTTTTTTTTTCTTAATTCGATCACGGACGCATGATCCCTTCCCTCCTTTTCTTCAGACCTGATCCATCCTCAACCGGTGGAGAGCAGAAATCAACTTCAAAGTAATTTCGTTCTTTTCATATTAAACCGGATAGGTGCATTTAGAGGTCTGGGCAGGATGAAGCAGTTAAGGTGATGTAGGATCACCTGTAGTTAATCTAAGGTATTAACTTGTTGCATGCAATACTGATTGAATTATGTTTTGCTGAGCTGTATTTTTATTTGCTGCGCAAGCGCTGCTGAATCGTGCGTGGTTAATGTTTTGTCCGGCTGATCCCAAATCAGCCAGGAGTTAGAAGTTGGACTTTTAAAGGTTTTTCATTCAAGGGAGCTGCGGTCTGGGCCTCACCCAACCACTCTTTGTTCCAGTTTTATTGCTGGACATTTTCCACTGGGTTCCCGCCTCAAGAATTTTATGACCCTTTGTCAAGATTTGGGGCGATCGGCGGGTCGTGGCTAAAGGGGCGTGGCCCCACTGTTTCATCAGCTGATTGCTGCGATCGAGACATCAACACGACAGGAGGATTTCTTTCTATTTAACCCAAATTACACAATTTGTCCATAAACTGCTGGTTTGATCTTCATAGACACTAAATGCATATATATATTTTTCTTTTATCATTATTGTTAGGTAGTCATTGTTATTCCCTTTGTGTAGAACGGTGCTTGTTAGTTAGGTGAAGGTTTTGGACCAGAATAATGGTATATCAGGATTATTTGGCTTTAATAAATCTTCAAATATAAAATTAAGAGAAGTGTTTATTTCGTGCAAGAGTGATTTATCTGTCAAAACAAGGTCGAATTTCCCAACCTTCATTGAAGCGGTTGAATAAACAGTGACAGTTTGTGGTTTTGGTTAATAATTTGTAATTATTAAAGAGCTTTGAGCCCATAATCACACAAAGAAAAAAATCAAAACTTTTTTTCTAAATGAATTGCAAAACACCATCAAAATCCTTCAGAAAATTCTAGGAGAAGCCCCAGGTTTACTCATCCATATCTTCACTATAACTGCAGCAAATTTGGATGGAATCAGTTGAAGCATATTTGTTCCACAAAGGTTTTAGTAGCCAAAACTGTGCCGAATGCGTTTTTCATCTTACAAAAGGGAATCTGGTCAAATAAAAGTGCTAATTTCCACTGTAGGACTTCTTCTGCATATGACATAACCTTTGGTCATGACATTTACCCTGTATATCTTAAATGTACAATAGGGCACAGCATAAAATTAATATAATGAAAATAAATCAAACAAAATTGGATCCTTTTATCCTTTTAACTGGAAACATTTCATTGAAAAAAAAAGAATTAGCACTGAAAAACATTGCAAACAAATGTGCAGAAACAACTATCAATAAAAAACTATACAAACAAATGTGCAAAAAAAAAAGCCAACTACTAAGTTGGTGACCACAGGAAATACATGCCAGCGCAAATAGGAATTATTATGTTCCGGATGGTGCTTGCACTAAAAAACAGCTTCAACAGGGTCAGTGGTGACCATGATTTTGTGGTGTCAAGTCTAGGTCCTGGACAATGCCTCTGGGTAAATGTAGGAACTTGTGCCTCAATGTCAGGCTCACCTGGAGAGTGACACTTGTCCTCGTTGTCATCACCAGGTCCAGAGGTAGCCTGACTCACCCGCCTCGAGAGTTGTTGTTGGCTTGGATGAGCTGCTCCTTGTCCTTGGGACAGAAGCTACCTTGCATTTCATGGGCCTTGAGGCACTATGTAGCTGAAGGGCAGGTGGCTCATACTCCTCATCTTCTTCGTTTTCTGCACCATCGTCACTGCAGAAAGATATAAAACTAAATTTATCTAATTGACTTAGCTTAGGAACACAATGGCAACACTGTAATGACATATTATGTTTATTTTGTAACCATAATAGTTTGAAGAATAAACTTCTCACCTTGAAGAAAAGGATATAGCCTCAACCCAGTAGAAGGCTGGGTTCTTTCAGTGCCAGATGTTCCTGCCTCCTCCTGGCTGTATAAATATAGATAATAAATAATTTCCTACTGTACAAAAAATAAGAAATTAACATACAAAAAAATGTACAAAAAATAAGAAATTAACATACAAAGAAATGTACAAAAAATAAGAAATTAACATACAAAGAAATGTACAAAAAATAAGAAATTAACATACAAAAGCAATGACGTAATTCTGTGTGAATCAGTCACAAATAAAAATACCGATGCTTCACACAACAGTAGTTACAAATGTAAAAAACGGTAGAGCGTTGTTGAAATAGCTGACATGTAATGTAAAGTTGCTGGAAATAAAAAGCAACATTATAACTTACTAGTGAACCAGGTCCCGAAGAAGTTTCTCATCTTCATCCACTACAAAATCCAAGTTCCTGTCCGAAGAATCTTCTACTTCGAGGTCACTTCCCTGCAAAACTGTTTCCATTGCGTAAAACAAGCTGTGCGTAAAGCAAAAGTTACTCCCAGATTTATAACCTCAGTTACGCACTGGAATTACGTGACCTGAAATCGTCATACGAAGACGTGCAGAGATGCAACATCAACAAGAGAAATGTTCATGGCCTACTTCTGTGAAGAGGGAGCACTGCCATGGCAGCATATGGAGTAGTCATGTCCTCCACAGGATGGACCCACAACGGCTCTTTTAAGAGCCACTCATGAAAATCTGAGCCTAGAGCCCAGTATCTATATTTACTCATTTATTTTGTGTAGCGGACTCAATACTGAACTAACTGAATGATTACAATGTAGAAATTATTTTAGCTTCATTAAACAATCGACTTCTTGTATCTGATAGCCCTGCTGCAGCTTCTTCTGGCTCTTCTGGGTGGTTGTACCCAGCGGTGTACATGTTACTGGCGGTTTCACGCGGAGTGATTAAGGGGTCGAGAAAGGACAGAACCGCCAGGTACTTCCACCTCTGTGCTGTCCCTGCTGCTGCACCACTCTTTTTTCTGTCCTTCTCCGTCTCCCTCAGGCTCTTCCACCATTTTCTGCACATTTCCTCTGAATAAACACATTGATTTGTCAGCAAGAAACTAGTAGTGGTTGAACATTGCTGGACAGATTTTGCTAGCTAAGAGCCGGGGAAATATTTACCGTGATCAAAGTTTTATTAACTTGCCCGAGATCCCGATCTCCTCACTAATTCTCCAACAAGCAAGGTCCTTCCTATTTTTGTCTCTGTAATGGTAGCTGGAGTTGTCAGAAAATAACTGGATGGGCACAAACGTCCAGACGCGCGTCCACCATTGAGTTTGCAGGAAAACCAGACTGCCCTGATGCTCAAATCGCTTTTGTTCTGAACGCAGCATAATACAGTGTGGGATTCCATACTTTCCATTGGTACCAAAAAAGACGGGATGGGGAAAAAGCATATATGTTTCTTGTAGCATTTTACGTGTAGACTCAGAAATGAATGAAGGAACCCTAAGCATCATATTGTATGTAAAACCAAAAGTATTTGTAAAAAACTAATTTGATGACTTGTTTTTATCAACATTAAAGCCTCCTCCTCCAAGGTGCTGAACATGTTATACTTACTTTTACAGAAGACCTCTGCTTATATCGGTACCGGTATACTCAGGCCTAAAGGTTGTTTTAAAGCCTTTAGCCTAAAAAAGTGATATATGAACAAAAACTAGATCATATTGGAGCATGAAATGAGTTAATTTTAACTATCCCTTTGTGAGATTGAAAACATTTGAAGCCAGTAGAAATCATGGAGAACCATGCAAGATCAAGAGAGGTAAGAAATTCAGGGTCCTGTTTGTTACTACTAAACGAAACGTCAGAAGTATGATGTAGAAGAGAGTGATTTCTCTCTAAGGTCACATTGTAATCTAATTAACGTGGGTCAAAAACGTATTGTGATTTTAACATGAAAACACAAAGAGGCATGAACAGTTCCTAAACACTACGGAAAAGTTGTCCCTACATAGTGGTTGGTGGTAGTATAATGCTGAGATACTCTCCACCTTGGGCATGAAGACTGGTCAGAAAGGAAGGACCAGTGAAGCCAAACACAGAGATCTTAAAAGAAACTATGCTCCGATCCCTTCTAATGCAAATAATATATCTGGGCAGACCTATAGAAGTCAATCTAAAATTTGACAATTTATAAAGGCTTTGAAACCAAGCTACTGTTGAGGTAGGAAAACTTTACTGGCCGTCAGTTAACTCTTACATTACTCCTCACCTCTCCCCAACTCTTTTATTTGGCACCCAAAGGACAATCCTCAGTCAGAGATCAGTTGTACGTTTCCACAAGTTTATAAAAAAAACAATCTGAATTCAAAGTGGGGACACACACTTACACTGTTACCTGGAAACGTCTGTGTGTTGTCCGTTTTGGAGGGGCCACAAATACCTTTATATACCCCTCGCTGCTATGCAGTACACATACACAATCATTCTATCTGTAAATATCTCCCCAGCAACCATATAACCTCATATCCAAATAAGGAGTACTTCTGGTCCTTCTCCTATAACAAACTTATCGTGTCTGGCTCCAGCCCTGTCTCTTTCCCAATTTATGACCTTGCCCTCTCTGTGCGCTGTTCTCCCCTGTCTTCTTCTCCCCCATCGGTGATTCCTTGTCCTTCACTAATTTATGACGTTGGACTCTCTACTTCCCTCCCTAAGGACCTTGCACTTTCTATGCTTCACTCCCTAAGCTTGACCCCCCTATGCTCTATGTACACATGCCAGTTACACACAGAGATAGTTAATATTACACACATAGTTTATATTCTACAATCCCCCTTTTGAACTCTAATAAAAGAGTTCACAATCTAAAATGTCCTTCTAAAAATAAATAGAATTAAGTAAAAATATTACTGTACTACCTGTAAAAGAGCAAAACATTAAAAAACATGCATACATCATATTATGCGTCCATGAATTCACACTCTGAGTCCTCATCCACACAAAGTTAAATCATAACCTGAAAAAGATACAGAAACATCAAAATGTAATATAAAATATAAAATGTCCGCCAAACGGTGTCTTCTGGGGTGGGAGGGAAGTTCCACCACTCCCAGTGAGAGAAACTCAATCATTCCGCCTCTTCTTCTGTCTTTGGGTTCAGTGAGGTGTCAACATTTACACACAGTATTTAAAGAGTATGTGGGTGTTATCTCAACTTAAAAGAGGTTATGCTTTATGGCCCTGAGCCGTCCTCGGGTACCCCTAGAGGGTCCTCCTCTAACACAGATGTTCTGAAGAAAGAGAGGTAACCTAAAGGTCATACACTTTGGAACACCTTAGAGCACTTAATACAAGAATTTCCATTACAATTCCTTTCTTCTGGTACTGAAAACAAATTATAACAATGGAAATGAACACATTTCAAATTTGTACCATAATGATAGATATCAAGCAATAAACATGAAAGTTAGATAAAAGCATCTGAGATTTCCTTCTCAGTCAGTTTCGCTGTCAAAGTGGGAGAAAAGATTTTGGCTGACCCTTGCTGTCCAGGCAAAGGAGCCTAATAGCCACCAAATGTTAAGAAATTAAGGAGAATAAGCATCATGGCGCATGTTTGACTGTCTCTGTTGCAGACGTCGCCAGTCCATCATCCAGGGAAAGGTTATGTGCAAATGTGTAGAGGTCTTCCCTGTATGTTTCCTATGTGTCTCTCACTGTGGTGTGTGTGCAGTGAGGCAAATGACCTTATGATTTCTAACTTTCAGGCAATGCGATGGCCTTAAGTAGATTCTGAAATAACGTTGCACTGTCCAAGAGATTATTGTGCCCTTGTAAGAACAGTGTTCTTCAGCCACCTCTTCAATCACTCGCCAGTGATCAGCTTACAGTTCTTTGTCTTGTGGTGGTCCGCTGTCCTCACACCTTTCAGGCCGTGGATGATCCAGTTGGAAGATGACTTGTGTCGTGTAAGCCAGATGAAGCTGGGGAGCTTTCCTGCAGCTTTCCTGGGTGTCTAGTAGAATCTGATATGGGCCTTTCCAGCGCCTGTGGCTTCCAGTGTTTTCTCCTAGATTCTCTGAGCAGAGTCCAGTCGCCAGGGATAAAGGACTGGAGGGTGGAAGTGGCTGTTCCTGGTAATGCAGCTTTCACTGTCTGTGAAACTTGAGAAAACACAGTGGGCAGGTTTTGACATTAAACAACATCCTATCTTCCCACAGATATGTGGAAGAAAATGATCTTGGCAATAACTCCATGTTAATTTATTCTGACATTCCCCCCTTCTGGCGCAGGGTCCAACCCCTGCGACAATCCAGCAAAAAGTTTAAACAAGAATGTTCTAGTAACCAAGATCACATTACATAGCACCAAAGAAATTAATTCTGACATAACTACAGGTCCTTCTCAAAATATTAGCATATTGAGATAAAGTTCATTATTTTCCATAATGTCATGATGAAAATTTAACATTCATATATTTTAGATTCATTGCACACTAACTGAAATATTTCAGGTCTTTTATTGTCTTAATACGGATGATTCTGACATACAGCTCATGAAAACCCAAAATTCCTATCTCACAAAATTAGCATATCATTAAAAGGGTCTCTAAACAAGCTATGAACCTAATCCTTTGAATCAACGAGTTAACTCTAAACACCTGCAAAAGATTCCTGAGGCCTTTAAAACTCCCAGCCTGGTTCATCACTCAAAACCCCAATCATGGGTAAGACTGCCGACCTGACTGCTGTCCAGAAGGCCACTATTGACACCCTCAAGCAAGAGGGTAAGACACAGAAAGAAATTTCTGAACGAATAGGCTGTTCCCAGAGTGCTGTATCAAGGCACCTCAGTGGGAAGTCTGTGGGAAGGAAAAAGTGTGTCAGAAAACGCTGCACAACGAGAAGAGGTGACCGGACCCTGAGGAAGATTGTGGAAAATGGCCGATTCCAGACCTTGGGGGACCTGCGGAAGCAGTGGACTGAGTCTGGAGTAGAAACATCCAGAGCCACCGTGCACAGGCGTGTGCAGGAAATGGGCTACAGGTGCCGCATTCCCCAGGTCAAGCCACTTTTGAACCAGAAACAGCGGCAGAAGCGCCTGACCTGGGCTAAGGAGAAGCAGCACTGGACTGTTGCTCAGTGGTCCAAAGTACTATTTTCGGATGAAAGCAAATTCTGCATGTCATTCGGAAATCAAGGTGCCAGAGTGTGGAGGAAGACTGGGGAGAAGGAAATGCCAAAATGCCAGAAGTCCAGTGTCAAGTACCCACTGTCAGTGATGGTCTGGGGTGCCTTGTCAGCTGCTGGTGTTGGTCCACTGTGTTTTATCAAGGGCAGGGTCAATGCAGCTAGCTATCAGGAGATTTTGGAGCACTTCATGCTTCCATCTGCTGAAAAGCTTTATGGAGATGAAGATTTCATTTTTCAGCACGACCTGGCACCTGCTCACAGTGCCAAAACCACTGGTAAATGGTTTACTGACCATGGTATCACTGTGCTCAATTGGCCTGCCAACTCTCCTGACCTGAACCCCATAGAGAATCTGTGGGATATTGTGAAGAGAACGTTGAGAGACTCAAGACCCAACACTCTGGATGAGCTAAAGGCCGCTATCGAAGCATCCTGGGCCTCCATAAGACCTCAGCAGTGCCACAGGCTGATTGCCTCCATGCCACGCCGCATTGAAGCAGTCATTTCTGCAAAAGGATTCCCGACCAAGTATTGAGTGCATAACTGTACATGATTATTTGAAGGTTGACGTTTTTTGTATTAAAAACACTTTTCTTTTATTGGTCGGATGAAATATGCTAATTTTGTGAGATAGGAATTTTGGGTTTTCATGAGCTGTATGCCAAAATCATCCGTATTAAGACAATAAAAGACCTGAAATATTTCAGTTAGTGTGCAATGAATCTAAAATATATGAATGTTAAATTTTCATCATGACATTATGGAAAATAATGAACTTTATCACAATATGCTAATATTTTGAGAAGGACCTGTATGTGTCTCTATGAATTTAATGAAAGCCACATAAATAAAATCCAGATGTTTTTAACTGCAACTCAGTTCCATTAACAACAAAACACAAACTTCAGTCGTTATACAGTTCATCAATATTTCACTTAGAAATAAGTCACACATCTTCCTGATTTGTCTTGCATGAAGATAAGTTTTAGATTAATGTAAATCTAATGTAATTCTGATGCATACACTCTACAAATTTAATCTAATAAATAATTTCTGTCAAGTATGAAATCATAACTCTGATTCTTTATCAAAAATATATTCCTTACTTTTGGCATATCTTGAACTGTCAGTTAGCTTAATGGCACCAGGGAAAACTTTCAATCTAATAAATCACCAGTGATTCTGTATGCAAAACTAATTCTTCAAACTAGTGTAAACTATTTCATTAACCTTTTAATAGTAAAACACATAAATCTAAAAGTCATGCTACATCCTTAATTATTATACAAAAAAAAAACAAACATGTTTTTAAGGCAACAATCACTACAAGCATTTTGATTCTATTGTCTCTTAAACAGTGATAAGGGATAAGGGAGGTGCTGAGCGTTACCATGACAACAAAGGCATGAACCAACCTGGTAGGTGGGCGGAGTCAGGCAGAACTAACCTATGATGGACAGCCTATGGGTGGACCCACAGTTTCTTCATTCCAACCCATCTTAGTATACCTTAAACTGCAAAACTGTTAACATATCTACCTCAGAAACAAGCTGCTTCTTAACTCTCTTGAAAACTCAAAGTTTTAATCAATCTAGGATTTAGAAACATTATTCTAAACATGGATTATTGTTTCATGCAACATATAAACATACATTAATTCCAACAAACACAAAGACAAAAAATCAAAGACAGAGAAATGGCCAAATTTGAAGCTTCAAGAATTAAAATAAATTTTTAACAATCTCTTTTCAGAATATGTTTTCTCAACCATCTCTTTTAATGCTGTAATTGATCAATTTTGTTATGACAATCTTCAGGATCGTTTTTTTTTTTTAAATGAGTGCACATAGTCCAAAAAGATCTCAAAGTATTTAGAAGCACAGCAACATTTTCTCTAAAATGAATCCAAATTCACTGATGCTGAAACCTTTTGCTAATTATTTGTACTGTAACTCTATAATAATAATAACTACAATCCTGAGAGTTATTGTCATAATTCTCTTTTTGTTTTGCTCAATTTGATCGCAGCTGCATTCAAGAATTTCTCTGCTCAGGTTAAATGCAAAGAAGTATTTTAAGCCGGCGTTGACATTTTTATGGTCTACCCAAACAAAACAAAAACTGCAGTGTTTGACTTAATCAGAAATTAAGATAATAAACTTGACTCCAAACTGGACTTTTTCCACATAGTGTTTCAAAGGGAAGACATAATTTTCCTTAATTTGGCTATTTACATTTTGAGAGTTGGGGAGAAAATTATTACTAGAACCCCTCTTTAATAATCCAAATGCTGATAAATGTTCCAATATTTTATGATTTAGTAATCTGAAATTACCTTGCGTACCGTTGTATTGCTAGTTATTCTTTTAATCTTTAAACCCTAAGAAATCAAGCAAGGAACCTTTATTTCTTTTCCTAAAATGAAGGATTTTCTTTATCCCGTTATAAAAATCCTAACCTTGATTCCAAAACAAAACTCTTCAACCCCAATCTGTGTTCCCCAGATTAGAAATTTTGAGTATTATTGCATTTCAAAGCCACCAAATGACTGGAACCCATCATTGGCTTAGATCTGTTTTAATAGGTAATCGATTTACCTTTAATTAAGTATTATAATTTTATGGACCCAAAATCTATGGCTCACGGGCTTCAGGAGTCCAGAAACCACAGGTTGAGTACTACTGCATTGAACAATGATGTTAACTTTCTGCAGACTGAAGAGAGGAGTGGCTAAATAATACCAGACCTGTTAGTGTATTATTTCTGCTTGGACAATAATCAGATTTAAAATCACTAGTTCACAGCTCCTAATTTACCTCAGATCATATTTGCTCCTAACCCAGTTCATAAGAAGCTTCAGACAACATTATGCTAAAAAAACAACACAAAAATACAGATCTGTTAAAATAAAGAAAAAACATGCTTTAAAAAAACTTGGTACTGTGTTGGAAAATAACTCCATGGTCCTGAAGACCTTTTCTATGCAGAGTCTTTTATGGAACATGAGATTAGTTTAATTTTTGTGTGGTACCACTGTCCAATCAGGTTCTTTCTTACCTTCAAAAATAACCCAATTTTTCCCATTCTCATTTTAAAGATTTGTTTTACCAAGGAAAATGTGTTTAACAAAACCAATTACTCTCAAAGTTTTAAAAGTTTTAGCTGGTTATATCTTAGAAAACAAGTGTTTTAATATTTCTGTGCAGCACAGAACTGATTAGGTTTCCTTTCCTTCCCCATAGGGAAAGAAACTGCAGAACCAAGCCTTTCGTAGTTTTTGTCAGGATCTGATATAAGGTACAGTATAAATCAACACGCTGCATGAATCAGAAGAGGGGAGAAAAAAATTAATATAACCTCTTCCCAGCAGCTGCTGTGAAAAACAATGAATTTGTACTTTCCACAAGCGTCAGTTAGCACTTGCGGACAAAATTGCACCAAACTGTAAGTACTGTGTCAGCGACTGTATGAAGACCATCTGCAGTAAAACTAAGACTGTTTTAATGAGGTCTCTAACCATTAGATTTATGGGATACAAACTCTGACAACAGAAAATAATACCTGAAAGAGACCCCATCAGGTTTTACGCATGCGCTGGGTTTTAAAAATGCTCCTTTATGAGATCTGTCCTGAGAATAACATAGAAAACACATGGTTACTGCTGAGTTTTGGAGATGTAACTTTCTCTGCTTTTTAATAACTTTTAATAACTATAATAATTGACCGTGAATATTCCACGATGAAAGAGAACTTGCTTCTCTAAAAGAATTAACTGGAAAGTATCAAATGAGTTAAGTTATCACCATTTTGAAGATACTTTTCTAACCCTAAAATAATATTTTAACCCGTTATATCTGTCAACGTCAGGCCAGCGTGTCACATGAGCAGCGGTTAATAAGCGTTCTTCGTTGCAGAAAATAGGAAAACATTTATGCAAATGTGTGTGTGTTTGTACGTTACCCCCATCAGTTTCTTAATCGCTCCAGAGTCAGACTGTCAGGCACACAGTCCTCTATCAGTCCAAAAAACACCCCAGGCCCTTCAGGTCTGTTGGTGAGACATTAAATCCTTCTTGTCCATTTTTAACTTCGCGAGGAGGGAGAAAGAACTTTGCTCTGGCCTGTTTCTCTTCTGCCCGCATAAGATGTGCTTTCAATATAAATCCAGTGGATCGCTCTTCTGGCTCTGGCAAACAGCATGGATTGTTGTCCATCTCAGTGGGGCCAGACTACTTCTGAGTTTCGTTCTCGTGGAAACTCACACTGTGATTTACAACAAGCAGGAAGGCAGACAGGCAGGCAGGCTCTCTCTTTCAGGCCGTGCTGAAGAAGCGTTGAGTAGCCATGGGAAGGGCAGGTTTCTAAAGTCCAGACTCAAAAACGCAGATGTTGCACTCAAATCCCATACATGTGTGTATGTGTGTGTGTGAGAGGCAGATGAGAAATTTAGTATAGGTTCAGATTTTGCACACAGAAATATTATCAGTCAGTCAGTCAGTTGTCCACCATAACATGCACTATACTCCTTTCTTTTCCGACTGATCGCAATATTTAAGACAAACAAAACTTCCTGCAGGAAAGTTTTAACTCTTTAACACCTTAATTGATGCACTTTGTGCTTTTTAATCTTTTTCTTATGTTTCTTATTTTTCTCATTTCCATCCATCAACTGTTTTACTTGAAACTCTTTAAACTATTTAACTTATTTACCCTAAAATGTCCACTCTGTGAAAAACCAAACTTATCTTCCCAAATTAAAGCATATTTAACACAATCACGCAGAGGGCCTTAAACCCTTCCACTCAGCGGGATTTTTCAATCTCTCCTGGTCCAACCGCTATGATGCCAAACCCGGTTTGACACCTAGGAATCAACCCTCCGTTGACTCCCTGGAATTCCTTTTCCTTAATCTTATTACAGTTTCACCATTTAAGTATCTCAACTGTCTTCCCTCACCTGCCAGTACAGGGTCTCAGGGTCCTATTCCTGGCCACTTTGAGGCGTCCCAATCCCTCGGGGAGGCTCTTACTAACCCCAGCCTAAATACCACAGTCCTCGTCAGGACTGAGTTTGGATTGCCAAATCCAGAACTTATTTACTTCAACACCGTCACCATTTAAGTTTCTTCGGTGAAAAGTATGTTATAGCCTCAACATTCAAGTATCTCGGCTAAAATTTATCTTGTCTCAATCAACAAATATTTTTACGCACTATATCATTTCTTTACCGTAATCCATTATTTCAACCAACAAATATTTTACCCAAAACTGATCAAGACTGTAAATTTAAGAGAAAACAGATATCTATTCCACAACACCACCTACACTATTAGCAGGCAAAAGGAGAATAAATATAGATCTCCTTACCTTTTATTTTGGGTCGACCCTGTGGTGTTGTAGAACGACGTCCGCCTCGTAGTCAATTAATTATCCTTTAGTCCTTTTTCACGGCACCAATTGTTGAGGTAGGAAAACTTTACTGGCCGTCAGTTAACTCTTACATTACTCCTCACCTCTCCCCAACTCTTTTATTTGGCACCCAAAGGACAATCCTCAGTCAGAGATCAGTTGTACGTTTCCACAAGTTTATAAAAAAACCAATCTGAATTCAGAGAGGGGACATCACACTTACACTGGTACCTGGAAATGTCTGTGTTGTCCGTTTTGGAGGGGCCACAATATCTTTATATACCCTTCGCTGCTATGCAGTACAAATACACAATCATTCTATCTGTAAATATCTCCCCAGCAACCATATAACCTCATATCCAAATAAGGAGTACTTCTGGTCCTTCTCCTATAACAAACTTATCGTGTCTGGCTCCAGCCCTGTCTCTTTCCCAATTTATGACCTTGCCCTCTCTGTGCGCTGTTCTCCCCTGTCTTCTTCTCCCCCATTGGTGATTCCTTGTCCTTCACTAATTTATGACTTTGGACTCTCTACTTCCCTCCCTAAGGACCTTGCACTTTCTATGCTTCACTCCCTAAGCTTGACCCCCCTATGCTCTATGTACACATGCCAGTTACACAGAGATAGTTAATATTACACACATAAATAGTTTATATTCCACACTACAGAGTGAGGAATTTCAAAACAGAAATGTAAGGAATGGGGATAATTTTCCGAGTTGTTCATTTTTGACAAAATGTAGGGTGAAGAATTATGAATAAACAGTTAAAATGCACAGAGGCGCAGTTGGTAGCACTGTTGCCTTGCAGCAAGAAGGTCCTGGGTTCGATTCCTGGATCTTTCTGCATGGAGTTTGCATGTTCTCCTCGTGTGTTGCCCTGCAAGAATGTCGACCTGTCCAGGGTGTACCCCACCTCCCGCCCATATGGAGATAGGCACCAGCTTCCCCACGACCCACTATGGAATAAGCGGTAGAGAATGACTGACTGACTGACAGTTAAAATCTTAATTGTGAAAAAATTAAATTTTCATTAATCATAAGTTGGTAATGTACATTTTATATTAGGATTTCTACCATAATGAGGGGGCACTATGGAGCAGGGAGCCAACATGGACGACTATACAGAGGCCCTGTGCGGCCAGGCACAAAACTCAACAAAAAGTCCACTTCGTGTGATCCAGTAGAAACAAAATGATGTGCAATCAAGGTAGAATACATATTTCAAAATGAGGTCTTGAGATGCCAATAGTTGACATGGCAGCAGGCCATTAGTAAAATATTCCAGGATGTCCCCTCATTGGCTGAAGCTGCAAGTTATCAGTTATCTTTCATCCTGGAAAGAAAGCACGAAACCCTAGTAACACCAGGTTTAACAACACAATGATGTTCAAGGTCACGTTAGCAGACACTTTTACTTTTTCTATTACCATGCTCCCTAAATATGTGGTTTATATGTTCAGTCTTTCTTCTTTTTTGTTGTTTTCAACATTTCTAGGACATTACATACACATTTTGTATTGAAGCTACAGTAAATTGAACCCAATATCAATAGTGACACCAACAAGCAGCAGCAGAACTGCACCACAAACGAACGACAGCACACAGTCTGTGTAGAATATCCATTTTTACTTAAATACAAAAATGCACAACACATTTTGACCACAAAAAACTTAATTACAAAACTTTTCAATATTACTTTATATAAACCCCAAACCATGAGACAAAGACATGTTTGCAGAAGTTACCTTAAAAAGACAACATTAAAGTCTAACATACAGCACACAAAAAAGTGCAGTAAGTTTTAACACTAAACCAGGACGTCTGAGACAAACGTCTCAATGAGGCAACAAGGCGTTCAAGTAAAAACTGGCATCTATTTTGCAAAAATGAAGATCTTTTACCCAAAAACCAAACAAAGGAAATTAAAACTTAACAAAACAAACAAAGACATAAAGCATAGAGATATACCTATACTTTGGGCTTCATGTATAGTATTGATTCATGCATGTTTTGGTAAGTAGATGTTCTTATCAGAAACTAGTAATAAAAAAGTAGAAAAGTGGTGATTTTCTTTGAGTTTTTAAACAAAAAATATTGAACTGAAATACAAGCAGTTTTTTCTCTTTTTTTGTGTTAGAAAGAGAAGAGCAGAAATTACAATTTGGTTGGATATTTTTTCCAGTTTGAATTAAAGACTAAGTCACTACAAAGTAGTCGCCAAAAATGTCCTCTTTTATCATTTTCAAAAAGGAACCCAATCCTGCAAACATCGCGTTATGCAGCTGTAGGAGCTGCTGTTTGATCGGTTCAAAAGTGTTGCCTTTTAATGTACTTTGCTTCTGCATGTTTGTGTGTGGATGGTATAAGAAACAAAGTTGTCATTTATAGTTGCCATTTTAGTAGTACTTTTAATTCTTCATTGGCTGTTTCTGATGACATAATCTACCTAAACTTCCACATACCAGTACTATTAGGAGATTTTTGTTATTTTAAGTTTTACTCCAAAAGGCATTAGAATGTGCAGCAAATTTTAATACGTAAATATATTTAGGACAAAACGAATAGAACTAATAATATTCAGCAAGTTTGGCCCAAATTGGGCCATCATCAACAACAACAATTATCCCAAGGAAATAGAATGGCTGAAAAAAAGTCAAGGAGTTGGACAGTCAAAGTCAAGACTTTCTGTCACCACTGTTTATTGTTTTTGTATCATGCGTCTTAGTTTTTAGACAAGTTCTCAGATTTCTAATCTAATTTAGTGTTAAATACTGATCAGATTATTGTAGTGGAGGATTGTGGCATTCATGTCAACACTGAAAGTGATGGCATAAATGTAGCCTTAAATGCTAGCCTACTTTATTGGCTTTGCTCCATAGAGCTACACACTTTTGTCTTCATACTTTGTACCTTGTGCTGACATATGGCTTCGAGAATGAACAAATAAATGAATTTCCTCATAACCCTGTCCTGTCTGACGATTTTGACTAACCTTTGCATTTAATCCAACTGAGTAACCCCCCCCAAAAGAAAATGTCATTATAGTAGATCTTTACCTGACAATGCTGTAACACCTTTTAAAGAATCTGTTCCATTTTTTTATTTGCTCACTTTTACAGAAAACACAGCAGAGGGCAGCCATTTCATTTCTAACCTTTCACAAAATGATGTTCATTTTCATATTGTTACTTCCTTTATTGCGTGTGGCTTTAGACAATGGAGCTCCATTGAAAAAGGAGGTAATTATTCATAGAAGGCCCGTCTCCCTGGTTTAATTCAGAGCTGTGTACTTGAAAGGACAACAATAGTAAATTGGCGATATTCCTAAGTTTCTTTTTAGTACAGTTGCCAAACTTATACAGTCATAGCTCTGTTAAAGCTACTGTTTCAGTTAAAAGTGTTAAGCTGATCCAAAACACTGCAGCAAGAGTTCTGATAAAAATGAAGATTTCTCCCATTTTAGCTTCCCTTCATTGGCTCCAGATGAAGGGAATATCTAGTTGTATCCAGAAAAGAATTTTAAATTCTCCTTCTCACATATGAACCCCTAAAAATCAAGCTCCATCATAAATCAGAGATTTGATGTTCCATATGTTCCTAACGGTGTACTTCAGTCAGATTGTAGGTCTACTTGTGGTGCCTAGAGTTTCTAAAAGTAGAATGGGATGGAAATCTCTTAGGTATCAGGCTTCTCTCCTGTGAAACCAGTTCCTAGTTTTATTTAAAACTTTCCTCTAAGAGTGCCTTGTGTTATCTCTGTAGTTATGCTACACATTATATATATATATATATATCTATATATACATATATATATATATATCTATATATATATATATATATATATATATAGATATATATATATCTATAGATATATATATCTATATATATATATATATATATATATATCTATCTATATATATATATATATACATATACATACACACACAATACTAACAAAAGGATGGGATTATTTGGCTTTCAGGAAATTTCAAGATGAACCTAAAAAGCCTTTACAGGTGAACTTAATGTGACCTCTAATGTGTCTCTAGACTTTTCAATGAACGTCCAGCTGTTCAATGTTTTAGTACAGAAGTGGATATCCTTTGGCCACATCTAACACTGATGACCGCTTCACGATTCAAAGCCGTTTACATTGGTGTTGTCTGCATGCTAGATGACCTGCAAGCATACCTGACCACACCACCACGCACAGGCATCATTATCTTGGCTGTACCAGGGAGCATTTATGCTGGACGTGGGCTGTTCTCTGATGAAAGTTGATTCAGGCAGATCAAAAATGACGGCCGCCAACAATGTTAGAGACATCAAGGAGAGCGCTATGCATCATCCAGTGGTGTCACCAGACGAACCTTTGGTGGTGTTACAGTGGGGGCAGGGTTGTCTAGTCAATAAAAACTGCCCTACGTTTTGTGAATGGTAAAGTGACAAGCCCATACTACCTGAATAACATCAATAATCCTTCATTGTGCCTCTGCATGAATACCACAGGCCTAATTTCATCTTCATGGATGAAAAAGCTCAGCCACATCACGGTTGCTTCATTAGGGGATGGCTGCTGGAGACTTGGGTACATAGAATGGAGTGGCCTGCACTTTATTCAGACTAGAATCCTATTGAAAACCTATGGGATCAGCTGAGTCACCATCTAGAGGCTTGTAACTCTGTATCCCAGAACCTCAATGACCTTAGGACCGCCCTTCAAGAAGAGTGGGAAGCCATGCCTCAGCAGACAGCAAGTCGACTTGTGAACAGCACGAGACGTTGATTTCAAGCTGTAATTGATGCACAAGGGCCATGATGCGTTACTGAAACATTGACATTTTTTGCAGTAGTATACCCACAACTGTTGTTGGCTTTTGTTTCTGTAGATTGTTTGACATGAGGAAATCAACATTGCATGCTTCAACTCAAATGCCCTACTTTCATGATATAACTGTACAGTGAACTTATAACATTTCATATAAATTTTACCTGAAAGCCAAAGTCCCTAGCTTTTGGTGAGTAGTGTGTATGTACGTATGTGTATGTGTGTGTGTATATATATATATATAAATATATATAGATAGATTCAAAATAAATACTGTAAATGTAGGAAATACCAAGATACATTTTACACTACATTTGTTTTAAAGCTTAATATCTAATATGATAAAATAAAAATTAAGTACATAGCTGACTTGCACAGACGATACCTGTTCAGAACTCAAACAGTTATAATGCATCACTAAAAAATACATGAACTTACTGTGTGGCTTAGCTTCAACAGTACAAATGAGAACAGTATTATAAAAACATACAAATGAGCTTAGAACACATTTTACTACCTATTGGTGGCAACAAAATTCGTTGCCTGCATTGTTATTAAGAGAGGAAATGAACGACCAGTCTTTGTTTTAGCAGCAGAGACCAGGTCACTCCATGGCAAGGTTTTACTACAATATTGAAACCAAAGACCAAAGGATTATAAAGAGGATTACATTGATAGAATTACTAAAACATCACTCTGTGTTAATTACTGGAGAAGGTAGACCTTTACCTTAACTTCACTGTAGCTTGCTTGTTTTCTAAAAATACAGGTCCTTCTCAAAATATTAGCATATTGTGATAAAGTTCATTATTTTCCATAATGTCATGATGAAAATTTAACATTCATATATTTTAGATTCATTGCACACTAACTGAAATATTTCAGGTCTTTTATTGTCTTAATACGGATGATTTTGGCATACACCTCATGAAAACCCAAAATTTCTATCTCACAAAATTAGCATATTTCATCCGACCAATAAAAGAAAAGTGTTTTTAATACAAAAAACGTCAACCTTCAAATAATCATGTACAGTTATGCACTCAATACTTGGTCGGGAATCCTTTGGCAGAAATGACTGCTTCAATGCGGCGTGGCATGGAGGCAATCAGCCTGTGGCACTGCTGAGGTCTTATGGAGGCCCAGGATGTTTCGATAGCGGCCTTTAGCTCATCCAGAGTGTTGGGTCTTGAGTCTCTCAACGTTCTCTTCACAATATCCCACAGATTCTCTATGGGGTTCAGGTCAGGAGAGTTGGCAGGCCAATTGAGCACAGTGATACCATGGTCAGTAAACCATTTACCAGTGGTTTTGGCACTGTGAGCAGGTGCCAGGTCGTGCTGAAAAATGAAATCTTCATCTCCATAAAGCTTTTCAGCAGATGGAAGCATGAAGTGCTCCAAAATCTCCTGATAGCTAGCTGCATTGACCCTGCCCTTGATAAAACACAGTGGACCAACACCAGCAGCTGACACGGCACCCCAGACCATCACTGACTGTGGGTACTTGACACTGGACTTCTGGCATTTTGGCATTTCCTTCTCCCCAGTCTTCCTCCAGACTCTGGCACCTTGATTTCCGAATGACATGCAGAATTTGCTTTCATCCGAAAAAAGTACTTTGGACCACTGAGCAACAGTCCAGTGCTGCTTCTCTGTAGCCCAGGTCTGGCGCTTCTGCCGCTGTTTCTGGTTCCAAAGTGGCTTGACCTGGGGAATGTGGCACCTGTAGCCCATTTCCTGCACACGCCTGTGCACGGTGGCTCTGGATGTTTCTACTCCAGACTCAGTCCACTGCTTCCGCAGGTCCCCCAAGGTCTGGAATCGGCCCTTCTCCACAATCTTCCTCAGGGTCCGGTCACCTCTTCTCGTTGTGCAGCGTTTTCTGCCACACTTTTTCCTTCCCACAGACTTCCCACTGAGGTGCCTTGATACAGCACTCTGGGAACAGCCTATTCGTTCAGAAATTTCTTTTTGTGTCTTACCCTCTTGCTTGAGGGTGTCAATAGTGGCCTTCTGGACAGCAGTCAGGTCGGCAGTCTTACCCATGATTGGGGTTTTGAGTGATGAACCAGGCTGGGAGTTTTAAAGGCCTCAGGAATCTTTTGCAGGTGTTTAGAGTTAACTCATTGATTCAGATTATTAGGTTCATAGCTCGTTTAGAGACCCTTTTAATGATATGCTAATTTTGTGAGATAGGAATTTTGGGTTTTCATGAGCTGTATGCCAAAATAATCCGTATTAAGACAATAAAAGACCTGAAATATTTCAGTTAGTGTGCAATGAATCTAAAATATATGAATGTTAAATTTTCATCATGACATTATGGAAAATAATGAACTTTATCACAATATGCTAATATTTTGAGAAGGACCTGTATAGAACATTGCTTATGGTGTCATTTTGGAACTGAAGTCTGTTATCTTGAGTGGATGTAACTGGATCTCTGAGATTAAACAGTCTGATCTTTTTAAGATGGGATGATCCTAATTTTCAATGTTTTCTTTAAAAATATTAATACGTTTTTGCTAAAGTTCTAATACAACCTCAATGAGTTCCTCAAATCATTCAGAGCTCTTCGACTCCTTTGATTATTAAACGTAATAAAGAAGCTGAAAAACAGGCTAATGTGGTGAGTACTGTGTTTTGCATGCACAGATGTCTCCACAAACCATAGACGTTAATCCATTTCTGATTTCTGCAGAAAAATGCCTAAATGTAATCAGTTTACAGGGTTTACTTATCTTTTTTGGCTCATAGTGCTAACACACTCACATTTGTGCTCCCTGTGAAAAATAGAAATAACATTCATTGTCCCTCAGTGGGGAAATTCAGGATGTTTACAGGAACTAATGTTTTCTGTTTATTGTTTCAGTTCATTAACAACCACAAAAATAAACAGCTGCCTTAGGTGGCAAATGCTATTACTCAAACCTGGTGGCAAATGGGCATCCCCTCCAATCAATGCTTTAAAGTCATTTATTGGTCAAAGTGATGTTATCCCTGAACGCAACACTTTTATATGTGTGTAAAACCGACTGCATATTGAACTCTTTGATTTATAAATGAACTAAAATTCAAGAAAACTATTCTTTCTAGTTTCTATAGTGCCCACCATTGGTAAATCTTGGCATTAAGGGAATAAAAGAAAACATAACAATATAAAAACATTCTTGTTAATCATTTTGGTACAAACATACAGCTGGAAATACAGAGTGGAAATAAGTCTTGATCAAGGTAATTGAAATTACAACATCTGTAAGTAGTAACGTGATTCAGCAGTCTGATATGCTGCAATGGGCTTTTACTAAAGGTTTTCTCAAAGCGTGGGGCATGCCTCCTAAGTGTGGTGCCATGTCATGACGGGAGGGCACGACCTTCTTTATAGTTATTATTTTGTTTCTTTTTTTCTTTCTTTTTTTCTTTTTTCCATAGTAATGACGCACAAAGAGCCATGTGACATCAGATCCAGAAAAGGCTGGTATTACACATTTTGATTAAGTTAAGGCTGCTGGAGCAGTCAGGTTTTTTTTTTTTTTTTTTGTAGTTCACACTCTGCTTCCTTATTAAAAAAACAAACAACAAACAGTCCTGAAAAAAAGAACGGAAAAGTTGGTTTGCTTTTTTGGCAAACAAAAGTGGGAGAAAAGAAAATAAATGATACAGAATATAATAAACCATTTTTGTGTTGCTTAACTAAAATAAAACCTGACATATGTTTTTAGCAAATTACTGCCACTTTCTCAGCAAAGAATAAATCCTTATTTCAGTTTTCTAACTTAATACTTATTTTCTTGGTTTGAGGTTTTCTACACAGGTAACCTGGTCTTAGTTTCCAGACAAATCGGTTTTAAACAAACGAGATTTGATGTTAAAAGATTTTCTGTAGGTGTTATATGAATACAGTCAAATGTAAAATATAAAAAATATCACATCTACCACTATATATTGATGATGATTTTAATCAAAATTTGTGCATCCACTCCATCGATAAAAAATATTTTTTTATAAAATAGGTTTTATGAATTAGTTGGGTTTCTTTGCACTACAAATTAACTTTTTGGTTCTTTAATGGTTCCATTTTTTCATTATTAAATTTTATCAAATGAAAACTGTATTGATTGACATTATTGTTCTTATATTATTTTGTTCTATACCTTAACTTGAACTGTAGCCATTTTTCCAGTCTTGTTGTGGGGGAGTTGATTTGGTGTCACTTGTTCATGTAAAGCATAATGGGTTACAGAAATATGGTAGATATATGGTGCATCCAGAAGGTATTTACAGCACTTTTAACACAGTTTGCTATCTTCGAGGCTTTTTGCAAAATGGATAAAAAGGTTTTTTCAGCAAAACTCTACACAAAACACCTCAAAAAGATAACCTAGTGTCAAAATAAGGTGAGATCTATAATCCATGCAACATTTAGTAACTGCTCAAAGTTAACTCAATAAAAGTTACAATAAATGTCCTTATGTGTAATCCATGCAATAATTATTAAAATACACAGTTGAAGCAGTAGGGAGTGAAACAAGCATGTTCTCATATTCTGGAGCTGAGAGACTGGAGAGGCCTGTGTGGAGCCACATATTATCTGTCTTATCTTTTGCAGAAGTATAAACAACAAGTATCCAATGATGTATGATGATTTTACATTCTTTCACATGTATTAAATGAAATTAGTAATCTTTGATTAACAAGTTAAAAGATGTATGATTGAAATATGGTTAAGAACTGAGAATTAGAGTAAAAAACATTAAGGTTTGACATTCTCAATCAGCTATATATGAAAGAGATATAACGTTAATCATTTGTGAAGCATAAATAAAAAGAATGGAGTGATTGTTTTGCAACTGTGTTTTAAAGCAAATGCAGAAAGTTGAAGAATGGAATGTGTAATACTGTGTAAAGTTTAAAACTGAGCAGATTAGGGAAAGAACTGTAGGATGACTAGGAGTGACGAGAGCCAGCTGCATGCTGACAGTGAACATTTTGAAGGCAAACGAGAGGAAGGAAGGATGCGACTACAGACCAGCGTGGCTATTATCGGCATCTCCAAGGCTGAGAAACAGAATCAGTAGGTCACAGTGACCATGACTAAAGTATTGAGCAATAATCAAGAAGCTGAGCTGAATAGGTTGCGCAATAACTGAGAAGCCTAATAAGGGGCTGACTGATGAAAGCATCAACCACCATAAAAGCAATGCTGAAGGAGGTTGTTTCCTCGCAGAAGACAAGCGAACAAGATCGGACGGAGAAAAGAAGCTTAGATGGAAAAGGAACAGAGACACAGCCCCACTGATCGACTGCATTAAAAAAGAGGATCAACCCGTGGACCCAGAAAGGACTGTGCCTCAAGATTAAGAATCTGATTTCATCTAAAGCCTTTTTATCCAGACAACAGAAGTGAACTTAATCGGTGAACAGCTGATTGCTCTAAGTTTCAGGCTTCTGGAAGTCCTGAATCAACTTCTTAACTAATTTGAATATTAGACTGAACTTAACTGCAATGTTAAGTTGCAGTTAAGTTCTAGGATTAAATTGGAATCTGTCTGTGATTGGACTGAACTGTAAGGTGCTTTGGGATGGCATTTCTTGTGAAATGGCACTATATAAATAAACTGAATTGAATTGAATCTGGTGTGAATTTTAACAAAAATATTTGAAATATATTCATACAGAAAAATGTTGACGTGTTCAATACTTATTTTACCTATTGTTTATTGTGCAGCTCTGTAAACAGAAAATTTGATCTAGCCCTTATGTCAAAATTATCGAGGCTCTTTTCTGGTCAAAGTTGTGAGGGTTAATGCAAAAGGCTATGACAGTGTATGTTAAAGCAAGAATAAATCAGGTTCAGCTATTAAAGGACCAGCATTTTAAGGGATTATTTTTACAAATTTTGCTTCTGAATTTTGCGATGAAACAAAACTTGTGTTCTAGAAAACCTTTAGCCTGTTGTTACCAGCTCAACTAGTATTAGACAATAGCTCCTAAGAAATGACTGATTGCATTGACTAAAACGTCTGAACCCCTAATGGTTTCAAACATTTACCATTAAAAAAAAAAGAAAACGGAAAAAAAGAAAAACACACCCTAATGTTAGTTATTTAGATTTTCACCAGAAACTGAATATTATAAACATCAGACCAGCAGTTAAATTAAAAGAACAGCATGTGTTTCAACATGCAGAGAGAAATGGTTCCAGGCCTTGCAGTAAGGCTGCCATCTTGTAAAGGAGATTGTGAAGCTGAATTTGAAAACCCCAGCATTATCACCTGCTGTATTATCATCACCCACTTGCTCAGCTACACTCACCTTTTATGTGTAGTATGCAATCAAAATTATGAGGCCCTGCTGAACCAGACTGAACAGAAAGCTTCTGTTTCTTATGGACAAGCCTCCAACAGTGGTGAATTTACAGGCTAAGAATCCACAGTTTCATAAACTACTTTAAAAGTAAAACGTACAGGACAGAGGACAGCACACTGGATCCTCAACAGTATGTTGAAGGCGGTCTCTAATAGTACCTATGTCTCTGGATTTCTGGCTCCAGCCTTTTCAACCATCTTTGTTCGCTGGGAGAAGATGGCATCGAATGCTTCGTCTCTGTGCATCATTGCACCGAACACCATTGGCTGTAAAGATACACGCAGCACAGGAGCATCAGATTCTACTTAAACATACATATATTTTTATGAAACTGACATAACTAAAAATAATCCTTAACTATATTCTCTTTAGTCTCATCTGTTCTGTAAATATTATATATAGGATGAATTTTTATAGCTTTTCTCAGCATCTCTGCAAAAGGAAGTACAACGATCTGAGGCCACCAACAAATACATACAGGCAGAGCCTTGGAAAAGCATTCAGACCCCTTGAATCTTTTTTAACCAAAAACCTCAGCGTATTTTATTTATTTTACGTGATAGACCAACACAAAGCGATGCATTGGTGTGAAGTGAAAGGTTGGAAGGATTCATGGTTTTGAAATTTTATAACAGAACAATTTTAAAAATTGCATCATGCATTTGTTTTCTGCCCCTTTTACTCTGATATCTCTAGAAAATCCAGTCAGCCAATTAGTATATTATTGTGTAATTTAACCTGAATCTAACTGCTGCTGTTATGGTTCTGGTCTCAGAGGTTTGTTAGAAAACATTAGTGAATAAACAGCATCATGAAGACCAAGGAACACAGCAGACAGGTCAGGGAGAACATTGCAGTTTAAAGCTGGGTTGCATTCTAAAACAATATCCTAAGATTTGAACATCTTCCAGAGGTTTGTTTAATCAATCATCTGTATATGGAAAGACGATGGACCAACTGCAGACCTACCAAGACAGACGTCCACCTAAACTGACTGGACTAGGACAGCATTAATCAGAGAAGCAGCCAAAAGGCCCATAGTAACTGTGGGGGAGCAGCACACATCTACAGCTCATGTGGGAGAATCTTTTGGAAGGCTATTAGTTGTGCACTCCACCAATCTGTCTTTTATGGAAGAGTGTCAAGGAGAAAACCTGAAGAAGTCTCGTGGACAATTTGCTGCAATCTTTGGCTGCAGAAAAACATGCAGTAAGTCTTTGTTCAGGACAAATTCAACTTTCAGGATCTGACAGTTATTGAGTATTAATCTGTGTTTCTAACTGTGCAATAACAGTTTAAACGGCAAAGCAAAAAACAAACCAATCTGATCAGAATTTTCAAGCTAGATTCCATGATCAAAAGGACTCATTAAGACTTCAGTTTACCATTTTAGTTCACAATTTGTGTCCAATTAATTTTAATGATCATTTATCCTAAATGTGTTTGTCAACATTTCTCTTAACAACTTTGAATGATACAAAGAAACATGTTTCTTTCTTAGTTTACCTTGTGTAAATAGAAAACAGAACAACATAGTCCCATGTCCAGATTAGCTGACTCTGATCCGCTGTCTGTACCTGACATTGTCTCAAATGTCTGACATTAATTACAGCTCTGAGTGACATTATGTAATTGATTTGGTTCAGTGTCCTTCAGGTGTTTGCTGAACAATTAATTAGCTTGGCAACTTGACACATAAAGAGCAAACGTATTACTTTAGCTCCAAGCATTTACTCAAAAGCAGAATCCAAATCTACTCTGTGAAATTGTTTCTCAGTCCTTGAAAGGTCCGCACAACTGCGAGCAAAAAGATACATTTCCTTTAAAAACTAGTTTATAAAATGGAAAACTCAGCCATCCCACATTTTAGCAGTACAAACGTAGCATAATTGTTTGATTTTGATTTGGTTATTGTTGTGGGATGGCTAACCTTTAATGAACTAACCTTAAACTTTTATTAATATCTTTAAAACAGAAGCGGCACAAATGAACCTTTTTTAGAGCAGAAACATTTGACACCAGTTTTGGTTAAATGTGATAAGGTAAGGAGCAACTAAACTAGGGCATGTAAGAAACACAGCAGACACGTGGAAGAAGGTGATTTGCTTAGAAGAACAAAACCTACATGCAAAATGCAGCTTCCCCTCAGTGAAACAGTAGGGGGAGCATTATGCTATGGGGATGATTTTCTACAGTAGGGAAACCACTCAGGGCTATATACTAGCCAATCCTGAAACATAACCAGGCAGAGCTAAAACAGAATATTAACATCAAAACATATCCATGTGTTACAATGACCCCTTTTAAGTCGAGACCTAAATCCAACTGAAAATTTGTGACAGGGTATGAAAACTCACAGATGCTCTGCATCTATTCCTACTGAGACTGAGCTGTTTTGTGAAGAATGGAGACCTGCAGCAGAAACTGCAGTGAAAGCTGTTTCTACTGAATACTTAGTCAGGGGGAAGAAAATAAATGTACACCACAATTTTGGGAATTTTATTTGTTTCCTCCCACTTCACTATTATGCACTACATTGTGTTGGTCTTTCACAAAAAAATCTAAAAAGTAATATTGACATTGCACAATATTTGGGCAACGTTAAATTTTGTTTAATCATAGCATTTTCTGTCACCTTTACCAGGTTGCACAAAGGATTTTGATCCAATACAGAATTATTTACCATCACCTTTATACTTATTTTCCATAAACACATACAAACTGATGATTGGAAACTTCATAAATTATTTTAATCTTACTTTTTAAATGTGTATATTGTATAGTCTACAGTTAGCCACCTTACATTTCAGCCACTTTAGCAAAGAAGGCTTGAGTTTTCTAAACTATAGAAATTAGCAAAACTATCAATCTGGACTGAAAACATGAGAAAAACTGCACTCTTACCTTTAGGGTGGAAGGTGTTGCTATGGAGATTCCCATCCCTGAACCAGGCAACACTGATAAAACCTTGTACTGTGTGGTAAAGAGTTGAAAATAAATCACTAATTCAGTCATTCTCCTGTGTTAATACACACACGCACACACATACATTATATATATACATGTATACATATATACATATACATATATATATACACACACACAAACACACACACACACATATATATATATATACATATATATATTAAACCAAAAGTATTCACTCGCCCATCTAATTAATTTAAATCAGGTGTTCCAATTTCTTCCATGGCCACAGGTGTATAAAATTACGCAACTAGTCATGCAGACTTTTTCTGCAAACATTTCTGAAAGACTGGGTCGGTCTCAGGAGCTCAGTGAATTCCGGCATGGTACTGTGATGCCACTAGGATGCCACCTATGCAACAAGTCCAGTCGTAAAATTTCCTCGCTCCTAAATATTCCACTGTCAACTGTGGGGGGCTGGTCCAAAACAGTGAAAGTGATTGGGAACGACAGCAGCTCAGCCTTGAAGTGATAGACCAAGTATATTTACAGAGAGGGGGCAGAGGAGGCTGATGCTCATAGTGCGCACAGATCGGCAACTTTCTGCAGTCGATCGATATAGACCTCCAAACATATGGCCTCTAGATTCGCCCAAGAACAGTGCATAGAAAGCTTCACGAAATGGGTTTCCACGGCAGCTGCATTCAAGCCATATATCATCAAATGCAATGCAAAGCATCAGATGCATTGGAGTAAAGCATGCCGCCACTCTAGAGTAGTGGAGTCGTGTTCTATGACATCACAAATGTGCTTCTGAAAGAATGGCCAAAAATTCCCATGAACACGCTCCTAAACCTTCTGGATAGCCTTCATAGAAGAGTTGAAGCACTTATAGTTGCAAGGGATGGACCAACGTTATATTGAACCCTTTGGATTAACAATGAGATGTCACTTAAGTTCATATGCCAGTTAAGGCAGGTGAGCAAATACTGTTGGCAATATAGTGCATTTATCTAAAAAACAATTAATAAAAAACAATATTTTAAAAAAAACTCCCGTTCAACCGTACACCATGTCAAAAGGTGGGTGTCCCATAGAAACTGTGGTAACAGAGCTTCCAGCATTGTTATATGATTCACTATTATGCTGAAAATAAAATCAATTTAAGTGACATGAATGTTTTGACAGAGGTGTCAGGGGGTGGGAAAAAATGTGTATTAGGATTACTTTGTATATGTTACATTTAAAATTTGATTATTTTTCAGTGATACAATAATTGATCAAAAATTATATAAACTGAAAAGCATAGTGAAAAAAAAATCACTAGAAAGGACTTACAAACAACAATTATTTATCAACTGCACCAAACCTTCAACAAACACCTACTTTCTGGATTTCAGTGATTTCAGTCAGTTTGATGACTTTGTTCCTCTTTGAGGATCCAGACCTTGAGCTGGAGCTCTCGAAACACAGGTAGCTGTAAATTAAGAGTACACTAATTAAAGCTCCTTTTACAAATAACATGATCATTTCTGTCAAATTATCAGATTTTGTTTGCATATACAAAGGTTAGACAGCATTTTTCTGAATAATGACAGCAAGTAATGAGAGATATAACAAAGTGACTCAAACAAAGGGAGGGGTTTACTTCTCTGTGACAAAAAGGACTCCATGACGGATGTAGTCTGTAGGTGTCTTCCTGTCTCTGTTGATGAGGCAGCAGCGCCAGCCGTTCTCACACACTAAAAAATGAAACAGCAAATACAACACTTCTCAAAGCACCATTAACATTATCTGCTGTACTAATATGTTAGGTGCTGAACAATCAGTTCAATAAAAACATTGTTTCTGTACAAATCTAGCCCTCCTGCAGCAGTTCTGAGTCTTACCTGCCAGAGGGCGCTCACTCTCTGGAAGGCTAAAGACCTCATGAAAAGCCCCTCTCTTAGTGCTGTAGTATCGCCCTCCGTCCTCATCTCGGCTGCCAGCTAGAGGAGCAGCAGCAGGAACGCTCCCTCGACTCCCCACCGTTGCAACCTAAACAGAAGAGAGGGGCATAGCAGCGACTCAATTAGCAGATGTTCTCTAAACTCTTTCAGTAGGGTGTTGGTTATAGATTCTGATCTTTTCTGCCATTTTTTGCCTCCTCCAACTTTCTAACCACACTAGTAGCATTAAAATGTATAGCTCAGAACAATCACTTATTAAAAGAATTATAAAATCTGTTTCTTGGATATGTAGTTTTAAAAATCACATTGAGTATTTTCTGTGTTAGGAAGGACTGCATTTTGGAGTTATAAAAAATTAATTTGCCTTCAGGGTTGAAAGTGCAAGTCACCAATCTAAACATGTTGATTTAAGAAACAGCAATTAGGAACAGTTAGCAAACATCCTGGTAGCAGCAGGTTATGTGTGAGATATTAACCTGCTTGAAAACCACAAACTGGAATTTTTATTCGGTTTTCATGAGCATAAATTAAAGTTTTAGTGCTCTTCAGGTCATTTTAAAAGGACTAGTAATTTAATACATCTAAAGAAATCAAGATTCGATGCTCTAAGTTAGCAGCTAAATGCTAAGCTACGCCGTTAGTCCGCTTCGAAAATTAAATAAATAAATAAACCTTTCACACAAATAGAATTTTAAGGGTGGCTGTCTTTGAAATGACACAGGGCTTAACTATATTTTATTTTATGTAATCTGGATCTTTAGCAAGGCTAATATAGGAGGAAATTTGCTTTTGTAAAAATAAAAAAAGGAACTAGCAAGGTGGGCAAGGAAGAAAAGGCTACAGTCTAAGCACTATATATGGGGACTGCTCAAATGTATTTGGTGAGGGGAGACAGTGCCTTGCAAAAATATTCAGTTCCCTTGAGCTTTTTCACATTTTACCACATTACAGCCATATACTTTAATGTGTTTTATTTTGCTTTTAATGTCAAACATAGTATTGCTGAATCCTGAAGTGGCATAGAATAAAATAGAATAATCTTTGCTCCTGGAAAAACATTAAATGAAATGGTGGCATCTTCATGATGTGGGGTCATTTTTCTTCAGCCGGAACAGGGAAGCTGGTTGTAGTTTAACGGTGGATGAATGGACCTAAATCCAGGACAATCCTGGAAGAAAACCTTTTATATGCTGCAAAAGACTAGAGATTGGGGAGGAGGTTTAACTTCCAGCAGGACAACGACCTGACAAAGACAGCCAGAGATGCAAGGGAATGGTTGACGTAGATCAAAGAATATGGATGTCCCAAGATCCAGACCAAAATCTAACTGATTTGAAAATAGATGTTCTCTGATGCTCTGCAGTTAATCTCAATTTGACTGAGCTTGAGCTACTTCGCTTAAAGCAATGGGCGAACGCCTTGTGATAGACTGGGGACAAGGGTGTACCCTGCCTCTTACCCAATGACCACTGTAGATAGTCACCAGGTACCCTGTGACCCTGAAACACGTGGGTATAGAGGGAAGATAGGTGGATGAATGGATGGATGGACAGACGGATGGAGGCAATTGTGGCTCAGGTGGTAGGGGGTGGTTTTCAGCTGGTGGTTTGCCGCTCCATTCGTCTCAATCATTGTGTCCTTGGGCAAGACACTTCACCGGTCTTCCCTGGTGGTGCCGATTGTATGGCAGCCCTACTTCTGTCAGTCGTACCCAGGGCAGTTGTGGCTACAATGTAAAAACCACTGTCAGTGTGTAAATGGGTGGATGACTGATTGCAAGGTCAAGCGCTTTGGAGTCCTGGAACTTGATAAAGTGCTATACAAATACAATGGAAAAGACATACCTTTCTAGAATTGTGCCCCTCAGGGTGGCAGCATGTTAGAGTAGCTCTGTTATTTTGGTTCTTATATCTTGAAAACTCAAATTCTTCCTTTTGTGGATGAAGACAGATTTTTTTAAATGATTAACTACCTGACAAACAAAACACAGTTTGTGGTCTGTTTGGGAACTGGTGGACTGCTTTGTGGCAAGGTGTAGAAACAATCATCTCATCTTGAACGTAAATAAAACAAAAGGAGATGATTGTATATTTTAAGAGAAACAACACTATTTCCGTCATGGGAGAAGAAGTGGAGGTGTTGAAGGAGTATAAATACCTCAATGTTCACCTGGACAACAGACTGGAGTGGAGATGCAACTGTGAAGCCGTCTACAAGAAGGGACAGAGCAGACTGTACTTCTTGAGGAAGCTTAGGACCTTCAGTGTTTCCAGCAAGATGCTGCATATCCACTTTAAGTCTAATGTGAAGAGTGTGATCTCTTCTACCATCATCTGCTGGGGTAGCAGCACAGAGCAAGGGACTGAACAAGCTGATAAAGAAGACTGGCTCTGTTCTGGGGACTCCTCTGGAACCTCTGAAGATCATTGTACAAAGAAGGATTATTCCAAAAATAAAGAACATTATGGAGAATCCTGAGCATCCTCTTCATGAGACTGTTGTACAACAAAGTGTCTTCAGTCAGAGGCAGGTAAATATAAATGTTAGCCACTCATAACATGGAAAGCCATGTATCAATTTTGTTTAATTGTTTATGATTTTATTGTGAAAACAAAATTGACAAAGTTGTTTGAATGCTTCTGCAAGGCACATCTACAGCTCACACTCATTGTCTCTACAGCACAAAGCTGCTTGTGCATCTGCACTGCAGCTCACATGGACAGTTACTGAGGACTTTAGAAAGGTAGTATCTGCTGCTGATGTGTACCTACAGCACACTCGGACCTCTACAATATGACTGTACAGCACACACAGCTGATCCTACCTGTTCACACTCAGACAGCTGAGAGAGAAGAATAAAAAAAAAAACAGAGGTGAAAGAAGCTGTCCAGTCTGTGCTGGCTTCCCATGCAGCAGAAAGGACAGAAGATCACAATGCACATTTTCTTCCTCATGTGATGTTATTTCTACTTGTAGACCAAAGTAGACCCAGTGATGCTACCTGGAAGGTGGCATGTGTGAATTTTTTTTATACTTCGGACTAACCCGCCTGCTCAGCGTGGTGTTGCTGCGCTCCTTCAGCTGCAGGTCGGTAGGTAAATTGGTCCAGATGATGTAGGGGGTGTCAAAGCGCTGCCGTAGCTTGGGGCAACTTTTTAAGATGAAGTCAATGATGAAGAACTTGATACCTGCATAAACACCTGAGGAACAGAAAGATAAAAATCACACATACTCAGCAGTATGAAAAATTACTCCAGCAGATAAAACATTGTTTAACAACACTGTTTGATAAATTTGGTATTATGTCTGGCATACTGTAGGAAATATGATCTGACTGTTAAGGAACAACAGCAAGGTGTTTAAGAGCATGCAGTCATAACTTATGTTTTTGGTGCACATTGTGAACTATAATGAATGTGTGCAAACTTGAGTAAAATTTTGATAATTATTGGTCATGCTATTGTTGGCTGAATTTCTTTGTTAATCTGCGTATACAAAGTGGTGATTCAGAAGAAAACTGTCTCAGATAAGTGTCTCAGCTTTGTTTTAAGCTGTATAACAGTTGGATACGGTCCAAAACAATCTCCACAAACGAGGTGATCCAAAGGCATCCAATGACCAACTGGCTCCTTTTAACAGTAGTGTAGTTTCCCTTAGATGTTCAAGCCCCTTACTTCATTTGTAATTAAGAGGGACGCACAGAGCAATTAGCTGGTGACCAGAACTGGCCGATTTTCAACTTGCTTGGCTTTGATAAAAAAAAACATTAAATTTTTTCCAATCAGTGAATGCACCTAACCAAGTGCTACCAGGTCACACAGAGTGTGGCTCTGGGACTGCAAGACACCAGGGTGGCTACACATGGCTATCACTGACATCTTGATGTACAGAAAGCTCCTGCAATCACTCAAAATTTTAAAACATATAGTGTTAAAAATTGTGCAACACTGATGCTCTTTATGGGAAGAGTCAGAGCAGACTTTACCTGCTAAGGAGACTGAGATCTTTTAAGGGCAGGAAATGCTCCTTAAGACCATTTTTGACTCTGTCATGGCTGTATCCATCTTCTATGGTGTAGTATGTCTGAGCAGCAGTTTATCTACAGCTGAGAGGAAGCGGTTAGATAAGCTCATCGAAAGGGCCAGGATCCAGGACCTAGTGCAGGTGGTGGGAGGCAGAAAGACTCCAGCAAAACTAACATCACTGTCTCCCAGCTCTTGCATGAAGCTGTTGCAGTACTGGAGAGCTCCTTCTGTGACAGACAGCTGCATCAAATATTGAGATTACTCAGTATTGTTGTACGCAGATCTAATGGCCTATTAAAGGAAGTAAAGGAGCTGAAGACCACAATTACACAGATCTGAGGAATGAAATCTTGGAACAAAGAATTGAGGATGTGGAGCAGTACTTTCGTGTCTCAATATTAATTGGTCAGATACCAAACACCTGAGCTGAGTCAGGGCTGGCGAGGAGGCTCCATCTTAAGAACTTGATACATTAGAACAACAAATTTTTTAGTAATTTACCACTAAAAAGATTTATCCAGAGATAGTATGTTTCAGATCTTCCACATAATGATAATAAAGCTAAGTCAATAACTGTAATGTAGTTTGCTAAGAAGCACAGGGCTGATGTCTTGAGACAGCATAAGAAGCTTAAAGGCACTAGAGCTTATAGCTTAATTGACACAGAAAGATATTGGCCATACATTCAGAAAGCAAAACTTAATATAAGCAATGGGAGAGGAATGAAAAAGTGTTTATGAAGCTAAATAGATACCAAAACCAGAATCATACTATGCTGGTTTCTTCAAAGAATTGTAGACGATAATGGCTGTGGGAAAAAATTATCTTCAGTTGCTGTCGGTATCTGTACATGCTCAAATATTTCTCCTGAAATCTGTAATCATCTCCACAGTTTTTTTTTCACAGAAAAGATGATTGTTGATTGCTTCCACACCATGCCACAAAGGGGTCCACAAGCTCTCTACTCAGCTACTTGACCATCTCTGATCCACCCCAAGACTGCAGAGTCATCAGAGTATTTCTGCAGATGACAGAAGTCTGTCTTGTACTGGAAGTCTGAGGTGTACAGAGTGAAAAGGAATGGTGAGAGTACAGTCCTCTGTGGTGCTCTTGTGGTGCTGACTACCTGGTTGGACACATGACCCTTTAGTCTCTCTTTAATCTCTCAAACAACTGTGGTCCGTTTCTCAGGCAGTCTTTGATCCAGGACATTGTGGAGGACTCCACCCGAGTCTTCTGGAGTTTCTAACAAAGCGAATCAGGTTGAATTGTGTTAAATGCACTAGAGAAATCAATTAACATAATCCTCACACCCCAAGGGGTTATCAAGGCCAAGGCCGCCATCAGCATCCCCAACAACCTCAGCCATACCTGAACTGGGGCTACCGCTCCCAGATGAAAAGACTGGAGCAGGGACCGAATCCGGTCCAATCGCACTGCGGTGAGCCTGCCAGTATGGCCACCAAATCCAGGGCGAATGGCAGGACTGCAAACTAATAAGCCTTTCCTCGAAAGGGTACAGTTCCGGATGGATGGGAACATGGAAATATGCGTCTCTTAAATCTATTGAAGAGAACCACTCTTCTGGGCGGATAGCCTGAAGAACGTCGCGGGTGCAAAGCATCCGAAAAGGCAGAACTTTCAAGAAACTGATTCAGACAGCCGAGGGCCAGCCCTGGCCGAAGGGAAGCATACTTCAAATAACATCCGTCGGCCTGCACATGTGGAGATACGATGACCATGGCCCTTTTGTCCAGAAGTGGCTGAATTTCCTGCCACAAGACCTTGACCCCCGATGGAGGTGGGGGCCAATGGTGGAACTGCGGCCTCTAACCTTGGGATATGGTTGTAAATTCCTAATCATCTTGGCAATGCGCCTCCCAGTAGGCCAGGTGCCACTCTGAAAATCTGCCCGCCCATGGCCCTTCGGCTGCGTTCTGGTGCCTGTTCTGGCCATGGGGTGGGGGGTTCTGTGCAGCTGCGACTGCGCCAAGTCTCCAAGGCCTGACTGGACTGCCGACAACCTTCCAGAGCCCTCTCAGCCTCGGGCCCGTACAGCTGGCCCAGCAGCTGCTGGCCTGGCAGACTCCGCAGGGTCTGACTGCAGTCGTCAGATACAGGAGCCTGCTCCAGCCAGACCTGACATCGCATGACCACCAAGTTGGCCAACAGACGACCCAGTTCCTTTGACATCAGTCCAAAAGCCTGCAAGGCTGCATTATTGGTGTCACCCAACGCCGCCCCATCCCTGGCTGCAGCATCTGAGACTGGGCCAGCAGAAGCATGGATAGGGAATTGCCGATACAAGCCATAAGAGCTGCAATGTCGTAGGCTTGGCACAGAAAGCTGTCGGTCACCCGGCATTGGGCGCTCGGACAGCGGCCTTTCCCCTTTAATACATCATTTGGGGAAAGAACCATTGATGCGATGCAGTGATCTGCCGGGGGCATGCGGTCAAGCCCACGGACCCCCAGATTGTGCATGGAGGCCAGGGTTCTCACATCCCTGCCATGGTGAGAGAATGTCCTTGGATCCATCCAGCAGCGCTATTCTTCCAAGAAAACCAGCAACAGTGGCACCTTCAAATGGAGGGGACATTGGGACAAGGTGGAAAAAAGGATTGCCAGTGGGACGGGCTACCGGTGCATCATCCAGCCCTGTTTTCTACCGGAGCAGCCATAATGACTCGCAACAGGCAAGGCTCTTCCCCCAGGTCGGCCCTCATCAAACTCCTAAGGGAAGTTGACTTCATTGACTTCCATACTCTGTGGCTCAGCCTCTCGACCCCAAAGGGTCTGAAACTAAGAATTATAGGCCCTCACAGACATGATGTCGTCCAGATCGCCACCCGACTCCCAGGCATCCTCCTGGGGGGCAGGCAGTGTGGCTGGAGATCACTTGGGACATAGCTTGTGGCCATCCATGAAGAGGAGCCCCACAAGAAGTGCACGCCAACATCCTCCGTTTACCAGCCCAACCAGTAAGACTGAGCGAGAACTTTAATTAAACCGAAAAACGCAAATCAGTGTGCCACCAATAACTACCCCAGCTAGGTAATCTGAGCGAGAACTGTGGCAGCCACAGAGCGCAGTCAGAACATCCAGCCACTTACCTTATCTTACCAGCTATCACTCTTGACCGGCTAGAGAAAGAAGCAAGCCGTATCAATGCTGGAAGCGGATGAGCCGTCCACCGCCGGACGCTCTAGCACCTCCAAACACAAAGAAAACAGCGCAAAAAAAACATATAGCCAAGAACAACCTTACATAGCAACAAAAGAGCTTTCCGACAGATAAGTCACAGGCAGGATGACGGCAGACAGCACAGAAACATGCGCTTGACTCTATTAGACCTGCAGAAACCACAAGGTTCCAAAACACGGACTTATGGAGCAATCAACTTGCGAAGCACATCAAGTTGGCAGCGAGAGGTTTAAAGTGACCAGACGTAGCCTCCCAGGCGCTACTTATAGACGCAGCACCCAGGTAGGCTACTCGTCATGTACGTGACTTTGTTTACATAAAACCTCGACCTGCGCAGAGCGCAAGGGACATATCAACTTTGCTTATTACCAGTGACAGTCAGGAAGAATGAAGCAGAACTATCCTTTATTTATTTTTGCAGTTTGAACTATTATATGGTTAAAACTGCGAGGATGTATTAGAAGCAGCAATGCTAGCTCAAAATGGACAGTTTTTGCCTTTTGTTTAGGAATTATCAGACCCCTCAATAATGAATTAGACTAATTCCACTTGCTTACCATATGCAGAAGCAGTATATACCCATTGTTATGCAAAAATTCCTTTCTTACGTCATGAACAAAAACAAAATGTAAATCTCATGAAGTACCAGTATTGTGAGCTGCTTGTTAGGAACACTTGTACATTATCGAGTGCACTGTTTGTGTCAGATCCTGGAATCATGTTACCTCATGTAACCACGCCAGACTGTGTTTGAAATGTTCAAGTATTCACAATGTGTGTAAATTTTCTTGTGATTTAAGTCAGCGCATATGTTTGTGTATTGAAGCCTCAATAAAATCCAGATCACATATCTGCTGATGAATGTTCTTGTATTGATGTGAACGTTTCAAACAAATTACTATAAGCAAATGAAATGAATGAATTGTAGTAGGAGGAACTAAAAACCACATTCCATAAAAGCTAGCAACTGGGGTACAGCACTGGTGGTGTAGGGGGTTAAGTGCGTGATTATATGGAGACCATAGTCCCCAAGGCTGTCCCAGGTTCGAGTCCCAGCCCCGCAACATTTGCCACATGTCTTTCCCTCGCTCTCCATCCCCATTTCCTGTCTAATTACTGTCAAAAAATACTGGGGAAAATAAAGGCTACTAGTGGGGGTTAAAAAATAATAATAAAAAAGCTAGCAACCCATACTAGTAACATACTGTGACATTTAATGGAGAGCTCCTAATATTACTGCCAAATAAACACTAATAAAATTTTCAGAGCCACAATTACGTATCTGTGTGTGCTCTACTGGGAAACATACTGTATGTGGAACCTCTCAACAAAGGTAAGCAAACAAATCAGGAAAATAATCAAGTCACATTCAGACAAACACATTTCAGGTACCTACAGGGACTGAAATGTGTCAGTCTGGGAACCGGCAATACTCTGTTGGGAAGGATGGAGAGAATCGCATTGAACAGCAAAAGCAGTGCATAAAGAAAAATGTTTCTGGAGTATTGATCCCAATTAAGTCCTTGACCTAAAGGCCAGGGATAAGTATCCTTAAGAGGCAACCAACAAGCAAGGTTCATAATAAAATGAAGAGCGTCAGCGTTTGTTATGAAAGGTAAGTTTATAACAGCAGAGAAGCACAATATTTGAAAATATATAGTTATAGCAACATCCAGCAATGTTAATGTATGTTGTCCCAATACTGTACAGCCCTATATAGCAGCGTGTATATGACTTAAGTGAACATGCAACATGTCTGCCATCTAAACATTGTAGATGGGAAACTGCATTACATATACAAGAGCAGAAGGGATCTCAAAGAACACCTTGCCAAGGTAGTCGGCACAGCTGAAGAGGCCAGTAATCTGTTTGAGCTCCACGCCACTGACTTGGAGGACACTTCAGGTGGGGAAAAACCCCCACTGCCATCGACAACACTACTACTGGCCTGGAGGAAAAGGGCAAACATTAAAGAGAGGGAGGAGTACAAACCCATAGAGGTAAGAAGAAGGTGAATCACACCAGATTAGACATTCAGCATAATGCAAATAACTGGCCCTCTTAACCAGCCATTCCCCTTTTCACAGGTGAAACAGCCCTTGGAATTAGCGGGGATGGATCTTGTGGGTGAACTCACTGTAACCAATGGTAGCAACCAATATGTTTGTGTAATGGTACACTATTTCACCAAATGGGCAAAGGCCTACCCATTAAAAACAAAAACAGCAGCTGAGGTCACCAGTTGTATAATTTATTGCTTTTATAAATTTGGTGCAGAAGGCTGCTAACAGACCAGGGTTCAGAGTTTGTGAACAAGGCACAGTAGTGACTTTTTTCCCCAAAGGAAGGTACAGTAACGACAATTATTCGCAAAGACAGTGGCTATAGCAGTGCTGACATGTTATGTCATACGCTCATAGGTCAACTATGGGCTGTGTCAGAATTCAATATAAAGTGGAGTTTATGCTCATCGTACCACCCCCAAACTAATGGGCTTGTAGAAAACCTGAAAGGCACAATCCAAAGATTATTCAAAAATGTTTGTCATCAAAAAACATTCTGCAGATGTGGTCAATTGCTGGATACATACAGTGAGGAAAATAAGTATTTGAACACCTTGCGACTTTGCAAGTTCTCCCACTTAGAAATCATGGAGGGGTCTGAAATTTTCATCTTAGGTGCATGTCCACTGTGAGAGACATAATCTAAAAAAAATAAATAAATAATCCGAAATCAAAATGTTTGATTTTTTAATAATTTATTTGTGTTACTGCTGCAAATACGTATTTGAATACCTGCCAATCAGCAAAAATTCTGGCCATCAAAGACCTGTTAGTCCGCCTCTAAAAAGTCCACCTCCACTCCACTTATTATTCTAAATTAGTAGCACCTGTTTGAGGTCGTTGTCAATCTCCCTCGGACTGGGGCTCCATGCAAGATCTCACCTCGTGGCGTATCAATGATCCTAAGAAAGGTGATGAATCAGGAGCTGGTCAGTGACCTAAAGAGAGCAGGCACCACTGTTTCCAAGGTTACTGTGGGTAATACACTAAGACATCATAGTTTAAAGTCATGCATGGCACGGAAGGTTCCCCTGCTTAAATCAGCACACATCCAGGCCCGTCTTCAGTTTGCCAATGACCATTTGGATGATCCAGAGGAGTCATGGGAGAAAGTTCTGTGGTGAGATGAGACCAAAATAGATCTTTTTGGTCTTAATTCCACTCGCTGTGTTTTGAGGACGAAGAATGATGATTACCATCCCAAAAACACCATCTCTACTGTGAAGCATGGGGGTGGAAGCATCATGCTTTGCGTTTTTTTTTCTGCACATGGGACCGGACGACTGCACTGTATTAAGGAGACGAGAACCGGGAGAACTTGTAAAGTCACAGGGTGTTCAAATACTTATTTTCCTTACTGTATGTCTGACCCTTTGCATTCTGAACATTAAGGTCACTGAACAAACTTGTAGCAGAACACCCGCACAAATGGGATGAAGTGCTACAAGCTACAATGTTTGCCCTGTGGACCAAACATGTGACAACAAAGCACTCCCCATATTATGATGTTTGGCAGGGAGGGCAGATATACATCAGAAATCCTAATGGAGTATGAGGTAAGGTGTTATCACATCCTACTTGGTTGAGGCATTATTGCATTACTACACAATGCTGTGTCCTTCCTCACAGGTCTTAAAGTTGGGTTCATCGGAGGCACTGGGCATATGCTTAAATGAGCAGGTCACCACATATCCGGAGGTGCCCGTCAACATCAGGAAAAGCCAGGACCAGGTCAGACAGCGGAAGTGGCAGTAACATGTGACACCTTCACTGTCAATGCATTAGCGGCATCGGGAAGGCTGTTTGCTGGGTGGGCTTTTCTGTTAAATCTAACAATTACATTTTAATGACCTTGCAAGGTATATGAAATGAATTGTTAAATGTGATTTACAGTTTTCAGAAATAAGCCTCGACATTAGTTTGCGCTAAAAAGTTGTTAAGTGTTCAGAGTCCCAACAGATTAACTTGTGAATCAGATTCAGCTTTATTGCCTAATTTGTGGATAAAAACAAGGAATTTGGCTTCCGTACCACTTTGTTCTCAATGAAGACCTTTTTTATTTTGCAAATATAAATAATAATAATAATTAATAAATAAATACCCCTCCTTGAACCGCCACCTTAACGTGGTGGAGGGGTTTGAGTGCTCAAATGATCCTAGTGGCTATGTTGTCTGGGGCCGAAATGCCCCTGGTAGGGTCTCCCATAGCAAACAGGCTCTAGGTGACAAAGAGTGGTTCACGAATCCCTCATGAAGAATAAAATATCGAGGCACGTGACATCGCCCGGTACGGCGGAGCCGGGGTCCCACCCTGGAGCCAGGCCTGGGGCAGGGACTCGTCGGAGAGCGCCTGGTGGCCGGGTTGCTCCTCGCGGGACCCGGCCGGGCCAAGCCCGAACGAGAGACGCGAGGCCATCCCCCAGTGGGCCCACCACCTGCAGGGGGAACCGTGAGGGACTGGTGCAAAGAGGATTGGGTGGCGGACGAAGGTGGAGACCTCAGCAGCCCGATCCCCGGATGCTTAGGCACGTCTAGGGACGTGGAATGTCACCTCGCTGGGGGGGAAGGAGCCTGAGTTTGTGCGGGAAGTCGAGAGATATTGACTAGAAATAGTCGGGCTCGCCTCCATGCACAGCGTGAGCTCTGAAACCCATCTCCTTGGGAGGGGTTGGACTTTCTTCTACTCTGGAGTGGCCCACGGGGAAAGGCGGCGGACTGGTGTGGGTTTGCTTGTTGCCCCCCAGCTCAGCCGTCTCGTGTTGGGGTTTACCCCAGTGGATGAGAGGGTTGTATCCCTGCGCCTTCGGGTTGGGGAGAGGTCTCTGACTATCATTTCAGCCTACGGGCCGAGTGATAGTGCAGAGTACCCGGCCTTCTTGGCGTCCCTGTCGGGGGTGCTGGATAGGGCCCCTCCCGGGGACTCCATTATTCTGCTGGGGGACTTCAACGCCCACACGGGGAACGACAGTGACACCTGGAGAGGCGTGATCGGGAGGAATGGCCTCCCCGATCTGAATCCGAGTGGTGTTTTGTTATTGGACTTCTGTGCTAGTCACGGATTGTCCATAATGAACACCATGTTCAAACATAAGGATGTCCATCTGTGCACTTGGCACCAGGACACCCTAGGCAGGAGGTCAATGATCGACTTTGTTGTCGTATCATCAGACCTTCGGCCACATGTTTTGGACACTCGGGTGAAGAGAGGGGCTGAGCTGTCCACTGATCACCACCTGGTGGTGAGTTGGATCCGCTGGGGGAGGAGGAAGCCGGACAGACTTGGCAGGCCCAAGCACATAGTGAGGGTCTGCTGGGAACGCCTGGCGGAGCCCTCGGCCAGGGATGTATTCAACTCCCACCTCCGGGAGAGCTTCGACCAGATCCCGGGGGATGTTGGAGACAGAGTCCGAGTGGACCATGTTCTCCGCATCTATTGTCGATGCTGTTGCCCGTAGCTGCGGCCGTAAGGTCTGCGATACCTGTCGCGGCGGCAATCCCAGAACCCGGTGGTGGACACCGGCAGTAAGGGATGCTGTTAAGCTGAAGAAGGAGTCCTATCGGCTGTGGTTGGCTTGTGGGACTCCTGAGGCGGCTGACGGGTACCGTGAGGCCAAGCGTGCTGCGGCCCGGGCTGTGGCATAGGCAAAAACTCGGGCCTGGGAGGAGTTCGGTGAGGCCATGGAGAAGGACTACCGGTTGGCCTCGAAGCGATTCTGGCAAATCGTCCGGCGCCTCAGGAGGGGGAAGCAGTGCTTCGCCAACACTGTTTATAGTGGGGGCGGGAGACTGCTGACCTCGACTGAGGACATTATCGGGCGGTGGAAGGAGTACTTCGAGGAGCTCCTCAATCCTGCCATCACGCATTCCGTGGTGGAAACAGAGGCTGGGGACTCGGGGTTGGACTCTTTCATCACCCAAGGCTGAAGTCCCCGAGGTGGTTAAAAAGCTCCACGGTGGCAAGGCTTCGGGGGTGGATGAGATCCGCCCTGAGTACCTCAAGTCTCTGGATGTTGTAGGGCTGTCATGGTTGACACGCCTCTTCAACATTGCGTGGCAGTCGGGGACAGTGCCTCCGGACTGGCAGACTGGGGTGGTGGTCCCCCTTCTTATGAAGGGGGACCAGAGGGTGTGTTCCAACTACAGGGGGATCACACTCCTCAGCCTCCCTGGTAAGGCCTACGCCAGGGTATTGGAGAGGAGAGTCCGACCGATAGTCGAACCTCGGCTTCAGGAAGAGCAGTGTGGTTTTCGTCCCGGCCCTGGAACACTGGACCAGCTCTATACCCTCTACAGGGTGCTCGAGGGTTCATGGGAGTTTGCCCAACCGGTTCATATGTGTTTTGTGGACCGGGAGAAGGCATTCGACTGTGTCCCTCGTGATGCCCTGTGGGGGGTGCTCCAGGAGTATGGAATCGGGGGCCCTTTATTAGGGGCCATCCGGTCCCTTTACAAGCGGAGCAGGAGTTTGGTCCGCATTGCCGGCACTAAGTCGGACCTGTTCCCAGTGCATGTTGGACTCCGGCAGGGCCGCCCTTTGTCACCGGTCCTGTTCATAACTTTTATGGACAGGATTTCTAGACGCAGCCAAGGGCCGGAGGGGGTCTGCTTTGGGGACCAGTGGATTTTGTCTCTTCTTTTTGCGGATGACGTGGTCCTGCTGACCCCCTCTACCCAAGACCTACAGCATGCGCTGTGGCGGTTCGCAGCCGAGTGTGAAGCGGCTTGGATGAGGATCAGCTCCTCCAAGTCCGAGGCCATGGTACTCGACCGGAAAAGGGTTGCTTGTCCTCTTCAGGTTGGAGGGGAGTTCCTGCCTCAAGTGGAGGAGTTTAAGTATCTCGGGGTCTTGTTCACGAGTGAGGGAAGAATGGAGCGGGAGATCGACAGACGGATCGGTGCGGCTGCCAGTCCGTTGTGGTGAAGAGAGAGCTGAGCCGAAAAGCAAAGCTCTCAATTTACCGGTCGGTCTACGTTCCTACCCTCACCTATGGCCATGAACTTTGGGTCATGACCAAAAGAACGAGATCCCGGATACAAGTGGCTGAAATTAGCTTCCTCCGTAGGGTGGCCGGGCACTCCCTTAGAGATAGGGTGAGGAGCGTGGCCATCCGGGAGGGGCTCGGAGTAGAGCCGCTGCTCCTCCACATCGAGAGGAGCCAGTTGAGGTGGCTCGGGCATCTATACCGGATGCCTCCTGGACGCCTTCCTCGGGAGGTGTTCCAGGCACGTCCCACCGGGAGGAGGCCCAGGACACGGCCCAGGACACGCTGGAGGGACTATGTCTCTCGGCTGGCCTGGGAATGCCTTGGGCTCCCCCTGGAGGAACTGGAGGAGGTGTCTGGAGAGAGGGACGTCTGGGTGTCTCTGCTGAGTCTGCTGCCCCTGCGACCCGGTCCCGGATAAGCGGAAGACGACGAGTACGAGTACGATAAATAAATATCTTTAAGTACATGTATATATAAAATATGTCTTATATTCTAGGTTCTTCAAAGTAGCCACCTTTTGCTTTGATTACTGCTACGCATGGTTGGGACCATCAGTTGTGTTGTATATATAAGACATATTTTCAGTTGTTTCACACTTTTTTGTTCAGTATATAATTCCACATGTGTTAATTCATAGTTTTGATGCCTTCAGTGTGAAGCTACAATATTCATAGTAAAAGACATGTTAAATGGGATTTAAAACAGATAAACTTGGATTCCTTTAGCTTAACAGTGGGAATTGGTATTGTCACCCAGGTCCGCAAAATCATTGGAATAAACTGAACATCTTGCTTCGAACATACGACCTATGCATTCATGTTCATATTGCTCTGCTCTACGGATTAGACTGTCCGCACTGACAGAAAGCCATCTTCCCTTCCTGTGATTGTTTCTCAATTGTTGGCGCTCTGGGAAACAAACCCAGATCAAATGGTGAGTCAAATTTTCAAACAGACTCCACTGATCATGAATATTTTTGGGAGAATATCTTACTTTCAGTGGTCAATTTGTGTGAACATACAGGCATAATTCTAATGGTACTTAATATAGGAATAGTTTTTTTAGTTTTGCACCTCATGACTGAATATTAGGGTCACTTGGATGAGCAGAATTGAGTGAAGTAAGTTTTTGTAGTTTACCTGTTTAAACTTAAAATTGCAAGAAAATGTGTCAATAAAGTGAAAATAAAAAAGACCTGTAGCAGTCATGTCTTCCGTAAATGAGCTGTTCATTTCATGACAAAACTTCCCCGCTTTCAACATAATTACAATATGGAAACTTGTAATTATTTGTAATTATTATTTATAATTATTACAGATCTATCCCCACGCATATAAAAAATGCTTGGAGCCCCAGACCGAAGGTCTGCAAGATCTCACCTCGTGGGTGATCATGATCAATGATCATGAGGAAGGTGAGGGATCAGCCCAAAACTACACAGGAGAACCTTGTTAATGACCTGAAGGTAGCTGGGATCCCAGTCTCAAAGGTTACCACTGGTAACACACTACACCGTCATGGATTAAAATCCTGCAGCATTCACAAGGTCCAACTGCTCAAGCCAGCGCATGTCCAGGCCCATCTGAAGTTTGCCAATGACCATCTGGATGATCCAGAGGAGGAATGGGAGAAGGTCATGTGGTCTGATGAGATAAAAATAGAGCTTTTTGGTCTAAACTCCACTCGCCGTGTTTGGAGGAAGAAGAAGGATGAGTACAACCCCAAGAACACCATCCCTACTGTGAAGCATGGAGGTGGAAACATCATTCTTTGGGGATGCCTTTCTGCAAAGGGGACGGGATGACTCCACCGTATTGAGGGGAGGATGGATGGTGTCATGTATCGGGAGATCTTAGCCAACAACCTCCTTCACTCAGTAAGGGCATTGAAGATGGGTCATGGCTGGGTCTTCCAGCATGACAACGACCCAAAGCACACAGCCAGGACAACTAAGGAGAGGCTCTGAAAGAAGCATCTCAAGGTCCTGGAGTAGCCTAGCCAGTTTCCAGACCTGTACCCAGTTAAAGCTCATTGTTCCCCATTGTATGGGGGAGTGGGCCAGAATCTCTGCCTCAGTGTGCAAACCGGGCCAAGAACTACAGAAAACGTCTGACCTCTTTATTTTTTAACTAAGGCTTCTGTCCCAAATGTTAGGTTACAATTTTCTATTGTTTCAAATACTAATTTCTTGCAGCAGAATTTAAATTACTTACTTAAATACTATATAATGGGATTTTCGGGATTTTTTTCAGACCATCTGTCACAGTTGAAGCATACCTATGATGAAAATTACAAACCTCTCCATTATTTGTAAGTGGGAAAATTTGCAAAATTGATGGTTTATCACATACTTGTTTTCCCCAATGTATAGGATATTAAGGGCAGTTTAAAATGTCAACTCTGTTATTATTTTATCTTCATTTGAAAAAGAGGAGAAAAAACTTTTTCTACAGTAATTAATCTCTCCTGCAGTGGCCCTGTGTCGTCTTTTCTCCAAACAGAAATATATGATGAAAGCTGAGGGCAGGAGGTCTAGATACAGTTTTTCAGTGTTCTTGTAGTTCTCTAGAATTTAAGATGGATAAAATGTGTATCAGAGATCATAAATCTGTGTATCGCTTGTTTTGCTGTTCTAAGACCGAAGGCATACACCATTCATAGAACCTTGTTTCCACAGCCAGTATCTGGGACCTGATTCTTTGGGTCACCTCCTACTTCATGACTGAAAAATAAAAAGCTTTGTAATCTGGCTCATCTCCCTCTTTTTCCCCACACAGATTGTTGCAGGACCTTCACTACTGCTGACACAGGTCCAAATCCTCTGTCCACTTCTGCTTCTATTGTCAAAACCCATGACAGAATATTTGAACTTCTTTAGTTTGTGCTAGCTAACATATGTTTCACATTCTTTTCTGAATTTCACTGTAGACTGCTGTTCCTAACAAGTGAGTGTCTCTAATAATGTACCTATGATGAAGCCCAGCAGCTGGTAAGGCAATAGGCATGAGGAGATGAAGGCCACCCACAGTCCCACGTAGAGCTTCTGAGTCAACTCTGGCTGGACCCACATGAACAGACTATAGAGACACATGCGCGCGCGCACACACACACACACACACAAACACACACACACACATTCAGTGTATTACACAACTCTGCTTATCAACTATTACTTCAGTCTAATGAGAATCAGTGTGTGTGCAGCAAAACTCACTTTTTTATCTTCTCAAGGATGTTGGCCATCTTTCCAAAAAGATTCTGGGTGGATGTTAGGAAAACAACAGTTACTGTAAGATCAAAATGCACTGGGAAATTGGCTTTTGACTATGATCAGAAAAATGTCCGCTTGATCGGCCCAAACTGGCTGGTCACAAACTCAAAAATCAGATCTTTTTCTGATCGGTGAACAGACCATGCATAAGTGCGATTGTGTAGCGTTGGTAACACTTCTTGGTGTGATCTGCTTTTGATTCGAGAAAATAACTCAAAACAAAGTATTTTACCATCAGTGAGGTTTTAAAATTAAGTTAGAGGAAGTACAGCAATGAAAGTACCTTTTAAAAAAAACTATTTTGTACAACACACCGAGACCTTCTGCAGTCAGTTCAGGCTGAGAGAGAACAAAACTTAAACCAGATAATAGGAAGGCTAAGTGGAGAACAGCGAGGGAGCTTTGTTATTTGTTTGAGCTCTCAAACTCAATAACAGAACATGTTGGATTTAGAAATGTTGGCATTCTTTAGAAAACAAAAGATTTACATTGTTTAGAGAATACACGTGAAAACTGGAGTTTTAACAGTGCCAATTACTAATATAGAATAATACAGATAGTTTAAAAATTGTAAATAGTAAAATCCTGTTTTCCATTGAATACTCTCTCAAAAATGGTGTGACGTAGCCTCTGCTCCCAAATTAAAGTAATAATAAAAGCAGAGCTAGAGAAATATTGTGATTGCTGTTGTTATATCTTCCTATGTCATAGACCTTAAAGAGAAATAAAACATTTTCCAAATTCGGTATTGGCAGATCAGGGAACTGGAGATTGGATATCGCCTACCAATTGGGGATAGGTGCAATCTTTTGAATCTGACCTGCAGCATTTGTTAGTTCATCTTCTCTCACCTGAGCTTTCTGAGCAACATCCAGAACCAGCTGGAACTTCTCAGATACAGTCAAGTCTTCTTTTGTTGGTTCCTTAAAAATGAGAGAGCTGTAAGCAATGTGCCATCCTCGATAATTAACATTTAATCAACAACATCTCATCACTCATTATACATCATGTCTCTGTAGATAGCAATATGCTTTTTGATAAAGGTGTGCCTGATAGAGTAAAGCAAAATTCCTCACCAATGGCTCAAACACTTCGGGTACGATGCTCCACTGGATCCTCCAGCCTCTGAGAGCAATTTATCAGAAGAACGCACAATTAAACAAGAAGCCCCTTCAAGCTAATATGAAAATGGTGTCACACTGTTGGATTTTAAAAGTATTTTGTCAATTCAAACAGTGTGCCATGTAAAACATTGGTCAGCAAAACGATCAGACTCTTTCTGGATGATTCCAAGGCGTTCCCTTTCTATAAGTGATATACAGTTCCTCCAGCAACAGGATCTAGGTCTGCCCTATGGTCTCCTCCCATTGGAACATGTCTGGAAAACCTCAAAATGAAAGCACCCAGAACCAACTCATCGGACTCCTTTTGATGCATAGAAGCAGGAGCTCTTTAACGCTGACTTGCCACCCTACAGAGAAAGTTAATTTCAGCTGCTTGTGTCTGAGATTTCGTTCTTTTAGTCATGACCCTTATTTCAGGACTACAGGTGAGAGTTGGAACATAGACAGACCTTTTTGGCTCAGTTACTTCTTCATACCAACAGATCACAGCAACAGCTACATCACAGTAGGCGAAACCCCGTAACATCTGTCCCACCCCATCATCACTTATAAACAAGACATCAAGATAGGCAGAGACAGAAGGAGTAATCCACCTTAACAAAAGAGTTAACACGGATATGAGGTCAGGAGCTAATATAATAAACACATAATTAAATGATTACTATTAAATATACCAATGATAATACACAGACTCAATAAATTAGAATATTATTGAAAAATTTATTTATATCAATAATTCAGTTGACTAAGTGAAGCACGTTATAGAGATTAATTCCACATAGACTGATGTTTTAAGCCTTTATTTGTATGTGTGTGTATGTACAATAAACTGAGACACCGTTCAGCATAATCAATGTTTAAAAGCTGTTTAAAGGTTATTTTGAACATTTACTCTTAATCTGACAAACAGGCCTGATCAAAGCCCATAATTTATTGAATATAACTGGACAGTAAAGGATACCAACTAATGACTCTGTAAGGTCAAAAATTCAAGTTACCATAAACAGCTGTAAATAATGACTGTTTATATAAAAGTGATGTATTTGGTAATTAAAGCTATTAAATATTCATTTATTCATTTTCTACCGCTTATTCCATAGTGGGTCAGGGGGGAGCTGCTGCCTATTTCCAGCATTCTATGGGCGAGAGACGGGGTACACCCTGGACAGGTCGCCAGTGCAACACAAGAGACATACAGGACAAACAACCATGCACACACTCATTCACACCTAACAGTCATGTTTTTGGACTGCTGGAGGAAGCCGGAGTACCTAGAGAGAACCCACACATGCACGGGGAGAACATTCAAACTCTATGCAGAAAGAGCCCTGGCTGGGAGTCGATGTGTTATTTCGATCTATGAAATAGGAGTTTGGAATAATCTATGTATTTGTCTAAGTTCCCTGAGTCTGTCTCCTGGTTACCTGTACTGGTGTTATTAACCTGACCTGTCCCTGCTGTGTGTTCTTAGGTAGCCTGGATAATGTTGACTGACAGGTTGGAGAGAAGAGCATCAGTTTTATAAGTTTGATCTTTAATAAATAACTCAGAGTTGGGAAAGTTACCATACATTTGTGTGTATTTATGGAAGTGTTCTAACTCCCTGTGGTTAAATTCAAAACAAACAAAAAATGATCACTACAGTGTAATTACTTTTTACCAGGACTTCATTTGATATCTTTTGCAACTGTTGAAGCAACAGGTTGGCTCTGAAGGAGCTTAGTTTGCAATTTAACAAACAGTTTGGTTTTTGTCTGAGTCAGCTTTTAAATACTGTATGAGAGTGGTTGTATGTGCTGGGAAACTCACCTGGAAATGAGATGATTTAACGAAAGGCGGAGAATTGCGAGGAACAGGAACATGGGGATGGCCCAGCCATGCCACGCTGCATACATGTACACCTGTCAACACACACAGCAAGTGTCTCTGTCTTACAAGCTCTATAAACCGACAGTCAATCATCAGGAACATCTGTCTTTATTTACTCTTAACTATTCACCAACTGGAATTGTACGATCAATTGACTTCAACTGTACTGTCTTATACTGTAATTAGAGTGGAGTTCTACTGTATGTGGTTGGATCTGGATCCGACCACATACAGTAGAATGAGACTGAATTGAATTTGAACCAAGATAAATTCCATATGACTGGATATGAACTGGACCTGTTTGTCCTGGCCGTGGAGAAGAATCCCTATAGCATGATCCTGCTACCACAGCATAGATAGTGTGTTCAGGGTCATGTGAAGTGTTAGTTTTGTATGAGGGAATTAAAATGCCAAAAGTCAAGAGTTTACATTTTCAAGTTAAGAGCAGGATTTCATATCTTTGCATTGAAAACTTGTAATACTTGCACTCTTCTGCTTTGTTTCAAATATATTCGGTTCTCCCTCAAATCTTTGTTTCCACGCTAAAATTTAATGCTTCATCCTTTTAATAAACCAACTTGGATTGAATTGTATATTTTCAACATAAGTTATTCTTAAATGTCCTGAATAGAATTACAATTCAAGGAAACGGCCTGGCTAACTAGTGTCACATTGGCAGACAACTTGTCAAATACATGAAACATGTATTATATAAATTTTTCAGGGTAATACACATTATTCTTTTTATTATTTTAGGATACATTCCATTTATAGTCATGTGAGTCTCTTCTGTGATTCCTCAAAGCAAAATGCTGATGTTTTGTTTTCTGAAACTAATGCTTTATTTCTTACTTTTTGGGGCACATTTTCTTCTTTGTTGGTGAGGTCTGGAGAAAATACAGGAGCTAGTTTCTGGCCATTTATTCTCTTTCAGCTCTCATCTCCAGGCTTCGGTTCCTGTGCTGGACCTTTGTTGGATCCAGCAGCTTTTCTATTTCTGTTAATGCAGGCTGTCTTTAATAAAAAGGTTTAATGTTATGTTTTTTACAGTCTGACGATGATGTCCAGATGCTGTAACAGTTAAACCAACCTTATCCTAGTGGCCTTCATCCTACTTCTGAAATGGAGCGGATTTACTGCCCTACAAAAGTTTAGACAGGTTCAGCGTGTGCTGTGCTTGAAGTTTGAAAATGAAAGTCATATCATATGTCTATCTTATGTGTTTACATTGTTGGGACCACAGCCATGGATTGCAACATGAAAACTCTGGACTTTACTGGAACTTTCAAAATAAATTGCATTTAACCGACTTCAACAACTGACGAAGGGAGGGGGACAGCGGACTTACCATGATGCCTCTGTTCTTATAAACCCCCGCCCTTCCAATGGTCCGATTGCTTCCATGACGGTAACGACCTGGAAATAGGGGAGGCACAGCACGCTAATGCCTCTTTGCTGGCAAACAGACATAAACTCTTCAAACCCGATCCAAGGGTGTCATACGATCATCGATCATATGCACTGAGTTAAGTACGGATTAATTACTGTTTGTGTACCCGGTATTCATTCATATAAAAGGGAAATTAAGGTATAAGCATTGCTTGACTTTCTCTCTGACGCCTGCAGAAGCAAACGGTTTTCCAGAGAATTCCCTGCAGAGACAATGTCTCTACGAAGCCGAGTGGAGCGGAGGACAACAGAGGTCGCATCCCGTGGTAACGTGCAGTGTGGTCAGCGGACAGAACGGGCCGCCCAGCCACCGCTCCGGATGTTTTCAAACGAAGTTTGAAAAAAGCTCTGTGAACAAAGGGTTAGCTGGCAGAGTAATAGAGAGTTATTTAGGATGAAATGATCTAAACGCTTTTCATTTTATAAAGTTTGGTTTTGTTTGTCCCCTCCTTGAACCGCCACCTGAACGTGGTGGAGGGGATTGAGTGCTCGAATGATCCCAGAGGCTATGTTGTCTGGGGCTTACATGGCCCTGGTAGGGTCTCCAATGGCAAACAGGCTCTAGGTGACGGGTTAGACAAAGAGCGGTTCAAGAACCCCTCATGACGACTACAAAATCGAGGCACGTGATGTCGCCCGGTACGGCGGAGCCGGGGTCCCATACTGGAGCCAGGCCTGGGGACGGGACTCATCAGAGAGCACCTGGTGGCCGGGTTGCTCCTCGCGGGACCCGGCCGGGCCAAGCCCGAACGAGAGACGCGAGACCATCCCCCAGTGGGCCCACCACCTACAGGGGGAACTATGAGGGACCGGTGCAAAGAGGATGGGCGGCGGACGAAGGTGGAGATCTCGGCGGCCCGATCACGGATGCTTAGTCTGGCTCTAGGGACGTGGAATGTCACCTCGCTGGGGGGCAAGGAGCCTGAGCTGGTGCGGGAGGTCGAGAGATATCGACTAGAAATAGTCAGGCTCGCCTCCACGCACAGCGTGGGCTCTGGAACCCATCTCGTCGAGAGGGGCTGGACTTTCTTCTACTCTAGAGTGGCCCACGGGGAGAGGCGGCGGGCTGGGGTAGGTTTGCTTGTCGCCACCCAGCTCAGCCGTCTCGTGTTGGGGTTTACCCCAGTGGATGAGAGGGTCGCATCCCTGCGCCTTCAGGTTGGGGAGAGGTCTCTCACTATCATTTCAGCCTACGGGCCGAGTGGTAGTACCCGGCCTTCTTGGTGTCCCTGTCGGGGGTGCTGGATAGTGCCCCTCCTGGGGACTCCATTATTCTGCTGGGGGACTTCAACGCCCACGTGGGAAATGACAGTGACACCTGGAGAGGCGTGATCGGGAGGAATGGCCTCCCCGATCTGAATCCGAGTGGTGTTTTGTTATTGGACTTCTGTGCTAGTCACGGATTGTTCATAATGAACACCATGTTCAAACATAAGGGTGTCCATCTGTGCACTTGGCACCAGGATACCCTAGGCAGGAGGTCAATGATCGACTTTGTTGTCGTATCATCAGACCTTCGGCCACATGTTTTGGACATTCGGGTGAAGAGAGGGGCTGAGCTGTCCACTGATCACCACCTGGTGGTGAGTTGGATCCGCTGGGGGAGGAGAAAGCCGGACAGACTTGGCAGGCTCAAGTGCATAGTGAGGGTCTGCTGGAAACGTCTGGCGGACCCCTTGGCCAGGGATGTATTCAACTCTCACCTCCGGGAGAGCTTCGACCAGATCCCGGAGGATGTTGGAGACAGAGTCCGAGTGGACCATGTTCTCCGCATCTATTGTCAATGCTGCTGCCCGTAGCTGCGGCTGTAAGGTCTGCGGTGCCTGTCGCGGCGGCAATCCCAGAACCCGGTGGTGGACACCGGCAGTAAGGGACGCTGTCAAGCTGAAGAAGGAGTCCTATCGGCTGTGGTTGGCTTGTGGGACTCCTGAGGCGGCTGACGGGTACCGTGGGGCCAAGCGTGCCGCGGCCCGGACGGTGGCAGAGGCAAAAACTCGGACCTGGGAGGAGTTTGGTGAGGCCATGGAGAAGGACAACCTGTTGGCCCCGAAGCGATTCTGGCAAACCGTCCGGCGCCTCAGGAGGGGGAAGCAGTGCTTCGCCAACACTGTTTACAGTGGGGGTGGGGAGCTGCTGACCTCGACTGGGGACATTATCGGCCGGTGGAAGAAGTACTTCGAGGATCTCCTCAATCCTGCCATCACGCATTCCCTGGTGGAAACTGAGGCTGGGGACTCGGGGTTGGACTCTTTCATCACCCAGGCTGAAGTCACCGAGGTGGTTAAAAAGCTCCGCGGTGGAGGGGCTTCGGGGTTGGATAAGATCCGCCCTGAGTACCTCAAGTCTTTGGATGTTGTGGGGCTGTCATGGTCTTCAACATTGCGTGGCGGACGGGGACAGTGCCTTTGGATTGGCAGACGAAGGGGGGACTGGAGGGTGTGATCCAACTACAGGGGGATCACACTCCTCAGCCTCCCTGGTAAGGCCTACGCCAGGGTATTGGAGAGGAGAGTCCGGCCGATAGTCGAACCCAGGCTTCAGGAGGAGCAGTGTGGTTTTCGTCCTGGCCATGGAACACTGGACCAGCTCTATACCCTCTACAGGGTACTCGATGTTTCATGGGAGTTTTCCCAACCGGTCCACATGTGTTTTGTGGACCTGGAGAAAGCATTCGACTGTGTCCCTCGTGATGCCCTGTGGGCGGTGCTCCAGGAGTATGGAATTGGGGGCCCTTTACTAGGGGCCATCCGAACTCTGTACATGCGGAGCAGGAGTTTGGTTCGCATTACCGGCACTAAGTCGGACCTGTTCCTGGTGCATGTTGGACTCCGGCAGGGCTGCCCTTTGTCACTGGTCCTGTTCATAACTTTTAAGGACCAGATTTATAGGCGCACCCAAGGGCCGGAGGGGGTCTGGTTTGGGGACCAGAGGATTTCGTCTCTTCTTTTTGCAGATGACGTGGTCCTGCTGGCCCCCTCTAGCCAAGACCTACAGCATGCACTGGGGCGGTTCGCAGCCGAGTGTGAAGCGGCTGGGATGAGGATCAGCTCCTCCAAATCCGAGGCCATGGTTCTCGACTGGAAAAGGGTGGCTTGTCCTCTTCAGGTTGGAGGGGAGTTCCTGCCTCAAGTGGAGGAGTTTAAGTATCTCGGGGTCTTGTTCACGATGAGGGAAGAATGGAGCGGGAGATCGACAGACGGATCGGTGCGGCTGCCACAGTAATGGGGGCGCTGTGCCGGTCCGTTGTGGTGAAGAGAGAGCTGAGCCGAAAAGCGAAGCTCTCGATTTACCGGTCAGTCTACGTTCCTACCCTCACCTATGGCCATGAACTTTGGGTCATGACCGAAAGAATGAGATCCCGGATACAAGCGATACAAATGAGCTTGGTCCGTAGGGTGGCCGGGCACTCCCTTAGAGATAGGGTGAGGAGCTCGGCCATCCAGGAGGGGAGGGGCTCGGAGTAGAGCCGCTACTCCTCCACATCGAGAGGAGCCAGTTGAGGTGGCTCGGGCATCTATACCGGATGCCTCCTGGACGCCTTCCTCGGGAGGTGTTCCAGGCACGTCCCACCGGGAGGAGGCCCAGGGGACGGCCCAGGACACGGTGGAGGGACTATGTCTCTCGGTTGGCCTGGGAACTCCTTGGGCCCCCCCCCCCCCCGGAGGAGCTGGAGGAGGTGTCTGGGGAGAGGGACATCTGGGCGTCTCTGCTGAGTCTGCTGCCCCCACGACCCGGTCCCGGATAAAGCGGAAGACAACGAGTACGAGGGTTTTGTTTGTGTTGAACTCAGCTATCTTGGCGCTAGCAGGTTATCTGTAGCACACGTGCTCAGCTTTGTGGTCTGTGTTTGTGGGTTTTTAAAGTTAAGACAAACTTTATTTAAAGGGTGATTTTAAACAAAGAAGATCAGCCATAACGCGCCGTCCGCGCTTATGCATTTTAACCCTTATTGACGGTATTTTTAAAGGTGTGTGTTTGATTCTGGTGCTAAGCTATCAGCTTCTTTTGTTAGCTTTAACAGCTAAAAGGTAAGGACACGTGCTTGCCTGCTAAAGAATATTTTCCCAGAAAGGTTGTTAGTTTTCAAGCTAGTAAATAATTGTCCCTAAACATTATTTTACTAAATCTGATAACTAAGTAAACACCATTAAGCCCCATTTCTCCAGAAAGATTTGGCTCTTTTCCAAAATACTTCCTTAAATATTTTACCATCCCCTTAAGAATATTTCTTTGAATATTATTTTAATAAGTAAAGGCAGCTAATGAGACACTGTTAAGAATTAGTCATCCAAAAGGTTGGTTTTATTTCAGCAGATCATTCTTTAAAACATTTTGATAAAATATTTTATCTGATCTCGCATTGTGAATGGTTGTCTAAATGTTTGCTGATTATTGCTTAAGTTAGTTCCAAGACCAACTTATCTTCACTTCCAGATTCTTCAAGATAATCCTTGGTTCTCAAACATAAACATTGCATGGTAATGTTGCATCACTCTTTTGGTCATGATTTCAAATCATCTTTAATGAACTTGTTTATATTGTACATAGCCCATTAGTCTTCGTGCTTGGTAGTTTAGTTGGATTGTTTTAGCATAGTAAAGAGTTTGTTGATTGAAATATGTTTGACTTTGTGTTGACTTATGTTGTGGAAAATTATTTTAGTGCTCTGAACTTTTCTTTACCTCTCTCCTCTCTGACCTCTGTGTTTTGGTTTCTCAAGAGCAACTGGGCTCTAAATTCAGTTTTATGGTTAACACTCCCTGAAGTGTTGTATCTAAAGGGATGGTAGATGGGTGCTCTCATAAATAACCTGGTTACCTCTGACCCGGGTTGGGGTCTATAGACCATATTTCTAAACTCTTTCAAGTTGAGATAACACCATCATTCTGGTATAAATACTGTTTGTGACATAAAACCCTAAACTTTAGTTTATGTTCTAAACGCTTTTTATTTAGTATTTTTGTATACTTCATAATCTAAAATAAAGTATCCAACAGATTCTGATCTGCCATCAGCTTTAACATAAAGTTTGTCTGCAGTGAGTCTAAGGTGTCCCAGAAAAACCAAAGTGAGCTTTTGTATTTTGTTTTCTGCTTCCTCTCTGATATTTTATGTGACACCTCCAAACACTCATATGCAGGACTTCAGCTTTGTTACCAGGAACATACCAGTAGAAAAGACCTGTGCATTCCATATAAAGACAGGGGGTTCTGTAGCTTCTGAATGAGATCCCACTTCCCTGAACATCACAGCTGGACACTGGTAAGAAATCTGCAGCCTTTAAAGATTTTTCTAAAGTTTTACGAAGAACCCAGATGAACAAATCCTGTCCATTCTACCAATCCTAGCTACTATAGTACATGTAGCCAACATGTTGCCCTCTGCTTGTTAGATGCTATAAAAATCCATAAACTCCGTAAATGGTAATGGTAAATGGCCTGAACTTTTATAGCGCTGTATAAAGTCCCTAGAGACTCCAGAGGAGTTTTTACTTCAATCAGTCATTCACCCATTCATACACATATTCACACACTGACTGTGGTGAGCTATATTGTAGCCAAAGCTGCCCTGGGGCAGATTGACAGAAGTGAGGCTGCCAACAACAGGTGCCACCGAGCTCTCCGGCCACCATCAGCGGACAAGGTGTGTTAAGTGTCTTGCTCAAAACTCCTACCACCTGAGAAAAACCGCCCCAGAAAAATAAATTAGATTTATTTTAATTGGCTACATCATCAACATATAGGTAAAATGAGGAACAGCCGTTTAAAATGAGCTTGGCAGATATTCAGTGACATCCTAATATCCAGTAGACGGGCAGTGCCAGAAGACAAACTGTAACAATCTATTGCCATATGAACACACCCACTAGAAGGAAACAAGTGCACCACAAAGGAGGCTGTGACCCCACAGTTGCACACTGCCATTGTATTGCTTGGAACGGTTGCTGGATAATGACACCACTTCAATGTAAGAGAGCAAAAATAATTCCCAAGCAGGGATACAGACCTGTGAGCACAGTTTTGATCCGTGCAGAGAGCAAGATTGAAGAAGAAGGCAAGCAGGAGGAGAAAATATCTGTGCAAGAAGCATTAAATCTGAGCGTTGCAACAAAGATTTGAGGGAGAACAGAATATATTTGAAAGATGTTTTAAGTGCAAGCATTACACGTTTTGAATGGAAAAATATTAACTCCTGCTCTTAATTTGAAAATGTAATCTATGAAATGTAATGTAAAGTTTTTTTACACTTTAATTCCCCTATAGTTTTGCCATACTCATGGGATGAGTGGGGCAAAAAGTAGTTTCATCTGCCATCAGATCGCCGTTTCCAATTACAGGTCCTTCTCAAAATATTAGCATATTGTGATAAAGTTCATTATTTTCCATAATGTCATGATGAAAATTTAACATTCATATATTTTAGATTCATTGCACACTAAATGAAATATTTCAGGTCTTTTATTGTCTTAATACGGATGATTTTGGCATACAGCTCATGAAAACCCAAAATTCCTATCTCACAAAATTAGCATATCATTAAAAGTGTCTCTAAACGAGCTATGAACCTAATCATCTGAATCAACGAGTTAACTCTAAACACCTGCAAAAGATTCCTGAGGCCTTTAAAACTCGCAGCCTGGTTCATCACTGCAATGAATCTAAAATATATGAATGTTTAATTTTCATCATGACATTATGGAAAATAATGAACTTTATCACAATATGCTAATATTTTGAGAAGGACCTGTATTTGTTAGGTTCCCTACAAGGCTTGTGGAGACCTTTAAATTGAACTTCTTTTGGCTTTCTTCTTGCCACTCTTCTCTTCCATATTAGCGGGAACAGTGGAGTTCACAAATAATAGTTGTCCTGTCAATAGATTCTCCCACCTGAGCTATAAATCTCTGCTGCTCCTTTAGAGTTAACTTGGGATTCTTGGCAGTTTTTCCACCAATGGATTCTAGGTTATACATTTTCATATAGTGTCAGTTTTGCATTAGACAATTACTTATGACCTTTCTCTTAACCAAAGAAAATACCTATGACTTCATCTATTTCATTTCTGGTCCCTGCTGTGATTAATTGGTGGGTGTGTGTGGTGTGTTTAGAGGAACAGAGATCTTGTCTGTGTGTGGACCTACAATGAAGGCAATGGCAGACGTGTACACCGAGTACCAGCTGGATAAAGCAGACAGGTTCCTCATGAAGTTTGTCACAGGTCTGAAACCTCGTTCTAAAAATGCAAGGCCAGACAGAACTGCATATTAGACTCATTTGTCTTGCTATTGCTTTTTGTAGAAATAATATAAAGATTAGCAAAGCAATTAGGGGATCATGTAACTGAAAGTACACAAAATGTCCCGTGCCTGGAGTCCCTCAGGGATCCACTATTGGAATTCTAATATTTGATATTTTTACATATCAGTAAACACAAGATTAATCCTTCCCTAAAAAAATAATACTCTATTGTACTCCTAAACATCTGCAGATGACATTACATACAAGATAAGAGACAACAATACTCACTGAGACGTCTCATGTTTTCAGTCAGCCTGGGGAACAGATACAACAGATTAATTGTGGTTAATTAGAACCACACTGCACTAAATGGTCTTCTCAAAGACATGTCTATCATTTTTCCTTACCTCCTGGCACTAAGCGGCTCCTCTGCCTCCACAGTTGTCTCCTCTGGTTGGAAACGGAAGTCTTCAATATAACCCCCAAAACGATCATAAAGCCATTTGAGGAAGCTGTTTGATAGAGTCTCTTTCTGTTTTTCTGAAGAAAGATGTTTGATTAAATGATATAAGATTAATAGAGATTTCTATTTTTTCCCCGACTTAAAACAATAAAAAGACAAAAAAAGGAGGGAGCATTCTGACCTGTACTGCTGCTTACAGAAGGTTGAGGGGATGGAGGTTTAGGTGTCTGAGATGGTGAATCCTCAAGTCTGTGAGAAGATAAATATAATGCCAGTCCATAAATAAGGAAATATCAGATTAGGAAGTCTTTCTTAACAACCCACCCTGATTTTATGGCATCGTTGACCTTCTGTTCCAGCTCAATGCGTCTGGATCGCTCCTTCTCCAGTTCCTGTTTAAGTGAATCTATATGGGACTCATCCCTTAGCTTCTTCAGCTCCTCCTCTGAAAGAGTGAATTTGCATAATAATGATAAAGCCCTACTCCAGGAAAACCATTTTCCACACATTGTATAACTGATGAGCAACAGTAATTATTAATGATACACTAATGAAAAGTGAGGTACCATGTGTCTCATGTAAAATGGAGAGTGTACCTCCAGGAAACCTGAAGAGGAAAACCTGATTTATCCCCCAGTAAGACTTTATAAGCAAATTTCATGCGCTGTGAAGAACAGATGGACTGAGAAGCTAACAAGTTAAAAGTACAAGTTAGTTATCTGGAAAAATTAAGTACACAACATGATTCAACACAGTGTAGAGCCATCTTTAGTAGCAGTAACTCTTAGTAGTCTATGTCAGTATGACAATATCATTTTCTAGTAAAGTTGTGGAGGAATATTTACAAAATTCTTTGAAGTTTGTCAACATTGATTTGCACACCACTATCTTAAAGCTGCAGTAGGCAACTTTTGTAAAAAAATATTTTTTATCTATTCTTTAAAACTGTCACTATGTCCTGACAGTAAAATATGAGACAGAAAATCTATGAAAAAAATCAAGGTCCTCTGGCTTCTCCCAGTGGTCTTACTGTCATTTGCAGAAATACACCGCTCCCAGTCAGAAAAAGCTAATCAGAGCCAAGCATCATTCACGCTTGTGTACACGCTCCTCTCACCCTCCCACACACAGCAAGTAGGCTACCATCGATCAAGTTCAAGATTGTCAGTGTGTTAATGGCTGTGTTAATGGCGATGTGCTAATGATTGATGAAAACTATGAATTAACACATGTGGAATTATATACTGAACAAAAATGTGTGAAACAACTGAAAATATGTCTTATATTCTAGGTTCTTCAAAGTAGCCACCTTTTGCTTTGATTACTGCTCCGCACACTCTTGGCATTCTGTTGTTGAGCTTCAAGAGGTAGTCACCTGAAATGGTTTTCACTTCACAGGTGTGCCCTGTCAGGTTTAATAAGTGGGATTTCAAGCCTTATAAATGAGGTTGGGACCATCAGTTGTGTTGTGCAGGAGGTGGATACAGTACACAGCTGATAGTCTTACTGAATAGACAGTTAGAATTTGTATTATGGCAAGAAAAAATCAGCTAAGTAAAGAAAAATGAGTGGCCATCATTACTTTAAGAAATGAAGGTCAGTCAGTCCGAACAATTGGGAAAACTTTGAAAGTGTCCCCAAGTGCAGTCGCAAAAACCATCAAGCGCTACAAAGAAACTGGCTCACATGAGGACCGCCCGTGAAAGGAAGAACAAGAGTCACCTCTGCTGCGGACGATAAGTTCATCCGAGTCACCAGCCTCAGAAATCGCAGGTTAACAGCAGCTCAGATTAGAGAACAGGTCAATGCCACACAGAGTTCTAGCACCAGACACATCTCTAGAACAACTGTTAAGAGGAGACTGTGTGAATCAGGCCTTCATGGTAAAATAGCTGCTAGGAAACCATTGCTGAGGACAGGCAACAAGCAGAAGAGACTTGTTTGGGCTAAAGAACACAAGGAATGGACATTAGACCAGTGGAAATCTGTGCTTTGGTCTGATGAGTCCAAGTTTGAGATCTTTGGTTCCAACCACCGTGTCTTTGTGCGGCGCAGAAGAGGTGAACGGATGGACTCTACATGCCTGATTCTCACTGTGAAGCATGGAGGAGGAGGTGTGATGGTCTGGGGGTGCTTTGTTGCTGACACTGTTGGGTATTTATTCAAAATTGAAGGCATACTGAACCAGCATGGCTACCACACCATCTTGCAGCGGCATGCTATTCCATCCGGTTTGCATTTAGTTGGACCATCATTTATTTTTCAACAGGACAATGACCCCAAACACACCTCCAGGCTGTGTAAGGGCTATTTGACCAAGAAGGAGAGTGATGGGGTGCTGCGCCAGATGACCTGGCCTCCACAGTCACCGGACCTGAACCCAATCGAGATGGGTTGGAGTGAGCTGGACCGCAGAGTGAAGGCAAATGGGCCAACAAGTGCTAAGCATCTCTGGGAACTCCTTCAAGACTGTTGGAAAACCATTTCAGGTGACTACCTCTTGAAGCTCATCAACAGAATGCCAAGAGTGTGCGGAGCAGTAATCAAAGCAAAAGGTGGCTACTTACCTAGAATATAAGACATATTTTCAGTTGTTTCACACTTTTATGTTCAGTATATAATTCCACATGTGTTAATTCATAGTTTTGATGCCTTCAGTGTGAAGCTACAATATTCATAGTCATGAAAATAAAGAAAACTCTTTGAATGAGGTGTGTCCAAACCTGTGGTCTGTACTGTATATACACATACATACATACATGCAGTACATACATACACACACACACTATATATATATATATATATATATATATATATATATATATATATATATATATATATATATATATGGTGTGATTATCCTACTTTACTGTGTTTTTTCTTTATACTTAGACATCTTCGCACTGAAAGTAGCAACTTTATAAACACATCTTATCTGTTTTCATAAGTCTGTGGAGGCTTGTGGAGCTCTGTAACAGAGACTGCTGAGTTTCTGATCACCTTACTAAAAGATCTTTCTGACATTCTGACAAGGGCAACTGATTCTCAGCAACAGGATGACTGTTAGAGATAACCAATGCCCTCATTTCTTAGTGAATCTAATGGGCTGCAGGAATTATCGTGCTTTCATACTTGCCTTCTTCAGTCAATCATTTTAAAATAAAGGTTATCAAATTCTTCAGTCTGCTCTGAAATCCACAAAGAGCAACAAACTCAATACACACTTTTTGTCAATAAGGTTTGTTTAATATAGAAACATTAGATCATTGTGGTCTCAGTGTATTATGTCCTGCAACAAAACTGCAAAGGAGAAGAGGAATAATGCAGCACAGAAAAGTGATAGGCTGAGTTAAGAAGTTTATATAAGCCCAACACAAATTAAAGAAGAACCAATCAATGCATTATTTAGGATAATGTGTGTGTGTGTGTGTGTGTGTCAGGGCGTCTCAAAGCCAATGAGGGCTGGAGTGTTATAAATAGTTGTTGGAGCATTACATAAAGAAGGCAGACAGATATTGACAGATTACCCAGCATGCAATTGTATTGTGGGATGATTTTCTGTGATGTGATCTGATCACTGAGGCAGCAGAATTTGTACAAAACAATTCCTTCACAGCTTGAAAAGAAACTTGATTAATTTTTTTTTGTCCACATGTGTTGTGATTTGTTAGTAAAATACAGCAATTGATTGATGACAAATTGTAAAATGGGGGGGGGGTACCATTTTAAATGAGACCTCATAAGGACATACAAATCAAAAATGCATATACAGACCCTGGAAAAGGTTTTTAAAGTCCTAAAACTTTTAAAACATTTATTTAGTTTCAACCACAAACTTCAATGTACTTTGTGGAGATTGTATGTGTCAGACACACACAAATTACTGCATAATTGTGATGTGGAAGGAAATGTTTTCAAAATGTTCGATGTTCAATTAAATACAAAATCTGAAAAGTGTGGCATGCATTTGTCTTCAGCTTTGCATGTATGGAGACAGATATTGTTGCCCATTCTTCTTTGCAAAATGGTGTTAGTTAACTCAGATTGGAGGAGGAACATTTGTGCAATTTTCAGGTCTCATCCTATATTCTCAATTGGATTTAGGTCTGGACTTTGACTAGGCCACCCTAATACATGAATCTGCTTTGATGTAAACCATTCCATGATAGCTCTGGCTGTATGTTTAACATGGTTGTTCTGCTGGAAGGTGAACCTCCTCTCAAGTGTTCTGCATCCTCTGACAGGTTTTCTTCCAGGATTATCCTGGATTTAGCTCCATTTTCACATCAACTCTGACCAACTTCCCTGTCCCTACTAAAGAGAAGCATCCCCACAGCATGATGCTGCCAACATTTTTATGACTGAACAGTCTGGTGTTTGTTGGTCTTCAAGATGCTATCTAGTCAATAACAAAATGGGACGAAAAACAATACAGCTGCTGTATTTTTATTGAGATTAAAATACACACAGGTGTTTGACCTCTGAAGGCAAATGGTTGCTCTGGATTTCATCCAGAGGTGTTAGAGGAAAGGGTGCTTTATACATATAAATTCCACAGTTTCTGGCATTTTTTGTATATTTTATCTTCCATTTCACAATTCTGAAATGACTGTCAGAAAAATCCCAATAAAATACACTGAAGTTTGTTTCAAGGGTATGAATACTTCTGCAAGGCTCATTATATTGCACAGTATACTCACGTAAGAAGTGTTTTTCTAACAAAGCAATTTCTAGGAGACCTTTAACCTCATTCAGATCAGTCTTTGGCTCTTCTTGGAGACCTGCAGAAAATGATCCAGGACCAGCCTGTGGCACACACAACACAAAATAAGCAACATGACTGATGAAAGACTGTATCATCTTTGAATCAAAGTGATTTTCACTGTGTTCCTGCACCTGGGTGTCAATGTGCTGCTCTCCCTCGGGTTCTCTTAGCTCTTCCGCCTCTTTGACAGAGATGCGGGGTTTCATCACAACGTCCTCACTGCATTCTGTGTCCGATGTGTTGGGCGACTCGGCTGGGTCAAGGAACTCATCCCGCCTCTGGCCTCGGAACCGGATTCTGTCGAGACGCTTTAGCATGATGGCCCCGGCCCAGAACAATTCTGGTCTCTACCTCAACATGACGAATGCCTGAGCAGCCAAAACAAGGAGGAGAGGCCAACAAGACAGCTTCAGAAAGAGGAGCACTTTTCAACTCAGTATCTTGAAGCTTGGACCTACAATGCAGTGAAAGAGTATTTCACTTCCCTTACGGCTTTCTTCTGTTTTTGCTTTTTTGCACACTGAAATGAGTCAGACGATTAGAAACTTTAGGGATTTTAGGAAACAAAAAGCTGTCCAAACAAAACAGGTCCACTCACGCCAAAACCTGGTTATGCCAATTTTAAGTTGGCATCATCTCAATAGGATTTGAATTACTGGATTTGTTAATGAATTTGTTATTACTGTGGTAGCTTGTTGTATGTGGAAAGCCACCACCAGCTCCTCAGTTTTGCATTGATCAGGAGGTGTTTTAGGAGGCTGAAGGCTCTTCTTACATCCAACTACTTATGAAATCTATTTATCCAAGGAAAGTCTGATCTCAACACATTGGCCCTCATACATAAGGACTTGAACACACAGTGGAGAAAGAAACGTCAGACTCTGTTCAAATTCAATTCAAATTCAAAAATACTTTATTAATCCCAAAGGGAAATTAAATGTTGTTGTAGCTCATTATGAGGGTTTCTTCAAAGAGCCGTTGTAGATGCTGATGGCTGTGGGCAGGAAGGATCTCCTGTAGCGCTCCGTCTTACAGCAGATCTGAAGAAGCCTCTAACTGAAGACACTCTGTTGTTGTAGGACAGTCTCATGAAGAGGATGCTCAGGGTTCTCCATAATGTTCTTCATTTTATGAAGAATCCTTCTTTGCACAATGATCTCCAGAGGTTCTAGAGGAGTCCCCAGAACAGAGCCAGCCTTCTTTATCAGCTTGTTGAGCTTTTTTAAGTCCCTGGCTCTGATGCTGCTTCCCCAGCAGACGATGGCAGAAGAGATCACACTTTCCACAACAGACTTATAGAAGATATGCAGCCTCTTGCTGGAAACATTGAAGGTCATAAGCTTCCTCAAGAAGTACAGTATGTCCCTTCTTGTAAATGGCTTCACAGTTGCATCTCCACTCCAGTCTGTTGTCCAGATGAACACCGAGGTATTTATACTCCTCCACCACCTCCACTTCTTCTCCCATGATATAAATAGTTTTTGACTTATTCCTGTTTCTCTTGAAATCTACAATCATCTCCTTTGTTTTAGTCATGTTCAAAATGAGATGATTGTTTCCACACCATGCCACAAAGCAGTCCACCACCTTCCTGTACTCAGCTTCTTGTTCATCTCTGATCCACCCGACTGCAGAATCATCCGAGTATTTCTGCAGATGACAGGAGTCTGTCTTGTACTGGAAGTCTGAGGTGTACAGAGTGAAAAGGAATGGTGAGAGTACAGTCCCCTGTGGTGCTCCTGTGCTGCTGACTACCTGGTTAGACTCATAACCCTTCAGTCTCACAAACTGTGGTCTGTTTGTCAGGTAGTCTTTGATCCAGGAGATTGTTGATGCCTCTACCTGAGTCTTCTGGAGTTTCTGACAAAGCAAATCAGGTTGGATTGTATTAAATGCACTGTAGAAATCAAAGAACATGATCCTCACAGTGCTGCTGGCTTTGTCCAGATGACAGTGGGTTTGTTGAAGCAGGTGTATGATGGCATCTTCAACTCCAACTCCACAGCGATAAGCAAACAGAAGGGGGTCCTGATGGTTTACTGTTTGCTTACTCAGGTGGGCCAACAGGAGTCTCTCTAGCACCTTCATGATGTGGGATGTCAGGGCAACAAGTCTATAGTCATTGAGGACTGATGGGTGAGTTTTCTTTGGTACCGGAACAAGACAGGAGGTCTTCCACAACACCGGAACCTTCTTCTGGGCCAGGCTAAGGTTGAAGAGGTGCTGCAGAATACCACAGAGCTGTTCTGCACAGCCCTTCAGGACTCTAGGGCTGACATGATCTGGACCTGCAGCCTTATTCCAATTCAGTCTCTCCAGTTGCATCTTCACTTGACTTCTTGAGACACACAGGTGGAAGGGGGAAGCAAAGGAAGCATCAGCATCTTCTGATATGGTTGAAGGCAAACATGTAGAAGCAGAAGGGTCTAGGGCTGAGGTGGAAGATAAAACATTTGAGGTGTTACTGGACAGCTGTGGGTCCTGTGGGTCAAAGGAGGGTGGGATGTTTGTTTGGCTGTGAGCAGGAGAAGAGGATGCGAAGCTTGTTTCTGAACTGAACCTATTGAAGAATGTGTTTAGTTCATGGCTCTGTCCAGACCTTCATCGGTCCGATCATCCCTCTGCCTGAAACCCGTGATCTTCTTCATCCCTGTCCACACATCTCTGGTATTGTTTTGCTGGAGCTTGCTCTCCAGCTTCCTCTTGCACACCTCCTTGCTGTCTCTTATCATGACTTTAAGTTGCTTCTGTATACTCCTCAATAATTCTCTGTCTCCCTCTCTGAAGGCTCTTTTTTTCTTGTTAAGCAGGTCCTTCAGGTGTGGGAACATTATCATGTTTGATCAGAGAGAGGGGGGGGGGTGTTTCACTTCGGCTCTCTGGGATCAAACTGGGTTGAATTTACTGTGAGGCAAAATGTCAAAGGACTTGAAGACAGTCTGATGAAATAGAAGAAGGTCACCTCACAGCTGTGTCTGGAGGAATGAAGGTGTGGTTACCCTTAAAGTCCACAGAGTTGTCTGACAGGTCTTGTTGACACAATGATTCCTGTCTGAACAAGACCCAACAGAAGCCACTTTCAGACATGCACACCTTTCTATTAAGTGAATGGGAGGCAGTTCCTTTAGTTATCAAGCTCCTCTCCTGTGGAACCAGCTCCCAGTTTTAGTTTGTGAGGCAGACACCCTGTCTACTTTTAAGGCTAGGCTTAAAACCTTCCTTTTTGATAAAGCTTATAGTTGGAGTGGCACCTTAATATTCTCCTTCTACAGATAATACATGTGGCCCAGTCTTTCAGTGTTTAACCCTGTCTCTCTGCTAGACATAGCTACTGGCTGAGGTTCTACTGTGACTAACTGTATGTGCTCTCTTTCATCCTCTAAACTTGAAAACTGGCTCAGAGTTCATCTGCTTAGCTGTCTTTCTCTCCTAGATGAAGCCTCTAAAGGAGCTACTGCTGCCATTAATGTTCAACTTTTCTTTAAAATCTGCATTGTTTGATAGCTAGGGTCAATTTGGAATGTATGTAATTCACTTGGAATATGTCTGTATGAATAGACTGAATCGATTTTTTTCTATTTTAAAGTGCCTACAAAGCACAATATAAATAAACTGCATTAAATTGCCTTTACAAACTGATAAAACTACTTATGGTACACAGGTTATTTTCAAAGCATATTGGGATATTATAACTTTCGACGAATACCTATGAGGCAAAAACAAATTTCACTCTTAGAAGACACTATTGACCTTTCTTTGTTAAAGCAGTGTGAAAGTAAAACAGAACCGTATAAACGGAATTAGAAATCCAGAATTAATCATTTTATATCACATTTTTAGTGCTTCAAATTAATGTGGCCTGACCTGGATAAGCAGCAGAAAAGTCAATGGATTAACCTATTTACAGGATGATTATGATTTATTGCAACATGCCACAAAGTACTTCAGTGCTTCCCGTGTCTAGATGGGTTATCAGAATCAGAATCTGCTTTATTGCCAAGTTTGTTCAGACAAACAAGGAATTTGACTCCAGTACACTTTGCTCTCAATAATAAAGAACATTTTTTTAATGTGCATATATAAACAATTGACTTTACAATAGATTATAACGTGAGATCCGTCCAAGTATGAATGATGTTGTTCTGGAACTCTGACTGTCAGGTGTTCATCAGAGAAACAGCCTGGGGGAAGAAACTGTCTCTGTGATAGCTGGTTTTAGCAGACAGCGCTCTGTAGTGCCACCTGATGGTAAAAGCCTAAACAGTTTGTGTGCAGGGTGTGTGGGGTCTGCAGAGATTTTAGTCTACCGTTTCCTGACCCTAGACCTGTATAAGTCCTGGATAGAGGGAAGGTCAGCCCTGATGATTCTCTCTGCAGACCTGATTGTTCATTGCAGTCTACAGGTCCTTCTCAAAATATTAGCATATTGTGATAAAGTTCATTATTTTCCATAATGTAATGATGAAAATTTAACATTCATATATTTTAGATTCATTGCACACTAACTGAAATATTTCAGGTCTTTTATTGTCTTAATACAGATGATTTTGGCATACAGCTCATGAAAACCCAAAATTCCTATCTCACAAAATTAGCATATTTCATCCGACCAATAAAAGAAAAGTGTTTTTAATACAAAAAACGTCAACCTTCAACTAATCATGTACAGTTATGCACTCAATACTTGGTCGGGAATCCTTTTGCAGAAATGACTGCTTCAATGCGGCGTGGCATGGAGGCAATCACTGCTGAGGTCTTATGGAGGCCCAGGATGCTTCGATAGCGGCCTTTAGCTCATCCAGAGTGTTGGGTCTTGAGTCTCTCAACGTTCTCTTCACAATATCCCACAGATTATCTATGGGGTTCAGGTCAGGAGAGTTGGCAGGCCAATTGAGCACAGTGATACCATGGTCAGTAAACCATTTATCAGTGGTTTTGGCACTGTGAGCAGGTGCCAGGTCGTGCTGAAAAATGAAATCTTCATCTCCATAAAGCTTTTCAGCAGATGGAAGCATGAAGTGCTCCAAAATCTCCTGATAGCTAGCTGCATTGACCCTGCCCTTGATAAAACACAGTGGACCAACACCAGCAGCTGACACGGCACCCCAGACCATCACTGACAGTGGGTACTCGACACTGGACTTCTGGCATTTTGGCATTTCCTTCTCCCCAGTCTTCCTCCAGACTCTGGCACCTTGATTTCCGAATGACATGCAGAATTTGCTTTCATTCGAAAAAAGTACTTTGGACCACTTAGCAACAGTCCAGTGCTGCTTCTCTGTAGCCCAGGTCAGGCGCTTCTGCCGCTGTTTCTTGTTTCAAAAGTGGCTTGACCTGGGGAATGCGGCACCTGTAGCCCATTTCCTGCACACGCCTGTGCACGGTGGCTCTGGATGTTTCTACTCCAGACTCAGTCCACTGCTTCCGCAGGTCCCCCAAGGTCTGGAATCGGCCCTTCTCCACAATCTTCCTCAGGGTCCGGTCACCTCTTCTCGTTGTGCAGCGTTTTCTGCCACACTTTTTCCTTCCCACAGACTTCCCACTGAGGTGCATTGATACAGCACTCTGGGAACAGCCTATTCGTTCAGAAATTTCTTTCTGTGTCTTACCTTCTTGCTTGAGGGTGTCAATAGTGGCCTTCTGGACAGCAGTCAGGTCGGCAGTCTTACCCATGATTGGGGTTTTGAGTGATGAACCAGGCTGGGAGTTTTAAAGGCCTCAGGAATCTTTTGCAGGTGTTTAGAGTTAACTCGTTGATTCAGATGATTAGGTTCATAGCTCGTTTAGAGACCCTTTTAATGATATGCTAATTTTGTGAGATAGGAATTTTGGGTTTTCATGAGCTGTATGCCACAATCATCCGTATTAAGACAATAAAAGACCTGAAATATTTCAGTTAGTGTGCAATGAATCTAAAATATATGAATGTTAAATTTTCATCATGACATCATGGAAAATAATTAACTTTATCACAATATGCTAATATTTTGAGAAGGACCTGTAGACCTGTCCTGTTTGGTGGATGAGCCAAACCACACAGAGACGGACGAAGACAGGACAGACTGAATTATGGCAGTGCAGAAGATGACCAGCAGCTCCTGTGGAAGGTTGAACTTCTTGAGTTGCCTCAGGAAGTACAGTCTCTGCTGGCCTTCTTCTGAACATTGTCTGTGTGTGAGGACCATCTCAGGTTTCGAGAAATGGTGATTCCTAGGAACCAGAAGTGGTCCACAGCAGACACAGTGTTGCTGAGGATGGTAAGGGGGTATGTGGGGGTGGTGTTCTCTGAAAGTCCACCATTATCTCTACAGTCTTGAGTGGGTTAAGTTCCAGGTGGTTCTGATCACACCAGTGTACCAGCCGATCCACCTCCTGTCTGTATGCAGACTCATCACCGTCCTGGATCAGACCAATGACAGTGGTGTAATCTGCAAACTTCAGGAGGTTCACAGACGTGTCCGCTGAGGTGCAGCCATTTGTGTAGAGGAAGAAGAGGAGCGGGGAGAGGACACACCCCTAGGGGGCACCAGTGCTGATGGTCCTTGCGCAGGATAAGATGCTCCCAGCCTCACCCGCTGCTGCCGGTCCTTCATGAAGCTGGGGATTCACTGACAGGTGGAGGCCGGGACATGTCTGGGTTGATGGTGTTGAAGTGGAGTGTTTGAAGCAAGAGGGAACCTCATACAGCCCCAGTGACTTGTTGAAGATCTCAGTGAAGATGGGTGCCAGTAGTTCGGCACAGGCTCTCAGGCATGATGGGGAGACATTATCAGGGCCTTCTTTGTTTTCAGGTGCTGAAAGATCCAATTTACATCTTCCTCTGAGATCCTTAGTGCAGGCAGGGGGTCTGAGGGTAGGGGGGTGGCTGGTGTATGGCAAAGATTTGTGTCGAATGGGATGTGGAGAAGTTGGGTTGAGTTGTGAACTGGTGCTTTACATACCTGCAGTAGAACCCATTTAACTGATTTGCCAGGTGATGATCCTGCTCAGGGTTGGGGGAAGGTCTCCTGTAGCCAGTCAGGTTTTTCAAATCATTCTAAATAGCAGAAGCATCTCCACGTCAGAAGCTTTTCTTTAGCTTCTCACTGTATTTTCTCTTCCCGGCTTTGGTCAGTTTATTCCTGGCCTGGTTATACAGGCCCCAGTCCCCAATGCTGTGAGCCTCTTCCTTATCCCTGCGCAGCTGCCTCAGATGTGAAGGTTTACTGTTGTTGTATGTGCAGAAGGTCATGGTCTGCACACACGTCCTCACAGAAACTGATGTATGATGTCACCACATCAGGAAGTTGGTTTTAATCAGTGGCTGAAGTTTCAAAAACAGCGCAATCTGTGCAGTCAAAGTGGGCCTGTAACATCTGCTTTGACTTATCAGTCCAAACCACAGGTTTGGAAGCTTTTAGTGTCTGCCTATAGGTTGGGATGAGGTGGACCAGAGAGTGGTCAGAAAGTCCCAAAGCTGCCCTGGCGACAGCATAAAATGCATCCTTTAAATTTGTATAGCACTGGTCCATGGTGTTTTTATCCCTGGTGGGACACTTAACGTGCTGTCTGTATTTGGGAAGTTCATTGGGGTGGTTTGCACTGTTAAAATTCCCAAGAACAATGATGAGAGAATCTAGAAGTTTTTTCTCCACGTCTGTATTCAGTTCAGCAAGTTGTTTTTCAGCATCTGAAGTGGAGCCATGAGGTGGTACGTAAGCGCCAACCAGTACAAACGAGGAGAATTCCCCCGGTGAATAAACGGTTTACAGTTTATGAGAAATAACTCCAGGTCAGGACTGCACGTCTTCTTCAACACTTGCGGTCCGCTCTAAACAGCTGAAAGCCCAGTATTAGAAGTGTGCTGTTGGAGCTTCTCTTCCCTCTCCACTGTTTGAGGCGGTATAGCCCATAGAGAGCCATCGCTCCGCTGGCCAAAACCACCGTGAAGCTGGCATCAATAAATGATGGTGAAAAAATGCCAAGAGAAGACTGTTTGATGTTTAGAAGATCCTCTCTGTTGAATGACACCACCAAATGGTAGCAGAAAACACCACCAAAACATGGAGAAATCATAAGAACAAAGCTTTAAACTTTAAGATTTAAACCAGCGCTAGGCTGGTTTAAATCTTATCTGTCTGACAGATTCCAGTTTGTTCATGTAAATGATAAATCATCTTTAAACTCCAGGATTAATTGTGGAGAACCCTGTGGTACTCCACAATTAATCCTGTGGTACTCCAGGATTAATTGTGGAGTACCACAGGGTTCAGTACCTGGGCCAATTCTCTTTACTATGTATATGCTTCCAATAGGTCAAATTATCAGGCAGCATAGGATAAATATTCACTGTTACGCTGATGATACTCAGCTTTACTTATCCATAAATCCTGATGAGCCCAACCAGTTAGACTATAAGCATGTCTTGAAGATATAAAAACTTGGATGACTTAAAATTTTTTGCTTCTAAATTCATACAAGACAGAAGTTGTCGTCTTTGGACCGGAGTCTTTAAAAAAGAAACTGCTTAGTCAATCACTTAACCTGGATGGCATTAAAGTGACCTCCGGTAATAAAGTAAAAAACCTTGGCGTTATTTTTGACCAGGACATGTCATTTGAATCCCATATTAAATAGGTTTCTAGGATTTCCTTCTTTCACCTCCGGAACATTGCCAAAATTAGAAATATCCTATCCAGGAGTGACGCTGAAAAACTAGTCCATGCATTTGTTACTTCAAGGCTGGACTATTGTAATTCTTTACTATCAGGATGTCCACAAAATACAGTTAAAAGCCTTCAGCTGATTCAGAATGCTGCAGCAAGAGTTCTGATGAAAATTAAAAAGAGAGATCATATTTCTCCTATTTTAGCTTCCCTTCATTGGCTCCCTGTTAAATCCAGAATAGAATTTAAATGTCTCCTCCTCACATATAAATCCCTTAATGATCTAGCTCCATCATACATCAAAGATCTGATTGTTCCATATGTTCCTAACAGAGCACTTTGTTCTCAGAATGCAGGTGTACTAGTGGTTCCTAGAGTCTCTAGAAGTAGAATGGGAGGTAGATCCTTTAGTTCCCAGGCTCCTCTCCTGTGGAACCAGCTCCCAGTTTTAGCCCGTGAGGCAGACACCCTGTCTACTTTTAAGGCTAGTCTTAAAACTTTCCTTTTTGGTAAAGCTTATAGTTCAAGTGGCTTAGTTTATCAGGGAGCCTTCCTCCCTCCCTGTTGGTTGGAATAAGGGGGAGTCAGGTTTAGCCTAAACCGGCTCAGTTATGGTTGAGGTGCAAACACACCCTCCATTTCTGCTACCTGTATGACCCCTTCTCTTTTCCAATGGTTATAATCAGTCTGACAGAGAGAGGTATCCCAATCCTTGTGGTTTTTAGTATAACAATGACCATCATTGGGACCCTTTGTAGGGTTCCTTGAGACGACATTGTTGTAAATAAGCGCCGTTTAACTAAATAATCTGAACTGAAACTATCTGTGTAGTAATGCTGCTATAGGCTGCTATAGGCTGCTAGATGACATAACGACCACTTTCACTCTCTTCGCTACATTCTCACACTACTCTCCAATTTTGCATTATTTCAGCTTTTAACCTTGTTCTCTCTATTCTCTTCCTAGAAGAGCCACCTGGCCTGGCTCTGTGTCTACCTGTGACACCTTTCTGGAGAGGGGAATCGTCCGAGCTTCTGCTGGCAACAACTTAATGCTCACCCTCTACCGATGATCCGCATAGCCCTGTCTTTTAGTGTTTAACCCTTTCTCTCTCTTAGACATGGCGACTGACTGAGCTTAACTGTAACAAACTCCATGTGCTCTCTTTCAGACTCTAACCTTGAAAACTGGCTCAGAGTTTATCTGTTCTTTCTTTCTAGGTGAAACGACTAAAGGAGCTACATCCATCAGCATTTACTTTTCCTTCCCATAGAAAGTACTCCTGGATCAGTGCTTCTGTGTTCTTTTTGTGTCTCTGCTCTGTTCTCTCAAACTTCCAGTCGGTCGTGGCAGATGGCCGCTCACACTGAGCCTGGTTCTACTGGAGGTTTCTTCCTGTTAAAAGGGAGTTTTTCCTCTCCGCTGTCGCTACATGCATGCTCAGTATGAGGGATTGCTGCAAAGTCAACGCCAGTGACTGTCCACTGTCTCTACATGCTCATCCGGGAGGAGGGAATGCTGCAAGTCACTGACTGGATGCAATCTGCTGGGTTTCCTTAGATAGAAAAACTTTTTATCCAATTTGAATAAGAAGCTAACTCTGACTGCACTGTTCAATGGTTAGGATTAATTGGAATGTATGTACCTGACTGTTGTGAAGTGCCTTGAGACAACATGTGTTGTGAATTGGCGCTATATAAATAAAACTAAATTGAAAGCTCCGAGGTTGCCATCAGCGGCGTCATCTTGCCATTTTATGCTACAATAAAAAGTGTGGTGATTAAAAAAAACCTTTGTGTTCAGGTCTGACCCTAAACAAAAAGGAAATTCTGTCTTTTTGAACAGTTCATTTGCTACATGTATTGGGGCTCCCCATCAGAGACCCCTGTCAGAAGGCCCATCTTCTCCTTGGAGGGAGACTGACAGTTGCATATCTAATAAAACAGCTAAAATAAATGAAATTTTCTTAAAAGTTCTGCATTCAGAAAGTGAGCCATCTTACAAATGTGAAATCTGTTGCTCGTTTGGATGTGGAAGACGGGGAGGCTCCAAAGCAGGTCACCAGAATCACAGATGAGAGTATCATCACTACCTGACTGAACCGGCACAATCTAAAACACCGAAACCACCTCGCCCATAGCAGGTTCACCCAGCTCCACAGGACTTGGGAGAAATTCCTCTTCTCAGATTTAATCACCATCACTTTAATAGGTTTTATTTTTAGCTTGATTATTTGTTTATTGGTACAAAACTTAAGCAGGATGAAGAGACATAATGGTTGGAAATCAGGAAAAGTTTAATCCAAGTATAATTCTGTCATAATTGTTCCTCAGTGTTTGTTTAATAAATGTAAAATTTATGCTTTCAAAGCCATAACTAAAGGAATTACGCATAAAAATGTTGATGTAACAACTCTCAGTTGTAAATGCATTGAAGAATCTTCCTTTAATTTTAAATCATATGTTTGGCAGCATTTTGGCAAATCAGAAGAAAAAAATGGAACAGTGTGAGGGAATGATATGAAATATCTGAAAGGACTGTCAGAATAGAACGTCTGGCAACATAAAGTTAACATCTGCTTTCTGTCCATGCTAAAGGGCTATTTCCCAGCATTTTAATCAGCCTGTACTGCAGTTAATTCTTTCTAGGTTAAAATCTCAAATATTCTGATCAGATTAAATTGATTAAATCTGAACTGGATATTTGTTCTTTGAAAGTGATGAAACCTTCATCCTATTTGTAAAAACCACAAAAGGTGGACTGGTAAATGTTTTTTTTTTTTTTTTTTATCATAAGGAAAACCCTAGAATTTGACAAACATAAAAAAAAACATAAAAAACTATTAAAAAAACGAATAAAAGAAGTATATGGACGAGTCAAACTTGGATTGGGTTGTCCTAGACTAGATATTCTTTAAACACAGTTTCTAATTTGAGATGTTTTGAAGACAAAAACTAAAGAAAAGATGGGCATTTATAGTTATCCATAGTGCTCTGGTTAAACATCTTTGCTCTGGCTCAAGGTCGGTTCACCCCTAGTTTGTTCTTACACATTGTCATTACATCCCTTCCTAATCCAGTTTCATTCCAGTAAACAAACCATTTCCTATCCAAGTGCATAAATCATTACATATTAGTTTGTTTTTCTTTTTAGTTCCTTTGTAAATCACAGAAAGAGTAATAAAAAGTTCAAATGTCGCATATCGTTTAACAGTATATAATTTTCTGAAAGTTTTGCATTACACACTATTTCCATGGATACAGTTGTGATCCATTATCGGGCCACCTCAATGAGAAAATAGGCCGGGATCAACTCTAAAATTCACTATATTGTCAAAAGTATTGGGTCACACCACCAAATAATTGAGTCCTGGTGTTCCAACCACTTCCATGGCTGCAGGTGTATAAAGGTTGGTGAGGAGAAACGTGACTGGGCTGCACAGAGTCCTGACCTCAACCTTCTTGAACACCTTTGGGATGAATGAGAGCGGAGGCAGCAGTTCTGGTTTTCTCATCTAACTATGAACACACTCCTAAACCTTGAGGAAGATGTTTAAACAATAGTTAAAGTTGCTGTTGCTGGCAACAATGGGTCCATCAACAAAGTGGACCTTATAAGATGTCATCAAAGTTCATGTACATGTAAAAGTGGACAGACAAATACTATTGGCAATACAATGCATCTATTTTAAAAAAACAAGTTTTTTTAGATGAAAACGAACACTATATTAGCAGGTCATTTTTTTTACTGTTTTTCTTTGCGTCACCTGAATGCCACCTCCCATTTAACCCAGTCAAAGCCAATCAGCTGCAGGCGACCTAAGCCTTAAAGAAGGAGCCGAAGGAGCCCAGCCCCTCCCCAGGGTCCGGGTTGGAGACACCCGAAAAGGAACCGACACAGAATTATGGTAGAGAAGATAGGTTAGAATAAGGAGCGGATACAGTTCTTACCGGGAAGCCGAAGATAAAATAAACTTTCCCACTCTCTAGGGATTTCCAAGCCCACTGAAAACCAGGTCAGAGCCGCTGCTTAGTCCCTCAGAGCCAGAACAAGAACCGCTCCGGACCTGGAGCTGTCCCTCTGCCCCGAAAAAAATTCAATTGTGTGTTTTTGTGAATACAGCCGAGCTGTGCTCTTCCACCTGACACAATAATCACTGTTGTGGGCGGTGCGAGCGGCGGTTGTTTCATCAGGAAGTGACGTAATCACGCAGTTCTTAAAGTGAACGTGCTTCAGGCGGAACCAAAACAAGAGACCCTCGAGCAGAATAACTGGGTTGTTGATTTATATGGTGCTGGAAGGATCAAGAGTGAAGCAACAACAGCCGTGAGGTCCTACAGAGTTTCAGCATGGTCTCTACGGTCCAGAACACCGACGTGAAGCAGGTACGGCTCACTTTGCCCTTTGAAGAATAAACGTGTCCGATCTCTGCGAGAGTATGGCAAAATGTTCATAAATTAACGCTCTCACCGGGATTTGTGTTTTGTTTTTAAACATTTCCTTCACGTTCAAACTCAGCAATACTGAATAAATGAATGCTAAATCAGCTGACGGCTTAGTTAGCTACTAAATAGTGAAGGAGCGAAAGAAACCACTGCACCCCCACCCCATTGCTCCACCATTTAGCTATAAAGGCATTGAAGGCTAATATGGCTAATAATATGTTGAAACACTATTTATTTTAGTATAGAATGATCCTTTATTTGTCAGTAGGAGGGTACAATTTCAGTTATCAGTTATTTGTATCAAAATCAAATTGACAGGCAAATTGCAAATGCAATGCAGGGTGGCACACTAAAGATAACCAATTATGATAACTTAAAATAACTGCACAACTGAATTAAAAGGTAAATGAACTTAACTTATATAGCACCTTTACAGTTATACCAACCACTCAAAGCGCTTTACACTGAAGCCACATTCACCTACTTTCACCTACATTCCCACATTCACCTACTCATGAAAAAGACTTTGTGTTGTCTAATGGGTTGGATGTACTTGCTTTGGAAATCTGTGGTATTCATTTATCAGATCACCCGTCTGTGGTATTTTAATATCAGGCTTCATTAATAATTGTGGGTCCTCTGCACACAGTGTGTGTCTTAATCCTTTAATCTCAGAGCACTTTTACACAATCTTTAAAAGACTCTGTTCTTTGGGACCTGCAGCTTTACTCTGAAATGAATGTTGTGGAGCTTTTAAAGTTATAACTTCACCTGCTCTGATACTCTGTTGCTCCTCTACAATGCCATGGTTAAATAAAACCCCTTACTCTCTCAGACATCAGTGCGGATGTGCCAAAGTGGAAAAAGGACAAACTTCAGGTATTTCTAGAAATATTAAGCAACTGTTTGTCAAAGTACCAAAGGGCTGTAAGGACTACTAAGACTGCTTTTCTGCCCGACCAACATAGTTCTAACCAACAGCCATAGACTTTAGGTTTTGCTTATTTTTATTTCATCATCTTCTAGACTGCCATCATTCAGTCTGTCCTGTCTTCGTCCATCTCAGTGTGGTTTGGCTCATCCACCAAACAGGACAGGTCTAGATTGCACAGAACAATCAGGGCTGCAGATAGAATCATCAAGGCTGACCTTCCCTCTATCCAGGACTTATACAGGTCTAGTGTGAGGAAAAGGACAGCTAACATCTCTGCAGACCCAACACACCCTGCACACAAACTGTTTAGGCTTTTACCATCAGGTGGACAGTTTATTCCCCCAGATTGTTTCTCTGATGAACGCCTGACAGTCAGAGTTCCAGAGCAATAGCATGCATACTTGGAGTGATCTCACATTATATTCCATTGTAAAGTCAATTGTGTATGTATGTACAAAGATATTCTTTATTATTTAGAGCTAAGTGTACCAGAGTCAAATTCCTTGCTTGTCTGTACAAACTTGGCAATAAAGCTGATTCTGATTTCAATTGTAAATCTGTGTTACTCATCATTCTGGGGCTTTCTTTTCTCTGTGTGAAAAGTTTCTACAATTCTTTATTGAAATTCTTTATTTCTGCTCTGAGTCTCATCATCTTATCAGGATAAAGTTCCCTCATCATCTCCCTCTTGCTCAGCTGTTCTTCAGCAATTTAAGCCTGTGATGTTCTCTGCTTTAAAGCTGTATGCCCCTCGCCTGTTTAAATGTTTTTGGTCAATGTGTCCTTGCTTACTAAGTCTCTATCAAGTCTCTATCTAAGCATGCTGTTGTGCAGCCTCTTTTGAAAAAGAACCTCAAACCAACTGTTCTCTCCTACTATAGGCCTGTATCTAAACTACCTTTTCACTCCAGAGTTTTAAAGTAAGTGGTTTTTAAACAACTCCAACATTTTTAGAAACCAATGACATTAGTGGGGAGTTTCAGACAGAGACAGAGAGCTTTCGGGAGTTTTTAACAACATTTAACAACAGTCTTTTGAGGGGTTTGGACTTCTTAGCAGCCTTTGATACCATAGATCACAATATTCTCTTATTCTGATTGGAACATGTTGTTGGTATTAAAGGTACAGCTCTGTCCAGGTTCTAGTTCTACTTCACGTGCCGGAGATTTTCTGTCAATCTAGGGGATTATTCTTCAGCAGCGCATCTCCATTTTAGGGGTCCATATTGGGACCATTGCTGTTTGTTGTGTACATGTTGCTGCTCTTTAGTAATTCTTCCTCATTGAGACTCCATTACACCTACACCAGAAAGAGAAGATGTTAAACTATACTCCAGGTTCTAAATTATTTTGATATGTCAAGTAAAACCTAAGTTATACATGTGTCCCTAAGAGAAAGGCAGATTGAAATGCAGAAGTGTGAATACTGCCTCCTGGTGTACAAAACTGAATGACACACCCTGTGTGGCTGACAAAAGGAGTGCCACTCTTGTCTTGAAGTGGAAATAATTTGTGGTGTCTTGCTGTGACTGCTGTCACAACCTGGCTTGTGGGATCATAACAAAAACGAAACAGGAGACACACAAATAACAGCAGTGATTTAAATGAGTAAATGTGCAGATGTTGTATTGTGTAAAATGAGCAAAGTCAAGCAAAACATAACCAAAGCAAACCAAAACTAACCCAAACCAAACACCTGGACTGTCTGCCATGGGGAGAGCAAGGACAGCCACAGGTATGAGGAGCAGGCAGATTTAAATGGATAGGGAATATTGGGCCCCAGTGTTCCCAGTCATATGAAGGCAGGCATGGACAGAGAGGTTAAAGGTCAGTCCACAACTTGACAGGAGGAGCTTGATCTGAAGGCAGCTTGGACCAAGGTCAACTAGAACACACTTTGTTATATAACTACAGTATAACAGATGTAATCTTGAAGCCTTCTGCTATAGATGGCACATGTACAGAGCCATCTTAGGTTTCTTAGGAAACATCTAACTGACTCAAAAGGCTCCAGAGAAATTTCTGAGATCAGATTAGATCAAAATCCAGCTCTCTGTCATCAACTTGACCCCCTTTGTTTACAGGAAGAGAATTGCTGAAAATGACCCAAAGAACACCATGCATGAAGGTGACAGTTTTCTACCAACTTCCCTCAGGTAGACCACTAAACATGGGTCGGACTGGGACCTCTTATAATTACTCAACTCAAGACACACCACAAGAAAACAACGTAGTGTCTAACGAAGATGGTACTAATGTCACAGGGTGACCTAGCCAGTCTCCAAATCTCTGTTTATAAATAACTTTAAGATGAAACTGAAGCTTTGAGTTCCCAAGCAGCCTTAAGGAAAGCTAAAGGATTTAGAAATGTTCTCCTAGAAGCAGTGATCCCAAACTTTACCTGAGATGTGCATAAACCTGGTGACCAACTAAAGGGAATATCTTAATGCTGTGTTTGCCAGGGATTCACAGACTAAAAGTAGCATCACAGACTTCTTAACACAGAGATAAGTTAAACTTTATCATCCCCTAGGGGGAAATGAAATAGTTTTAGCAGCAGGATGGGTTAAAGGTGCACATCTAGTAAAGTAATATTAGAGAGAATAAATAAAAAATTAAAACAAAATTATTAATAAAGAGTGAACAAAATTACAATTACAATATAGAACAGAATTATTTAAATATTAACAGACTGTAGAATGGTTTAAAAAAAAGCATTTTTTTTCTAAATCATGTTTTGCTTAGTTATGAAATACCAGTTTCATTCTATAACATGCATTAAATTTGCATTAAATTTGATATAATGCTTTCTATCTGGATTTTTCATTAATATTGTGTCTCTTCACACTAAAATAAAACTACCATAAATTAGGAACTTTTCCTTTGTAATGAAGCAAACAAATCCAGCTTGTATTTTGAGTCTGACTTTACGGTTCTGTTTTTGTTCCCTGCAGAAAGATGTGGGCCAGGCAGTGGTTGTCGCGGTGTCCTTTGCTGCAGTTTTTGAAGCAGAACCTGGGGATGCCAGAAGTGGTTACAGGTTAGGTGTGGCTCTTCCATTGCTGCAGGTGAGAGGTCATTAACTCTCTCATTTAATCATGCTAACTATAATTGTTTCAGTAGTTTTCCTCTGAGGGAGTTACGACTGGTGTGAGTTCAGAATAAACTTTATACTTCTATTTTGACTCAATCTATCATATACAAGCCTACTGACCTGAATAAGCATTTAAGCATGACATCTGGATTTATGTTCACATGGAAAAAAGTCCCCTACACAGTTTTATTCTCTTCTCAATAACTTTGCTAAATGTTGCAGGGATTTCTTTTTAAGACCAAATTATGTAATTTAGTTTAGTTTCCATAGACTCATCCTGGGTCATTTGGGACCTTTTTTAATGATTCGTTTGAACTACAAACAAATTATTAAACACAGTAATAGGTTGCCCAAGTGTGACATTTTAGATTTCCTATATTCTACACAGAAACAAAACTATAGTACAGACTCAGATATATGCAGTGCATATGGAAAGTATTTATACCCTGCACTTTTTCCACATTTTGTTACTTCTTTTTAAACTGACCTAAGAGCAGTTCTCTACTAAGAACTCTACTCAAATAGTCTATGATGACAAACTGATGGCATGATTTCTGACATACTTTTAAATGTACTAAAATGTAAACATATAAAAATAATAGTTATGAAAGTATTCACAGCCATGGCTTGATATTTTTTGTTGAAGCACGTTTAGCAGCAATCACAGCCTTCTTGCGAATGTCTAAAAGCTTGGCTCACCTGCTTTGGGGTATTTTTTTTTTTTTTTTACCATTTTTCTCTGCAGATCCTCTCAAGCTCAGTCAGGTTGGATGGGCAGCGTCTCTAGCCGAGAAAGGGCGATAGTTATTGTATATTTCAAAAAGAGTCGAGTTTTTCAAGATCCTGGTACGGCATCAGTCCATTAATCCTGGAAATGTTCTTCAGATGATAGAAGACGGACTTAGTGATTGTTTTTATGTGCCTCTGAAGGTTGAGGTCTGAGTCCGTTACTACACAAAGATTTCTGGCCTGATCTGTGGTTTCTAGCTGCAGTCACTGAAGCTGTGTGCTGACTCTTGATCGCTCATCCTTTGGTCCAAAAATAATGACTTCAGAATTCTTTTTATTCAACTGAAGAAAATTATGAGACAAACACGTATTGATTTGTTCTATGCATCTAGCCATGGCTAGAATAGGTTCATAGTCACCTGGTGACACTGTAACGTAGTGCTGTGTATCATCTGCGTAGTTATGGTAACTTATCTTGTTTATGATATGAGCTAGGGAGAGCATGTTTATGAAACCAAAGTAAATGTATGTAAAAAAGTTATTAAAGTATTTTTGTTGAGACAAGAACATTTGGCTTTAACCGAATAAAATAGGAACTGAATTTGTTAGAAATTCTAAGTAATTTAACACTTTATCACCCAAGCTTAAAAATATCTGCCTGGCATGTCTTTCTAATTTTACTATAAAATGGGCAGAAAAGGTCCTGTTAGTAAGTGCTTTGGTTCATTCTTCCAGAAGACCTAAATATCAAAATCTGGTACGATTTTACAATATACTGTATATTAAAACAGTGTACTAAAACTTTGAAACAAAGAAAAATGATACTTTATTTTACTGCTTTAGTGAAAATAAAACATTGTAGTTGAACATAAAAAAACTTTTGTACCATAAATTAAAAAATTAGACTGCTGATGCTCAACAAAGAGCTTAAAAAAAGCATGTGCTACAAAATCAGTAAACTTTATCGACAACTTCAGTATTTTCTGGAAAAGAAGGCATCTTATCAAGAAAGATGAATTTTATCTTAAGTCTGGAGTAAAACTCCTCACTTCCTACATTTTTTTTATTCTGTGAACCACACGACGGCAGCCTCCACTATGCAAAGGGGAGGGCAAGAGAACACACACCTAATAAGACCAATCTCTGAAGGACAACCGCAGCCTGCTAAGATAAGGCTGAACTATGGAGAAAAATGACCCAGAGAGAGACCTCTACATCATTGCAACCAGTAGAATCTCCTCTGACTCTAACAAGATGAGTGGACCCCCCCGACCCTGCCCACATCTCCTGACTCAGGGCAGACAGTTTTATGTTGACTGGCACAATGACTAGACGAAGGCAAGCAGCAGCTTACCGTTTCCATTGATGAACCTATTTTGGGGGACTAAAGATTGGACGGGCCGGTGGACGGGAACCTGTGCAGACAGGAATTGTGAGGGAATCACCACTATGTTGTCAGTTCAAGATCTGCAAGACCATGGCAGATGACATAAAATAGGCAGAAAAAGGTCCTGTTAGTACCTAACAAGTAGATTTAATCAGGACTGTCTGGTCTTGAAAACCTGTTCAGCTGTGTTATACAGATGGACCCTGTCCTGACTCCTGCAGAGTTTCATCAGGCTCTAAAGCTAATATCAGTCGGGCAGATTCTTCTGAGTTTTTAGGGGGAAAAAAAACTTTAGTTACTTGTTCATCAGTTATTATATATAATTATTGATTAAACAGTTATTCTGTTGATATCATTTAACATGTAGTGTGTCAAAAGATGTATTACAATCAGTTGGCAAAGAAACAACCTTGCAGCAAAACACATTCTAACCAAAACTTGCTAACCAGCTGTGCTTAATTAAAGCTGGTGACCAAATTATTAGTTATTACAGAGTTCTGTTATTAAGAAACAGCTCTAAAAATGTCCTCAAAAGCATTAAAAGTCGCCATTAACTGGAAACACTCAAGTAAATGTTACTGGCAGGGCTATTTTGTGTTGATTTTTTTTTTAACAACTGTACTCGGGTGGGTTTTAAAATAATGTAACAAAATGTGGAAAAAGTGAAGACTGTGACTTGCTTTTTGTAGTCATACACACAGCTGGATACTTATTTAAACTGGTTGGTTTCCTGGCACACACCTTACTTTTAAGAAGAATCTACAAATCTTCAGTGGAACTGAGGTGGAGGCTTTGAGAAGTTGAGAAGGCAGCTCCAGAAGCTTTAATGTTATGCTGCTTAGAACGATCCAAAACCAGATTTGATGTCTTTTTGGGATCATTGTCTTGTTTGAACACCCAGTTGTATCCAAGTATCAACCATCTAGCTGTTAAATTGAGCTGTAATTGAAACAAATATTAGATGGTAGTTCCTCTTTGTGAGGTGCACTGGTACCACAGCCCTGCTGAATGATGCTACCACCTCACTGATTTACATTTAGTTTTCTTTTTCAAAGTTTTTCTCAAAGCCAGTTTAAGTTCTCCAAACATTATTCTTGTCCATGATATTGTAAAACACACTTCACTGTTGACAATGATACTGGTGTTCCAGTAGTTTCTGGTTTCCATGCCTGGTGGTTACTGATGTGTTCCTGAACACCATAACAAATTTCCTTCCATCTATGGGGGGAAATTTATGTCTCCTTCCAGGCCTTGTAAAGTGGTACTTGCAATATGAGTTGTAAGTTCAACAAATATGGTCCAACAAATTATTTTTATGCTGAGAAAGAGAAATAGAATGAGAATCACTAACAAGAAGTTATTATGCTTTGACCTTGTCTTGTTAGGAGACAACCTAGAACCTTCAGCACCACCTTGGGTGAACATATGTATATATACTAGAGCCTGTATGTATAATCCTAACTCAAATCCTGATCAAATCTGTGTAACAAGTTGCTGTTTTAAAAAAAATCGAGTTGTTTGTTGCATCCATAATAGGTGCACGTAAACTTCTGACTGGCGCTGTAGGTGTGGATTTATTTCCTTTGTACAGACTGATGTAACATGACCTCAGAGCTACAGTGCCATGAAAAAGTATTTAACCCCCTTACAGATTTATTTTAGTCTTGCTTTTTCGTTACTCTAAAATGTTTCAGATTATCAAACAAAGTCTAATATCAGACCAAGATCACCTGAGTAAATACAATGAGCTGTTTTGGAATGTTTTTCATGCATTAGGGGAAGAAAGTTAACCAACGAACCTACCTCTTTGTGAAAATATTAGTGTTCTGGTTCAGTGTTACTAGCCAAAAACAGACCTAATCACTGACAGACCTGGAGAATTAAGAAACTACTAAAATAGAACTTGCCTGACACCATGAAGTAGGCAAAAATATCTCAATAAGCACCACATCGTGTTCAGAGCTAAAGAGATTCAAGAACAGATAAAATCAAAGTCCTTGACATCTATCAGCCTGGAAAAGGTTACAGAGTCATTTGTAAAGCTTTGGGACTCCAGAGAACCACGGTGCGAACCAGTATCCAAAAGTTGAGAAAACATGGAACAGCGCAGGACCTTTCCAGGGGGGGCCAACATACCAAAACTAGTCCAAGAGGTTGTCAACGACTCACCCAGGAGGTTATAAAATAACCCAGGACAATCTAAAGCTCGGCTGGCCTCGCTGCCTCAGTTAAGGTCAGAGCTAATGATTCAACAATATGAAAGCGAGACCGGGCATAAATGGCCTCCAAGGTCAGAACTACTGCTGACCCAAAATAACACAAAGGCCCATCTCACATTTACCAAAACCATGTTGATGATCCCGGATTCATTTTAGAAAATGTTCTGTGGACGAGACAAAAGCGGAACCTTTTGGAAGGTGTGTTACTAACACAGCATTTCAGAAACAGACCATCATACTGGCAGTCAAACATGGTGGCGGTAGTGTGAGGGTATGGGGCTGCTTGCTTCTTCAGGACCTTGACAACCACTAGTTTGTACCCAAAAAAAAAACAAAAGAAATCTGTTAGGGAGCATATACATTTTTTACAGCAGTGTACACATGAAATAAAAATACTGACAGACTGAGACAATATTTGGTTTTCCTCAGGTTCTGCAGAAGGTAAACGAGCGTCTTCTAGAAGAGAATCCCGCTGAGCATCAGCTGTTTGACATCATCTTGATCACGACTGACAGCTGGCAGCAGCAGCAGAGCTTCAGCATCATTAACAGCACCAGACGTCATGGTAGTCTAACCTCGGCCTCCTGGTGATGGAGTACTCTCTTCATCTACACGGCAACCCTTCACTGACTTCATGTTATCATGTTTTTGTTGCTCTGTTGTAGGCCTAGAAGTCAGCAGGTTTTGCTTTTCCAAAGAGGAGGACTTCATCGAGAGTTTAATGCAAAATAATGTTCAGCTCTTCTTAACAACCGATGGAAATGAAGCATTGCAGGCAACACAGCAGGGTCAGGGAGTTTCTTGTTTGGCATTTTGTTATAACGTTTTACTTGTTAAGACATTTCCAAAAGCCATTTTGGAACTGTAGAGTGCACCTCCAATCACCTCTCATCTGTAACATCTGTAACAGCTGTTATAACACTGAACTTTAGAACTTTCTGGTAATCCATTTGTCAGTGTAATCAGGAGCCTGAACGTGCTGTTATCATCTTGCTTATGATTGGTCCAGGTGTTCCCTCAGCACTGCTGGATAAGAACTTGGCTTCCTGTCCATCAGAACAGCTCAGAGTGTTATTCTGTGAGGACGCCATCATCCAGCCCCATGCAGGTTCAACAGCAGCAAGCAAAAAATCTGCTCAGGTGCGAACATCAACAAGTATCTTTTCCCACGCCTTGAATAATTACTGAAACCCGATTAACTTTTTCATATTTCCATATTATAACCACAAAAGTCTATGCATTTAATGCTGTCTGACAAACCTCTGATGCCTTCACACATCAGCTGTGAAAGCACTGTTTCTTTAGGGGTATTAGAGTAATTGTAACTCATTTTAAATTTAAATCGGTTTTTATTTGTTAACGTTTTTGAAAATCGTGTTTTGTTTTCCTTACACTGAAATTACTTTCCGTTTTGTATTGGTCTGTCTCATAAAATCCCAGTAGTTTGTGGTTGTAATGTGAGAAAATGTGAAAAAGTTCAAAGGGGTGTGAGTAGGCACTGTACAGTGGTTGGATAATGAAACTGAAACACCTGTCATTTTAGTGTGGGAGGTTTCATGGCTAAATTGGACCAGAGTTTAAAGAGGTAGAGAATGAGAGTAGACAGTTGGTAGTGTTGCCAGTAGTGCTTATCTTATATTATTTAAATGTATTTGGACATATTTGCACATCCTGAACACTGTACCAGGTTTTTAAAACATGTTTGCATATCCTTGTTAATGATTTTCACGTGCAGTTGTTCAAACATAAAAATGTTACACTACATTAAAGGAAATGCTTATTTTATTTAAAGATTATCTTTAAAAGTGGTGGTAGGTACTTATTGCAGTTGTAATACATACTTGGCCTGCGTGTTATTAGTTTTGCATGTTGACATATTTGGACTGGCGCACATTTTACTTGATCATCTATCCTTTTCCACATCATGTCCCATAATGTCTAAGAGAATTGAGTTTTTTTTAAATCCAGTTAATAATGCTTATTTTAATTTGTTCTTCCAGTTTGTATTAATATATATATATATATATATATATATATGCACATACATACAGGGATTGGACAATGAAACTGAAACACCTGTCATTTAGTAAGAGCAAAGTTTTGCTCAAAATATTGAAATGCACACAACATTATGGGTGACATACCAGAGTTCAAAAGACGACAAATTGTTGGTGCACGTCTTGCTGGTGCATCTGTGACCAAGACAGCAAGTCTTTGTGATGTATCAAGAGCCACGGTATCCAGGGTAATGTCAGCATACCACCAAGCAGGACGAACCACATCCAACAGGATTAACTGTGGACGCAAGAGGAAGCTGTCTGAAAGGGATGTTCAGGTGCTAACCCGGATTGTATCCAAAAAACATAAAACCACGGCTGCCCAGATCACGGCAGAATTAAATGTGCACCTCAACTCTCCTGTTTCCACCAGAACTGTCCGTCGGGACCTCCACAGGGTCAATATACACGGCCGGGCTGCTATAGCCAAACCTTTGGTCACTCGTGCCAATGCCAAACATCAGTTTCAATGGTGCAAGGAGCGCAAATCTTGGGCTGTGGACAATGTGAAACATGTATTGTTCTCTGATGAGTCCACCTTTACTGTTTTCCCCACATCCAGGAGAGTTACGGTGTGGAGAAGTCCCAAAGAAGCGTACCACCCAGACTGTTGCATGCCCAGAGTGAAGCATGCGGGTGGATCAGTGATGGTTTGGGCTGCCATATCATGGTATTCCCTTGGCCCAATACTTGTGCTAGATGGGCGAGTCACTGCCAAGGACTACCGAACCATTCTTGAGAACCATGTGCATCCAATGGTTCAAACATTGTATCCTGAAGGCGGTGCCGTGTATCAGGATGACAATGCACCAATACACACAGCAAGACTGGTGAAAGATTGGTTTGATGAACATGAAAGTGAAGCTGAACATCTCCCATGGCCTGCACAGTCACCAGATCTAAATATTATTGAGTCACTTTGGGGTGTTTTGGAGGAGCGAGTCAGGAAACGTTTTCCTCCACCAGTATCACGTAGTGACCTGGCCACTATCCTGCAAGAAGAATGGCTTAAAATCCCTCTGACCACTGTGCAGGACTTGTATATGTCATTCCCAAGACGAATTGACGCTGTATTGGCCGCAAAAGGAGGCCCTACACCATACTAATAAATTATTGTGGTCTAAAACCAGGTGTTTCAGTTTCATTGTCCAACCCCTGTAAGTTATCTTTAGTAGGTCTACACTGATAACTGAGATTTAAACAATATTTGATTTTTTCTTTTGTCTCAGCAGAGCTTTTTAGCTCAACTAGGCCAGATTCGGCAGAAGTTTGGTATGTTCAACAGCCCTGTCTGCTTCACTCTGGTTACATCACGTGGTGGCAAAGACAGCTGCTGTAGCACCCTAAAGTCACTGCGGGCCCTCGGCGTAAGCGTGGACGAAGCATACTGCCTGGGTGGGGCCCCACGTGGCCCCTTCCTGTCACTACTTCGACCTCACTTACTGCTCAGCGATGGATTCACTCAGCTGGACGGTTGACTGCTTCAGCATTTGGACCTTACAAAAACTGAAGATGCCATAATCCTTACCAGCTCTGTGTGTTTTGCAGGAACTTTTTGTGAATACCACTTAATTCAATATGAGACAGTCAGTGAAACACAGAAGGGTATACAAATACAAAGCAGCTTCAACACAGCTGAACATTCTTTGTGCAGTGTTACTTGGCAAAACCTAAAGCTCCACTCAGGTTTTCCAAGAGGTGGTTGTGATGCTACAATGTCAACTCAGAATTTCAGTTTTAGACTCTGCATAAAATACTAATTACTGCAAAAATGTTTAATGACTTCACTTCATTCAGTGAAACAGCTGGTGTGTCTGTTTGTGGTCTAAGAAAGCTGTTGCAGATAGTTACAGGAAGCTCTTAAACTTCACACTTGATTGGTTTAAATGAAATGAGAAAGGTTTGTTTTGTTATCATATACAAATGCAGAATAATGAGCTACATCCAACAGCAGCGGTTTAACCAACTGCTTGGTAAATTAAATCGAGTTTCTAAGGATATTTATCACATTCAATCTAATATTGCTGTAGGCAAATTTCCTTATTGTTATCCTCACGGGATAATTGCCCAAGTCATTTATAATATGGGAATTATGCTATGAGGATAACATTAGAATGAAATTTACAACTAATTTCATACATGATGTGTGATCTTTATGGAAGTTGGCAGAAATTCACCACATATACATTTTCTAACTACAAGTCTGGTTCTTACAAAAAGGTTGTTAAAATGTAAGAAAAAATGTGTTAAAATGTTGTTTAATGTTCTAATGTAAATAAACTGGGGCCTGTTTCAATAACCAATAACTTAATTTATCCTTCATTTTGTTTTATTAAAGCAATCACACTTCAGTTACCATGGTGACTTAGTCTGGGGAGTTAGCCTGGTCAGGAGCACGCTAACAGCCAGGTTTAGTTAATCCTGGACGGTGTAGGGCAGTGGTCTTCGTCTTCAGTCCTCCAGAGCCGGTGTTGTGAATGTTTTAGGTTTGTTCCTGCTCCACCACATCTGATTCTAATGGCTGATTCACCTCCTCAGTATGCCATCAAGGTCTGCAGAGGCTTACTAATTAAACATTCATTATGTTCAGTTCAGTTCAGTTAAACCAGGACCAACAGCCCCTGAAGCCTGACTTTGGACCAGTCGGTCTGTTTAGAAATTACTTTTTAGAGTTTTCTAAAATGCTTCATTTTTATTCAATCTGATGTATAATTTACTGTGTTTGTATCTAGCGTTAAAGTATGGCTGTATACCCAAGTCCACAAACTACAGATTTGACCTGTAATAATAAATTTGTTGAGATGTAATAAATTCAATATATATTGAAAAAATTTGTTTCACGTTACAATTATTCACCTACTTTAGATGCAGGAGGGATGTCTGGACTTGTTCCCTCCTGGACCTGTTGCCCCCACAACCTAAACTCTGATATGCAGAAGATGTTGGATGGATATATGCACAATGAATGAAGATGCATTCATGCTGAGAGGAGTTTCTGAGATAAAGGAATCACAGTACATCTATGTTTTCTGAAGTTCCCTGTGGACTCTAGGTTAAAAGCAAATCTGATTTAGAGCTGTGAACTAGTGATTGCCACCCTTAAATCTGATTATTGTCCATGCCAGAAATAATACACTGTGAAATAATGCATAAGCCTGAATATATTAATGCATTTAATCGCCGTAGAAAGTTGGCATCGTTGTTTAAGCAGTGTGTCAGTGAAGAGACTTGAAATAAATCAATAAAGGTAGGCCATTTAATTGAGACATTAAAAATAAGGGGTCGCACAGTGGCACAGTTGGTAGCACTGTTGCCATGCAGCAAGAAGGTCCTGGGTTTGACTCCCGGCCGTGAGTCTTTCTGCATGGAGTTTGCATGTTCTCCCCGTGTGCGTGGGTTCTCTCCGGGTACTCCGGCTTCCTGCCACAGTCTAAAGACATGCCTGTTAGGTTAATTGGTCACTCTAAATTGACCTTAGGTGTATGAATGAGTGTGTGCATGGTTGTTTGTGTGTTGCCCTGCGATGGACTGGCGACCCGTCCAGGGTGTACCCCGCTTCCCACCCATAAACTGCTGGAGATAGGCACCAACCTCCCAGCGACCCACTATGAAAGAAGCGGTATAGAAGATGACTGACTGACATTAAAAATAAAAATGAAATATTACACATTCACAGAACATTCTAAGCAACAATAGGCTCTGGCTTTGAAATGTATTACTCAAAAATGGATAATGCTATGATTTATAAACTTTAGCATGGGAACATTTTGAAAATCAGGTTAAATCAGTGTTTCAGTTTTAGGGTTTAAATGTTAAAAGAATACCCAGGACTATAAAACATAATTTCAAACAACTGATTAAAAATTTGAGCATTTGTCACCCTTGTTTAATTTCTGGCTAAACTGCACTGCAGTGCAGTTTTTTTTTGTTATAATGTTTGGGTATACCATATGCCATCATAAAATAATTGTCTGCATTTAACCTGAGCAGAGAAATTCTTAAATATATCTGGGATCAAATTAAACTTAACAAAAGAGAATTATAACAGAAACTTTCAGACATATATTTGCTGTTATTACAGAGTTTAAGCATTCCAGCATTCCAGCATTCCAAAGCTTTCTGCGATGCTAGATGGAGTCTGTAGAGCGATCAACACTCAGACTGAATTGTTAAGAGAGCAGAATCATAAGCTGGACATGATTCTTGAACAGAATCACAGCCTGGCAGCGGTTGGACTCTGAGGTTAAAGGATATAATCTTGGAGAAGTTGTACGCTCCAGATCTGCGGAAAATACCAGAAATTTGGCTATTTGGGTTCGCAGTTGAGACATACCTGTAAAACTCTTAAGGTAGTTGGAAATTCACTACTGCCTGAACCACAACATTTATTGTTTTTCTAAATCTGGCGCCCCAATGTGGCCTTGGCAACTTCTGCTAACTGGCCATCAAAAAAATATCTCCTGGATGTTATATAAACACGACGCTCTTCCCCAGCACTCCCCTACCAGCTGTGTGCTGATAAGATTATGCGACCGATTGATAAAACTTCCACCTCTCTTCTCAAGGACAATGGTGCTTCTATCAGTGTTGACAGTCTAATTCTTGAAAACACACTCAGATTTACATTCACACCCTCAAGATTCCACCGTACACTTGCTGAATCTTTACTTATGTGTGTGTTGCTTACCCCTGCTGAGGTTTTTTTGTACTATTTCAGACTCTATTCTTAGCAGAATAGAGTCTGAAATATGATTTTATTTCCCTCCTATCTTACTTTACCTAAATGTGTGATTTCATTACTTTTGATAGATTTTACCAGCGAAAACCAAACATTATTAATAACTTGGACTTTAGCTGCTCTTACACCAATGACCCAGCTTTCTAAATTAGATTACTTAGTTCAACTTCAGCACCAGTAAAATCAATATATTATTAGCACCTGAAAATGTGGATTAAAGCTGTTTTGTACCAGTGACTCAGCTTCACTAGTTAGAATTCAGTGGAATGATGAGACTTCTCAGCACAAGATGCTTTCCCCTACATAGAGGACTTAATGATATAATTACCTCTTTAGAAAGATTGGTTTAGAACAAGCTCTTACCAGTAAAACCCAAAAGGATTATTAATGTTATCTGTATCATTGTAATGTTGGCCAGAGATTTTTAGATTTCTCAGAAGGATTCATAGATTTTTAGATTCCTTAGCATTTGATTTGTTTTTCTGTGTTCTTTGTGATTGTATTGTAATTGTATGTACAGCGCTTTGAGTGTCTTGTTACTGAAAAGCGCTATATAAATAAACTTACCTTACCTTACCTTTTCTTTCCATTTCTAAAAGATTTCTAAGTATCCGCCAACTACCTCTGGAAACGTTTTGCAGTTACACGGACCAAGTAACAGCTATATAGTTTTGGACTTTTGTTGTCTGTACTCTAACATCTATGGTGAGGAGGCAAGATGGCGGATTGAGAAGAAGTCCTTCATAAAGCGTGTGTGTAACAGACCTCTAGTTTATGTTGACTGATTTTTTTACACTTTCAAAGCTTAAGTTTCACTAATGTCCAAGGAACAAGAAAAACAAGACACAAACTCCAAAAGAAGACACAAAGACAGCAAAAATTTTGGGCTGCAAAGGACCGTGACTGTGTGTCGGATGTGGAGACTGGAGGGGGCTGACGACAAAAATGCCCACATATAATTATGTATAAAAAACATCAACAGTCTAACAGCTGCTGGGAGGAAGGATCTATAAAAACGCTTTGTGCACCTAGGATGCAGCAGTCTTCCACTGAAGGAGCAGTTCCGCAAAAGCTTCATGCAGTGATGTTATTTTTGCTGGAGTCCTTCTGAATGTTGAAAGCAGTTCCTCCTGCCATGATTTCACTGATAATAACATGTAACATGATAACACCTGTTACTTCAAAATACCCACATTTGATTGTAAATGGCTGTGACGTCATAGACCGAACTAAAATAATAAATTCAATATGCTTTTCCTCAACCCTGAGAAGAAAACATTTTAAAGATTATAATAATATCGGAACTAAATATATATTTTTCCAACTCTTACAAAAAGTATAATAAATCCATTTAGAAACCAGGAGTTAAATATGTACTTGTTATGAGTTTTTGTAAAAGAAATTTAATGCAAATACCAGTTTCTGTGTGTCTTGTGACTGAGATATTGAAACATCCCAACATAATTTTTTCATTGCAATATTATAAATCTTTCTTGGAAGGGTTTTCAAAAATGCATCTCATACAAAAAGTCTGTTCTACTGTTAATTATATATATGATAAAAGTTGGTCTTCTAACAGGGGATAAAGAATCAAACTACGGAAATAAGAATTTAATCGTCCAGGCTAACTTTATTCACAAGTGCAGTTTTATGGACCACCCCCATTTTCAAAATTTTTTGAGTGAAAAAAATTCTATTTTGGGAAGTGCTAAATTCTTGCAACAATAAAAAAAAAACCAGTCATTATACCAATATGTTAATAATTTTGTTTAAGAATGAAAAGTTCTGTTGTAATAATTTATCTTTTTTCCTTTTTTTCATCACATTATGCCATTTTCTGTGCCTTGTTATGCTGTTTTGTATATGATTTATATTTAAAAAATTGATATAAAAAAACTCACATCTATAGAACACCAGGGGGGTTCTGAGTGCCCCTGAATGAACCAAGAAAAAATAAATATTCAATTCACATGGGTGCTGGAACATAAGGGGGTTGAGGGAAATGAACGCGTGGATAGACTGGCCAAGAAGCCATTAAGTAAAAACAGAAATTAAAGTGATAATTAAAGATAACATAAATAAAATACGGCAGGATAGATGGAACACAGAAGAGAAAAGAAGGCATTGCACCTGAGAAGCATAATTTACAAAGGGAGGTAATCACAAGAAGGGAGCGGTGTGATGAAGAGGCAAGAGGAAGCATGGATAACTGGTTTGAGGACTGGGCACATGAGTCTAAATAGTGGGTTAGAGATTATAGGGAAACATCCTTCAGAGATCTGTGCACATTGTGAAGAAATAGAAAAGGTTGAGCATGTTCTGGTAGAATGCAGAAATATGAAAGAGAAAATGAGAAGGGCAGACTTCCAATAACAGTTATCAACATATCAAGTGGGCTTTATTCACATTTTATGGTAAAATGAAAACGATTCTAAAGCATACACAACTAGATAAAATAATTTAGTAAGGTTTTTTTTTTTAACCCCAAATGCTGTTAATATTGAGTGGATCACACCTCAGCCCGGCAGATGGCGGTAATAAACTGCGATTGTAAACCGTCAATAAATAAACCGAAAAAGAAGAGCTCCCTGAGCCGGGAGATTCGACTCCTGACCTGCGTGCTTTTATTGTTGTATGAACTGCAAATAACTCATAAACCCACAATAACCCGATCCGCTAAAATCCAACCGCTGTTAGCCATGCGGTTAAGTTGTGCAGTTATCGGGAGCTGGACCAGCTGCTGTTAACGGTGAGTGTTTGCCTCTTACTGTAATACTTTTGCTAACAGCTACGCTACGACAGTTAATGCTAGCTTATTAACTAGCTGAAGCAACAAGAAGGATGTTTTTTTTTTAACACTCATGCTCTATTAACTCTACAGTAACATTGGCTGTTACGTAACGCCTGTGTTTAACGTTATAGAGGACGCAACATTTACGACATTGTTCGATGATGGACTTCTACCATCACAAGTCCTTGGTAGTATGAGGTAAAGCTTTCACAGATTTCAGGTAAAAATATAAAGAAAATGACATAGACATATTTAACTAAAGTGCAATGTGAAGCAGATGTGCCTGTTTAAAGTCCAACTCAAAAAAGTTTAAATTGAAGCAACGTTTTGCTTGTTGAGCTTGTAGGCCTCGTTAGACCGCTGTGTTTATTTCAGAGCTGAGACGCAGAGCACAGCGCCAACAGCGGGGAGCCCAACTAAGTGGATCAACTAAAGGTCAAGTTCTGGATGATTTCCGGGTTGTCTGCGGATGGTTCCGTTTATGGAGCATTTGTGTTGTTTAATTAGCTACCTATCAAACAGCTTGGCTGTTTATGGCTTTGACATTTAATTAGAGATGTAAAGAGTAGGTTTCTTTAATTTTTCTACCATCCGAATGGGGAGAGTTCTGGTAAACAGTCTACACTTGTTACCGGCCCAATATTTATCCACTTAAATACATGTACATGACGTTTTTTTTAATCCCAATTGTATATTTACTAAAAAAAATAGAAACAGAATATTCTTTTTTGTCATTATGCATACACAGGAACATATGCATAGCGACATTTTGTGATTGGCAATAAAGTATTGTAAATAGTGCAATAAAGCAAAGTATGTGTATAGCAACGACCAGCAGGATACAGTATTAGAGTACAGTAAGTAATGTGCAGCGTAACGTTGGGCAAAATACATTGTCCTGCCTTGGTGGGGGGTTGTCTAAAATTCTAACTAGTGATGGTTGGACAGCTCTTGGGAAGAAGCTCTCTTTGAGTCTGTTAGTCTGTATTCTGATGGTTCTGTGCCATTTTCCTGAAGGCAGTGGTACAATGGGCTGTGGGCAGGTTGGGAGCAGTGTTCCTGGATCTCAGCTGCTAGCCGAGGGCCTCAGTAGGCTATAATGATTTTTTTTTTTATCAGGGGTGCACCAAATGTATCGATCAGACCCAATTTCCTTTATTTTTGGAGGTCAGTGATTGGCTGATACTTTCATGTGAAATCGATCTTATCTACTTGGCTAACCTATTGTGGAAGTTTTGGGTTTTTTTCAAACAAAACTGGCACAAACACAACAATGAGAGACTAAAGGAACTGCATTGCTGTAAACGTTTCATTTTTATTTGAGAACACTACCTCTTGTGCAGTTAAATAAGTTTGTATTGTTCAATGTTTTGGAATAAACTTTGAAGGTGTTTTGTGACCTTATAACACCTAAAAGTGTCAGTTATGGGGGGGAAAAATTGATATTGGCCAAAATCGGAATCGGCAGGTCAGGCTTTTTAAAAATTTGTGATTGGCCGGAAAACTGCGACCGGTTTTCTGTCGAATGAGAAATTTTTTTTCATATCACTGCAATTTGTTTTGTTTTTTTACCAAACGGGAGTTGCATTTAAATCAGTCGTCACAGTTCTTTCTTTGGCTGAGGGGCATTGCTATCAACTTTATAATGCTGTGATCCGTTAGAGGGTCACTGGAATCTAAGTGGTAAAGTTATATCTTGCTGCTGAATTAGCTATTAACCAATAATCTGTTCTGGATGTTGCTTGACCGTTTAATTTTTCCAGTTATATTGTCTTCGATTCTTGTGTTGTTCTCTTCAGAAACCAGTGAGCATGTTTTGGTTCATAAGAGCTCCCGTTATATGATCTGGATGACTGTGATTATGCCTGTTGGCCATCTGTGTGACCACTCATCTGGTGTTGGGTTAAAGTCTCTCCTATTAGTATGTGTTCTGTTAAATATTAGATTTATAATTCCTTGTTAAAAGTTGTAATTCCATACAGTAGGTTATTTTTCTCTTCATTAGCATACTTACTAGAAATTGACTGACATCAAAGGAATATTTTCAGTTTTAAGAATACATGCTGCCCATCAGCATCTGTTTAAACAATTATTTCCCAACAACATCCATTAAAGCATTTTGCTGTATCTGCTGATCTATTTGAACCATGGAGTCTATTGAAGAAAAATGGTACTGGATTTTTTTATGGCGAAGAGGGTTAATATATCGATGTTTTCAGCCAGTTTCCCCATTTTGTGACTCAAATCAGTTCATCGTCTCTGTCTACTCAGGAGCTATTTTGCAAAGCAGTCTATTGATTTCAGTTCTTACTTTTTTAATAGCATTTTCTTTTTTCCCCTAAGACCGTAAGACCATCTTTTATTACATCTTTCAGATCCTAATAGGTGACTCTTCCTTGTTCCAGTATTTCTGCTTGTTTCTCCCAGCATTTGACTTTAGTTGTATGTCTTCTCAGTTCTCTGTTTGTTGGAAGTTCAGTGGTTTTTTTTGGCGGTGTTTTCTTTGGCTTCATCATGTTGCAGGTTGTGTCAAGATGAAACATTGAGTAGATGGAGCATCAGAGTCGACAATATATTACATTTCGGGGCTGTTGTTGTCGGGCGCACCTGGACAAGTGTTCAGTATGCCATTGCAATTGAAGGTGTGTTACCATTGGTCATTGCTGTTGGCTATTGCAGCACACTGCTTAGCTGCCCTCATTGATGGAGTTCTCTAAACGAGGCAACAAAGTATACATATTCTAGAATTGCGCCGCGCAATTCTAGAAGCTTGGAGGATTTTTCTTAATACTTTCTATTTTTGGACATTTGTTATGATGCATTGCCATGGCAACGAGGTTGTTTCTTACAACCGGGAGCAGCTGATTAATATATCAAAAGCTCAAATAATACTTCAGCTACAACCCCAAATCCCTGATGAGTTGAAAAGGAGACGCCGTGGATGCAGAGCAGGAGCTAAGAGAAGAGAGAGGAGGAAGTTCAAACCATCTCTTCCGTCGATTTTGATGGGCAATGTGAGATCGTTGGGAAACAAGTTGGATGAACTCCAAGCCCTACAAAGGACCCAGCCAGAGTACCGGGCATGCAGTATCATGTGTTTTACTGAGACATGGCTGCAGGATCATATCCCCGACTCCAGCATCTCTCTGCCGGGCTTTTTAACCATACGAGCAGACAGAGATTTAAAGAGGAGCAGCAAATGTAAAGGAGGTGGACTGGCAGTACTTGTGAACAACAGATGGTGTAATCCAGGACATGTAACTGTGAAGTGTCATCTCTGCAGTCCAGATATTGAACTGTTGGCAGTAAGTTTTCATCCATATTATTTACCCAGAGTTCACCAGTGTTATTTTGGCAACAGTTTACGTTCCACCTTCCGCTGTTGCCGACACTGCATGTGATGCCATCAGCTCAGTTGTTGCTAAGCTACAGACACAAAACCCCAATGCTTTTGTGGCAATTTCTGGTGATATTAACCATGCTTCACTCTCTGCTACACTTCCAACATTTCAACAGTTTGTCAGCTACTCTACCAGAGAAAACAAAACATTGGATTTGTTGTATGCAAATGTCAAGACTCATACATCTCTACAGCAAGACCTCCTCTAGGCAAATCAGATCACAATCTTGTTTTTCTCTGCTCGAAATATAAGCCCCTTGTTCAGAGGCAACCTGTAATAAAGAGGACTGTGAGAAAAGGGTCACAGGAAGCTGAAGAAGCTCTGCAAGGTTGCTTTGAGGCTACAGACTGGGACGCACTGTGCCAGCCACATGGAGAGGACATCAATGCCATGACTGAGTGTGTAACCGACTATATAAACTTCTGTGTGGATAACATCATCCCCACCAGAACCGTGAGATGCTTCCCCAATAACAAACCTTGGATCACCAATGACCTGAAGGACCTGCTTAACAAGAAAAAAAGAGCCTTCAGAGAGGGAGACAGAGAATTATTGAGGATTATACAGAAGCAACTTAAAGTCAAGATAAGAGACAGCAAGGAGGTGTACAAGAAGAAGCTGGAGAGCAAGCTCCAGCAAAACAATATCAGAGATGTGTGGACAGGGATGAAGAAGATCACAGGCTTCAAGCAGAAGGATGATCAGACCAATGGAGGTCTGGACAGAGCCAATGAACTGAACACATTCTTCAATAGGTTCAGTTCAGAAACAAGCTTCGCATCCTCCTCTCCTGCTCACAGCCAAACAGACATTCCATCTTCCTTTGACCCACAGGACCCACAGCTGTCCAGTAAAATCTCACATTTTTTATCTTCCACCTCAGCCCTAGACCCTTCTGCTTCTACATGTTTGCCTTCAACCATATCAGAAGATGCTGATGCTGCCTTTGCTTCCACCTGTGTGTCTCAAGAAGTCAGGTGAAGAGACAACTGGAGAGACTGAATAGGAATAAGGCTGCAGGTCCAGATCATGTCAGCCCTAGAGTCCTGAAGGCCTGTGCAGAGCAGCTCTGTGGGATTCTGCAGCACCTCTTCAACCTTAGCCTGGCCCAGAAGAAGGTTCCGGTGTTGTGGAAGACCTCCTGTCTTGTTCCGGTACCAAAGAAAACTCACCCATCAGTCCTCAATGACTATAGACCTGTTGCCCTGACATCTCACATCATGAAGGTCCTAGAGAGACTCCTGTTGGCCCACCTGAGTAAGCAAACAGTAAACCATCAGGACCCCCTTCAGTTTGCTTATCGCTGTGGAGTTGGAGTTGAAGATGCCATCATACACCTGCTTCAACAAACCCACTGTCATCTGGACAAAGCCAGCAGCACTGTGAGGATCATGTTCTTTGATTTCTCCAGTGCATTTAATACAATCCAACCTGATTTGCTTTGTCAAAAACTCCAGAAGACTCAGGTGGAGGCCTCAACAATCTCCTGGATCAAAGACTACCTGACAAACAGACCACAGTTTGTGAGACTGAAGGGTTGTGAGTCTAACCAGGTAGTCAGCAGCACAGGAGCACCACAGGGGACTGTACTCTCACCATTCCTTTTCACTCTGTACACCTCAGACTTCCAGTACAAGACAGACTCCTGTCATCTGCAGAAATACTCAGATGATTCTGCAGTTGTGGTGTGGATCAGAGATGGACAAGAAGCTGAGTACAGGAAGTTGGTGGACCGCTTTGTGGCATGGTGTGGAAACAATCATCTCATTTTGAATGTGACTAAAACAAAGGAGATGATTGTAGATTTCAAGAGAAACAGGAATAAGTCAAAAACTATTTATATCATGGGAGAAGAAGTGGAGGTGGTGGAGGAGTATAAATACCTCGGTGTTCATCTGGACAACAGACTAGAGTGGAGATGCAACTGTGAAGCCATCTACAAGAAGGGACAGACTGTACTTCTTGAGGAAGCTTAGGTCCTTTAGTGTTTGCAGAAAGATGCTGCATATCTTCTATAAGTCTGTTGTGGAGAGTGATCTCTTCTACCATCATCTGCTGGGGAAGCAGCATCAGAGTCAGGGACTTAAAAAAGCTCAACAAGCTGATACAAAAAGGCTGGTTCTGTTCTGGGGACTCCTCTGGAACCTCTGGAGATCATTGTGGAAAGACGGATTCTTCATAAAATGAAGAACATTATGGAGAACCCTGAGCATCCTCTTCATGAGACTGTCCTACAACAACAGAGTGTCTTCAGTCAGAGGCTTCTTCAGATCTGATGTAAGACGGAGCGCTACAGGAGATCCTTCCTGCTCACAGCCATCAGCATCTACAACGACTCTTTGAAGAAACCTTCATAATGAGTTACAACAACATTTAATTTCCCTTCGGGATTAATAAAGTATTTTTGAATTGAATTGAATTTGAATAGAATTTTTGAATTGAATAAGCAGATTGGGCATACAGATGGAATTAGTTTGATTACAGATGCTTCTTGCAGGAGTTAGTCATTGAGGTTGGCGTTGTTTCAGATCAACAGCTGCTGGGAACCGCCCAACACAGTGTCTCATTAATTGACCTGGACTAAATCAAACAGAACTCAGAGGGTTGGTCATCCTGGTAAACTGAAGCTTATTCATAAATAAAGTTAAAAAAAGAAATTGCATATTATAAGGAAAAACTGGCTCTGTTCATGCAGTTTGTAAAATGGTTATAATATAAGACGCAAATGAAAGTGAGAATATGCAAGGTTAGAGCTGCAGTTCTGGTTTTCTCCTTCAACTATGAAGAAGCTCCTAAACCTTGTGGAAGATGTTTACAGAATAGTTAAAGTTGCTTTTGCTGGCAACATGGTGTCCATTAACAAACTGGACATCAAAAGTTTATGTACATGTAAAAGTAGACAAATGCTTGTTACATCTGCAAGTCCACATCCACATAAAACAATACAGAAAGTCTCAGCCTTACTGGCAAGTTAAAGTTATGATTGGCTAAAATTCGAAGGATCTACCAGTTAATGTTGGAAGGTTTAATATGTTCACATCTGAATTGATTGTGACCTTTACTCAGCACATCCATGTGTTTATGAGTGACCTCAGCTAGCAGTGAGGTGAGGAAGACTTAATGTTTTATTGTTTGCACAGTTGTCACGAGGAGCTACTGCAGTTTGTTTGCCATTGCTTGACTGATCTGAGCATGTGTCGGAGCTCATTTGTCCTCCAACATGGTCGTCACACCCGTGGGGGGTCTGGCTGTTTTAACACCCTCACCTTTCCCATAGCGGTGTCCCACAGTTCCAGTCTGTTTGCTTCATGTTGCGCTCACTGTATTTCTCCATTCCCCCCATTCACCACACCCCTCCCTCCCATTCCTGTCCCCCTCCCTCTCCTGTTGCTCGTTGAAACCTGACACTGGCTGCTGATTGGCTGTCCCGCCTCAGGTTCCCGCTGTCTTGTTTGTCTGATCTTATTTTGAGTTCTTGCTGAGGATAAATCGACACAGAAGTAGCTTAATGCTAACATATTGTTTCTCAGGACGTGCTAGCATATGTTTGCCAGAAAAAGCAATCTCTCTGTCAGATTCATGACATTGTCAAGATTTTAATTATCTTGTTTTGTCACTTAGTATAATTAAGATGCAGAAAAGAAATGGCAAGACAAGACTGACAACTTTTTTCAAGAGAAATCCTGTGAGTGATATTATTGTAAAAAGCTAAAAGCCTATTTAGATGAATAAATGACATATTTTTCGATTAAACTTTTTGTGTAAGTATTTAAAGGGGACATATGATGCAAAATTTACTTTTTTAGTCCTTATAAAGCATTTTGTTGTGTACTTGGAGTCTGTAGGAGTGCAGAAAAGTTTAATTAAGCCCCTCCAGTTGTTGCGTAGATATCTTTGTATTCTGTTTGGGTCATGTTATTCAATGCATTCAGTTTTTTCTATCATCTGTTAGGGTTTTTGAACTCTTAACAGAACAGCCAAACAAGGTCATGAACTTCCATCAACCAATGTCACATATCTGCCATTTTTATTTTACGCTGCGATTTTGTAGTCCAAGCTCAAGTATGCAGATGCTGCAAGTGGATAAGTCTATATGTTTGGTTGTTGGGTGTATTAACCCACACAATTTATTACACCGTCCCCTAGCATCAGAAGCTCTTTGAAATGCCTGGTTAAATGTTATTTTTCATGTAAATGTTCCCACATCAGTCTTGAGCCCAATCTTTACCTCTGCACCCTTCTGATTTAGGATAGACAGCTGCTGGAGGCATCTGTTTCAGAGAGAACACATGAAGGCTCAGAGGTCAGCATTTAAATAAATGCAGGTTTACACTACATTATTTAACATTCATAAGTATTTTTTATGAAACTGCAACAAATCTCGTGGAAAAGTTAGTGAGATGATGTTAAGATAAAAAGATAAAACATACAGCCCATAAGAATCTCACACCCACAGACAAGCAACATCCCCCACACCTCTAAAATGCTTGCTACACCCCTGCCCTCAAACAACTACACACACACACATCTCACTTAGCTTTTTCTTGTTCAGTCCATATTTTTGTGAGACCAGCAACAACACTGTGATCAACTGGAGAAAACCTGATCTTTAACTTATTTATTGGTTGGCCTTTAGTTTTAGTAGGAATGTTTGGTTATAGTTGACTTTTCTCGTCTTCGTCTTGGTTTTTATAAAATGTAACAAAAATATCTACAAACTGTGTTTCTTCATATTTCTTCCTAACAATCAGGCAGCAGAAAGAACCCAGGAAGGAGCTGAATTAAAGCTAGCACTAATTGTTGGATTTTTCTGTTTATGGCAGGAGAAACTCTGAATTAAAATGTTATGGCTGTTTGTACAAATAGTAACACTAAGGCTATGTTCACACAGCAGGCAAATGTGACTCATATCCCACTTTTTTCATGGCAGACAGAACCGCCCAATTTGGATTGACTTTGCCTCATGAAAATCCAAGTTGTGCCACTTCCATATGTGGCTGTAAATTGAAGACGTATCCGATTGTTTTCATAGCGTCCACAGTCAGAACAGTCATGTTGCATTTTATCCAACTGTAATGTCATGGTCATTGAGTTCAGTTTAAACCATGAAGCTTGTTTTTTATTCATCGCTGTAATCGGGTTGTGGGCTTTGTTTATTCCGTCATAGAAGCAATATAACATAGTGTCTGCATTATGTGTTAGAGTAGGCCTGATGCACTTATTTGATTGACCCAGTAGTTCAGGTGGCTGAAAGACCAATGCAGAATGGAATGACTTAAGTTTACGCAGGCCCACGTTGTTAACCAAGTCAACACCATTAGGTGCTGGTGGTGCTGCCTAGTGTGTCTACAAGAAATATCTCTTGGTCTGCTGACCTTCATTCACTATGTTGACTTGCTGTTAGATGGTCCGACAGCCGCCTATAACCATGTTGCTCCACCTATGTTGTCTGTTGCCATTTTAGACATGCCAGCTCCCTACAAACCCAGTCATCTACATATCTAAGCTGGTCTGGATGTGGACCAAATTATGTCCAAATCCAACCATTAAGCTGGTTCTCAACTTATACTGGTTTATCTGTTATCATTATTTATTTCTCCTACTCTGTACAGATGGAGGCCATGGAGATAGACTCACCTCGGGTCCTGCAGGATGGTAATGGTGGGCAGCCAGAAGCTGTGATTGCAGCTGAGGATGTCAACGTGCCACACGTCATTTCAGATTCAGGCAGCAGCACTGAGGTGGATGAGGATGAAGATGAAGATGACAGCAGTGGAGCACAGCAGACAGGTCAGGCACCTCTCAGGCTTCCTGCCACTTGGGCCTTCAGTCAGCGGTCTGTGGATGGAGCTTCAGCTGTTCCTTCAGCAACTCAAGGGGTCCCGATAAGGAGAACACTCAGGTGGTGAACTTTACAAGCATTCTTCCCCCAGCTGTTGTGCTTTGTCCAAAGCATAATTGTAGTGTGAACGTGTGTTTGTGCTCCAGGCAGGGTCTCAGGGTTCATTACCCTAGCCAGACTACAGCACCTTCCAGAGGGTTCCCGGACTTCCTGCTCCGAGCACCAGCTGCCAATACAGCTCAGCCAGAGTCGGGCAGCACCACTGAGGCCAGTGAGTCTGAGGAGGAAACTGAAGAAAACCCAGCTGTTGGGGTGGAGGCCTCTGAACCTCCATCATCTGCTGGTCCTTCTCCTAATACCTCCATCCAACACTCTCAACAACAAGAAGCAAGAGCACCCAGTAAGCCTGGCAGAAATTCCCATCTGATGCTGTTTACTAGCATGTTTTGTGCTAAGTTGTGTCATGTTCTGTTTCTCCATCCTCATCTATGTTTCTGTGAAATGTTTGTGTGACTTTGTTTTCAGGCCGTACAGACGCTGCTTCAGCTGGAGGAAGTGGAAGGTCAGGCTCTCATATCCAGGACCTCCAGGTACTTTTGTCTTGTCCCCTTTGCAGAAAAGCATTCCCAAATAATGATGTTTCCACCTCCAGGCTTCACGGTAGGGATGGTGTTCTTTGGGTTGTACTCATCCTTCTTCTTCCTCCAAACACGGCGAGTGGCGTTTAGACCAAAAAGCTCTACTTTTCTCATCAGACCCCAAGACCTTCTCCCATTCCTCCTCTGGATCATCCAGATGGTCATTGGCAAACTTCAGGTGGGCCTAAATATGCTCTGGCTTGAGCAGGAGGACCTTGCGTGCGCTGCAGGATTTAATCCATGGCGGCATAGTGTGTTACTAATGGTCTTTGAGACTGTGGTCCCAGCTCTCTTCAGGTCATGACTAGGTTCTGCAGTCTAGTTCTGGGCTGATTCCTCACCTTCCTCATGAACATTGATGCCCCACGAGGTGAGATCTTACATGGAGCCCCAGGATGAGGGAGATAGACAGTCATCTTAACCTTCTTCCATTTTCTTATAATTGTACCAACAGTTGTTGCTAATGATGTGTCCAGTGTGCCGATGCTTCAGAGCATGTGTTGAGTAAATCCGGGCAGACTTTTTGTGAAGCGCGTATCGAGGCTTGTGGTGACGTACCATGGCCGTACCACCTGACTGATTCAGGAACTAGTTCACTGGTTTGCGTGTGACTCCAAGTATAAGGGGCAGCACAACGCTGCTGATTCTCAGTCACGTTTAGTTGTCTTAGGATCGTATTGCGTGTGCATTAGCAATCTGTTTCAATGTTTTTTTTTCCTTTGGAATCAGCAAGAAAGATGAAATTATTGGAACAAATAGAAATATATTTATCACAACTTGTATAAAATCGCTCCCCAGGATCATCTGCAGTTGCTGGTAGTCTAGTGATTAAGAGTTGGCTCTTGCACCTATGTTATCTGGGGTCCATTCCCAGTTAGGGAACATATTTTTATAAATCTATCTTGGAAAAAGGTTTTAATCTCAAAGAGGCTTCACCTGGTCAAATAAAGACCGTTATTATAATCATTCTGCCTATTTTACATTTATTTATAAGTCGAGCAATTGGATGGAAAGCCTCAGCGCTTCAAGAGGCTTCATCTCGCCATCACTAGTTGTTGTCTTCTCACCAAGCTGCTTGGTTATTTTCCTGTAGACCATCCCAGCCTTGTGCAGGTCTACTGTTTTATCCCTGATGACCTTACACAACTTTCTGGTCTTGGCCATTGTGGAGAGGTTGGAGTTTGTTTGACTGAGTGTGTGGACAGGTGTCTTTTATACAGATAACAAATTAATACAGGTAATGAGTGGAGAACAGGAGGGCTGCTTAAAGAAGAACTAACAGGCCTGTGAGAGCCTGGATTCTTACCGAATATTAAGTTTTGTTCTTCTGATACATCAAATACTTATATAATGCAATGAAATGCTAATTAATTACTTAAAAATTACACAATGTGATTTTTCTGGATTTTTGTTTTAGATTCCGTCACTCACAGTTGAAGAGAACCTATGATAAAAATGAAAGACTTCTACATGCTTTGAAAGTGGGGAAACCTGTGAAATCGGCAGCGTATCAAATATTTATTTTTAAATATGCAATAGCCATATACAGAATGTTGAAAAAAGAAGAGAAGAAAAAAAAGAACAAGACATGTTGTATTAAATAGGTGTATATATTCAAGAGGTGGGTAGAGGTATGAACCTGCGGTGACCCACACCTTTACCAAACACACTTTCACACAATGATCTGCAAATCCCATTCAACCTATATGCAACTGAACACACTACAAAGACAACATATTTAATGTTCAAAGTGATAAAGTTTTTTTTTTTTTGCATGTATTAACTCATTTAGAGTTTGATGCTCGCAACACGTTCCAACAAAGCTAGGACAGGAGCATGATAACCACGGTGTTCCATCACCTTTCCTTTTAACATCACTGAATAAGCGTTTGGGAACTGAGGACTGATTATTGAAGCTTTGTAGTCGTAATTCTTTCCCATTCTTGCTTAATGTACAACTTCGGTAGCTCAACAGTTCGGGTTCTCCGTTGTCATATTTTGCGCCACATATTTTCAATGGAACGTAGGTCTGGACTAAAGGCAGGCCGGTCCAGTGACCGCTCTCCTTTTACTACGAAGCCATGATGTTGTAACATGTTGCTTGGATGGCAGCAGATGTTGTTCCAAAATCTGTATATACCTTTTAGCATTAATGGTGCCTTGACAGATGTGCATGTTACCCATGCCATGGGCACTAACATACCCCCATACCATCACAGATGCTGGCTTTTGAACCTTGCCCTAATAACAATCCAGATGGTCCTTTTTCCTCTTTGGCCCAGAAGGTTTCCCAAATAATTTGCAATGCGGACTCATCACACCACAGCACACTTTTCCACTTCGCGCCCATCCATCTCAGATAAACTCGGGCCCAGAGAAGCCGGCGGCGTTTCTGGCCGTTGTTGATATATGGAGTTGGTTTGCATGATAGAGTTTTAACTTGTACTGGTAGATGTAGCGATGATGTGTTAAGTGACAGTGGTTTTCAGGACTGTTCCTGAGCTCACGTGATAATATCTGTTACAAAATGATGTCGGCTTTTAATGCAGTGCCAGTGAGGGGTTGAAGGTCACGGGCATTCAATGCAGGTTTTCAGCCTTGCCACTGATGTGCAGAGATTTCTCCACATTATCTGAATCTTTTGATGGTATTATGGACTGTAGATATCGTTCTTAGCTAGGTCAGGCGCTGCTAATCCATGGTACAGAGATTAATGTGCTGTGAGCATACATGCAGTTGTAAAACAACTATCCTGTTGGGGTCCACCTGTGGATCTGTCAGCAGGTCAGCAAACAGACAGGTGTTCTTCCTATAGTTGTGGCTCATATGTCTTAACAGTCTCACCGTTTTGTTCATCTCTCTTTATATGCCTTTTGTTTGAAATTGATGGTAATGAATTTATTTTATTGTTGTTTTGGCTGTAATTTTAGAACATTTTAGTTAACTCTGGTTTCTAAAGGTACTTTAATAATAATTAGATTTGTAATGAAGCTTGGGACACACTTGAGGAATGCCACCACTACATAATATGAATGGCAGAAGTTGTGCAGAAGGTTTATTGCACATAACCACACCACAGTTTGACCTGCCTGCACCACTGGACCTCCAGTAACTATTATAATGTGACCTCCAGCTGACCCCTGCAGCCCCGTCTTCAGTCCAGCCATCCCACGGTGGGGAAAGTGAAGGCGATACCTGCACCATCTGCTTTGAGGTGTGGACGACAGCAGGCGAACACAGGCTGTCTGCTCTGCGCTGTGGACACCTTTTCGGCAACATCTGCATTCGGCGCTGGCTCAAGGCTCAGGGCTCGGCTGCTAAATGTCCACAGGTGAGCAAGGCCACTGTACTTTTAACAGAAAGTGTATCAGTGCCATAATGATAAAACTGCAAGCTTTGGTTTTTCCAGCATTTATGTTTTTCTTTTCCGTTTGTTTTCAGTGCAACAAGAAAGCAAAGCATTCAGACATTGTGCTGCTGTATGCTCCGAAGCTGAGAGCCCTGGACAACTCGGAGCAGGAGGGCTTAAAGAGGTAAATATTCACCTCTTTTCCTTCAGTGCTAACACAGAGAACGCGTCAGTAAAAGACGAATGAGGGTCACAGTAGCTTCTTTCCTCATAAACTCACAGACGTGTCAACTCTGAGCTCCACCTGACCATTCATTGATCACAAATGGAGACATAAACTCCAGCACAGCTATGACTTTACAAAGCAAGCCGGCATTGCAAAAGGACAGGAGGTTACTTTCAATGCAGTAATGGTGGAGGAACATGGTGTAGCATTGCTGTTGTCAGACAATCAATCTGATTTCTGAGTGTCATTTATGCTTGAAGGATCTGCTTCAAGTCAGCTGATGTGGATCTGTGACCATCTCCCCTGGTAAGTCGGGGTCCCTAAAGGCTGTTAGAGTCGCGCTTCAGGGTGAATCCACTGCGGTGTGAGCCTGAACAAGCGCTGTAGGAGTTCTCACTGATGTTGCTGCAGTATTCTCTGAAAACACAGGGTAGTATGCTAGATAACCAGTGGAAATGTAGTCAAAGTGAGAAGAAGTGCTTAAAATGGCTGATGCCACTATCAGAAACATTTCTTATCAAAGTCATTCTGTTTCTTGCAAACAATGAAGAGGAAAAAGCTTTTTGACCTCTTCGTAAGGGTTCTAAATCTGGACCTAGATACAATTTCAGACTCTATATAAAAAAGGTAGAAAAACTTTAAATACTGGTAATGCATACAGTCTAACAGTCTTTGTTGTTTTTATTTTCTGTTACTCTCTTCCTTTCGTTCATGAAGAAGTAATTCATTTGTTTGTGAAATGTTTGCACCTTCAGCTTCGTTGATTCTGAATGGAGTACAGTGCACGCACGCGGTCCACGCCAAGTTACAACAGTTCAGAGCTGCACGACCAGGTGCCGCAACAGCGTGCGGCTCGAATGCATCACTGTTGGCGCGCGCACCTTCACGCCCTGTTCAATGCGTCAAGTATAAACCTAGCTTAACCGGTCCCGAAAAAACAAGGAGATGGTTTAAAAATTGTGCTTTAATGCAGATTTGAAGTTTTGATTAGCATCCAGCCATCATTGTTTCTTTTGCCTCATTCAGTCTCTGATTTGTCTTCTTCCTCCTTGCTACCCAACAATATGTTTGATGTGCATAAGGAATATTGTGTGCGTGTCTGTGTGTCAGTTTTTTTTTTGTTCTTTTATGGCATGTTGAATATCTGTCTGTGTGTGTGTGTGTGTGTTCAGATCTCTGGATCAGGAGCAAACTCTGAGGAGGAAGGCTGAACTGGAGTCAGCGGAGTACAAACTCAAGCTTCAGGTTGTCACCAGCAAATATGGACAGGCTCAGCAGGAGCTGCAGGTATCACTGGCAGCTTCTAGTCTCTTCAGTTTTTTAAATTGTGCAGATAACTGAAAACATATCAACATGTGCTCCATGTTTTAGATTCTAGAAAGAAGCAACAGACCTTTTTCAAGTTGTCTGCCTAACCCAGGACATTATTTACCTCACTGTGTTTTTAACTTGTTAAATAAAACTCATAGTTGAGTATTTTTAGCATGTTTTCCAATCTGTCCATCTATGTGCATGTTTTTGTAGGAGCTGAAGGCCTTGATGGCCCAGACTGCCAGAAGCTCGGCTCCCCTCTCATCCTCTTCCTCCTCTTCATTCTCCCCTCTGTTTAGCCTGTCTCAGAGGGTGGATGGCTCCAGGACAGCACAGTACAGCTTTTCTAAGGCAGTGCTGGTGTCTCAGGCTGGTGGCTGCAGAGTTCTGTCCTACTGTGAACCTCTGTGCTGCCTGCTGGCCTCACAGCCCTCCCCTCACGCTACACTAGTGCCTGGTAACATACAGTCTTATTTCTAGTTGGTGTTCATTAAGAGTCATTATTACAGAACTTTTATCACTGCATCTGCTTCTCATCTCTGTCATAGAGAATCTAAATAAAATAGAATAATTAAATGCAGCGACATTTTGGGTTCCTGTCAGTGTGACTTTGGCTATATTAGCACTGAGAGAACAGATACAGTTTTAGAAGAACTATGAGAATAAACTGCTGTGCCCTGCACTGCCTTAGCCAGATGCAGTGCAACGCAACCTTAAAAGTCAGAATGGTTGCTTGGCCAACTCTGCTGTGTGATATCCTCAGAGGAGACACTACTTCAACAATCCCCACCAGACAATTGTGGTTCGTTGTATATGTTTAACATGTAAACAATATATATTGCCCTGCTACAAGTGGAATAAATCTTACATTCCTAATGTGTGAATGCAGCTTGCTGCTTTTCCTAATTGTTTGCCCCTGGGATCAACATGCAGAGCATAGAAACAGGCCTGAGGAGTTACATGGAACTCACCTGAAGTCACTTTTCTCCTCCGTCTGCTCAGGTTGTGGAGTGAAGAAGGTGAGCCTGGTGAACATGAAAGCTAGTCAGTATGTCCCCATCCACAGCAAACAGATACGAGGTCTGTCCTTCAGCAGGGAGAACAACAGTCTGCTGCTGTCTGCCTCGCTGGACAACACAGTTAAACTGACCAGGTATGAACATGTAGGACTGTCACTACGGTACTATACAAATCATTTCACAAAGAAACATTAAAATCTATTAGAAACCTTCTCTCGTTGCCATTAAATCCATCAGGCCTGTTTATAGGCTGTTCAGGTCTTCATTCTAGATGAGGAGCAATCAATATGGTGCGGTCAAACTACAACCTATGGAAATCTTCGCAACAGCTTTATGAAGTCTCGCAAATGTTTAGCTACCTTTATTATGATGTAATAATTGACCTAAAAACGAGTTTGATGAAAGATGCTCTGCATGATACTGAAGGTTTTTGTGTTGGCCAGTGAAGAGCATCAGCACGTAGAACTCTCCAAATGGAAACCATGGACACAACTTTACAACCAGCAGTCCTAAATCAGAGGTGCATGCTCTCTCCTTTTTGTAACATGTCCAGCAGTACACTATCTGCTGTGAAGACATTGCTCTGAACTCTTCTACTGTACATGTAGTAGTAGACTAGTCCTGAGGCTTTATTTGAACCAGTAGGAACAGGAAATGTGAGGGAAACCCTGATAGAGACTACATCTGAATCTGCTGCAGCAGGCTTCCTGTATGGGTCATAACATTCAGAAACCTCCCTCTTTTTGTCTTTAATCATAAATGCTTGCTTTGCAGTTTGCTTACCAACACGGTGGTGCAGACCTATAAAACGGATAAACCAGTATGGAGCTGCTGCTGGTCTTTGGACAACAGTAACTACATCTACGCTGGTCTAAGCAACGGCTCTGTGCTCGTTTATGACACCAGAGATACTAGCACACACATCCAGGAGCTTGCACCTCTTCGCTCCAGGTAAAAACTCTCTAAACGGCTTGACAAGCATTGCAACTCTGTATCCAGCGACTGATGTTGCTGACGGATCAATAGAGTTTCGCATCTGCACGTTAGGACCCAACCTATTGTCAGTTAGGTCTAACATCCTGAAACTCTGGTGCTTCTAGGTGTCCAGTAGCATCTTTGGGCTACATCCCTCGGATGGCTTCTAGCTCTTTCCCCTGTGGTGGACTGATTGCTGGCTCACTGGAGGGGGCTTGTTTCTGGGAGCAGGTGAATGAGACCACCTACACACCCCATATTCTGCCTCTAGAGAGTGGTGGCTGCACAGACATCCAGGTGGAGACTGAGAGCAGACACTGTCTGGTCACATACCGGCCGGGTAAGACCTTGTTTCTGCGATTGTAATTATTAGACAGTTCTGCTAGTACCCAAGACGCAACTGAACAAAAGACAGTTATTACAAATGAAAAGACAAATGTAGACAGTCTACGGTCAGGCTGTTAAGCCTCTTTAAGTCGTTTAGTTATGGGCTGGTCCAGAAGCTGTACAGTTATTGAATGAGGAATGATTACAGTTCAGTTTATTTATATATAAGGTGCCAATTTACAACAGATGCTTCGAAGAAATTTACTATAAAAAAAAGATCCTATTTATGAATCAATGCAGTTTAGTTTTTTTTTTTTGCAATTTTCTTTAAATTGTCAGAGGTATTGCATACAATGAAGACATCGCCATAGTTTACAGTAAAGTGGCTATTCAAATATAATTTTAAACCATCTCAACTTTGATGTCCCTCTTTGGTTATCTCCTCCCCCTTCTTTCAACATTGTCATTTATATATAAAGAAAACATTTTCTTTCTTAAACATACATACTTATCTGCCTACGTATTTGTGGCGATAAAAGAAGACGGGGAAGGTTATGGATAACCGTTTACGTTAATTGAACATTACAACAAGAATATACGTTTTTAAAAACAATCAAGTTCAGTTTTAATATTCAAATTGGTTGAAGAGCTTTCTGAGGAGATCCAGCAGAATACATCTAGTCATTGACGTGCAGCCTTCACTCCTCCTGGACAAGCATGGAGCAATAGTGACAAGGAAAACTCTCCTTTTAACAGGAAGAAACCTGCAGCAGTACCAGAACCTGGCGGCCAGGACCTGTTGGGGGTTTGAGAAAATAAAGCATACACACAAGAAACCCCCACAGAAGCACTGATCCAGGAATACTTTCTATATTTAAGAAAGTAAATGTTAATGGCTGTAGTAGATCCTTTAGTGGCTTTTAGGACATGAATGCAGTTAAGCAGATAAACTCTGAGCCAGTTTTCAGGTTTATAGGATGAAAGAGGGAACATACAGTTGGTATGTCTTGGAGAGACAGGGTTAAACGCCTCAAAGACAGGGCCAACAGTATGCATGGTTACCCTGAATGTAGAAATATGCAATGGCTTTGTTGTGTCCTCAATTCTCGATGTACCCTTCAGCTACGGTCAAATCACTGCATTCAGCTCTGCTCAGTAAATGCTGTAAATTCTGCAGGACGCTCCCATCAGACTGTACGATGCGTCCTGATGGAACTGACCGTTGGCCCTCTGCAGGACCCCAGTCAGCAGCCCAGCTGCTCCTGCTCCCCTCTGCAGACATTCAGCGCCGGCTCATCCTGCAAACTGCTCACCAAGAACACGGTCTTCAGGAATCCAGATGGACGTGGGATGCTGGTCTGTGCTGGGGACGAGGCCTCCAACTCCACCATGGTAGTTCCTTTGTTTGTGTGTGTGTGTGTGTGTGTGTGTGTGTGTTCCTGTCTTGGCATCACAGTGAGATTTCACCATCAAATTGACGACCGTTTGTACCAAATTGAAGACATTTTGCTGGTCCTCACGACCTATTTTGCTAACAGTTAGGTTTAGGACTAAGGTGTGAATTGAGTTTAGGTTAAGGTTAGGGTTAGGTAAGCACTGGTAATAGTTAGGTTTAGGGTTATTGTCAGGGTTAGGGCATAGAAAGGGTTGAAAATGACTGGAAATCAATGGGAGTCAACAGATGGTCCTCACTACATATAGCAAAACAAGAGTGTGTATGTGCACGCGCGTGCTTGTGCTCTGCATGCAAATAACATAATTGGCTAGTTGGGTGTACTTTAATTGCCCTCTCTGGCCACACCGAAAATACAATTGATCCCCAAATAATCCCCACCCCTAGCAGATTGAGATTTAAAGTCATTTTCATTCAGCCAAGCAGTTCTTTTCTGGCTAAAAATGAGATGGGTATCTCTTACATAATAAGGCAATTGACATTATTGTTGTTTTGTTTATTTACAACTGAACAAAAAGTGTCAAAGATTCTTCATACCCCTCTCAATAATCAATGGAAAATCCTTTATTAGATTTTACAGCAACCAAGCACTTCTCATAATTGTCTGTCTGTCTTGGTTCTACTCTTCCTCAGGTGTGGGATGCGGGAAGCGGCTCTCTGCTTCAGAGGCTTCCAGCTGACCTCCCGGTGTTGGACATCAGCCCCTTTTCTGTGAATGGAGAGAACTTCCTGGCTTCTCTTACAGAGAAGATGCTGAAACTTTACAAGTGGGAGTGAAGGAGGACATCTAGGTAGAAATGTGGGACGTTACATGCCACTGGATATCTCCTCAGATAAACAACTGATCATTGGCTGATATGAGTGGGAACACTTTTGCTATTCCTGTTTGTTTGTTGTTTTTTTTGTTTTTTGTTCAGTTAAAACCGAAGATTTATGTTTGTGTGATAACGTGGTTTTTACGTAAAAGAAATGTCTCTGTAATTAGTGTGAAAGCAGCACACACATCCTCAGTGAGTCTCCTGCAGAGTTCAGTTTTAGCTCCTCAGCTGCAGACACGCTTGTGGATTATGTTTTCATGTTCCGGATCTAATGAAGGTGAAAGGTTTGTAATCTACGTAATCTATGTTACTGTCCAGATTACAGTAGAACCACACAGAATCGGAGACATGTCCATCAGTTACCATCAGGTTCTGCAACATCTCCTTTGCAGTTGATCTATCTAACAAGTCTCAGAGCTACAGAAGCTGCTCTGATTCAGTCAAGATGCCTGGTGTTTTGTGTTCCAGTGTCGTAATATAAGTAAGGTTGGTTTATCTGCAGCTGACTTGTGCGTCATTTCACTAATCACAGCAGTACAAATTATGAATAGGTCGACTTGAGTCCAATATAAGCAGTTTCAAACTTTCTGTTTATCTTCAAAGCAGCTGCAGAAGCCCAGATGACATTTCTAAGGCTAGCTACTGTTGGAGATGTCTGTGCGTTAGTCGACCTCCAGGATCTAAGTGCAAATTTTGGCTTTATTTGGCTGGCAGCATCACCACACAAAGAAATTGTTCTTTGGTTTTGATACTGATTGGACCTTTCTGCTCTGCTCAAATCTTTGAAGAGTTAGAGAAAGTGAACATGAACATTAAAAGCTATTTTTAGTTCTACGTGCCACTTGAGCAGTCAAACTGGAAGAGAAAGATCCATCTAGATAATGTCAACATGCAGATTAAATACACTTTCTTTAGACGTGATTGTTGTTTGATCTTTAACAGATCATTAAAGTTAACTAGACTAAGATTCATTGCAAATGTTTTTTTCTTCACACATATTTCCATCAAATGTCATGACCTGTTCTCAGAAACTTTAAGTGCCAAAGTAATTCCACTCTTTCACCCTTCTGTTTTTAGGAATGTTATATGTATATACTATATATAATCTATATTTCTTACCAGCTGTTTGTGTACAACTTCTGAGTTAATAAACAGATTGTTTTTTTTTTTATTCTGTTTTTAAAATGGTCTAATTTGATGTGTTGTGTGAAATTGGTGTTGGGAAATGTTACCACTGATTTAAATTCAGGACCCACCCACCTAGTCAATCCTGTCCATCCCCTCAACATAACTACGGCTGTACTATAGCATCATGAGATCTTGTGATCTGTAGATCATATCTTTAGATGTGAAATTACCACTAACAGGTTAGTATGTTTTAAGTTGTTTCAAACCACAGCATGTTATCTGCAGATAAGTCTTCAGTTCCATGGTGGGGCCAAAGGCCTGGACATGGGTAATTTCTGGTGGGCACATTACATAAAACACACCAATGGTTGTTAGCCCACTGTTTTCTCCCTCAGGTTGATGTAGTTTACAAATCTACCTTTATGCTTGAAAAGGTTTGCCTTTATTAATAAGGTCTGATTAAAAATGATAAGATCACTTCCGCCATACACTGACAGGTGACGTCTCTGACAAGGGGTAACTGTCAAAATTGGCTACTTAGAAGTTGAAAATTCTCTGCCAAACAATGGTGTCCTGGCAAATTTGGCACGATCAGGATCATGGACAGACCTTCCTCCCTCAGCCTGGCTGGAGTGGGATAAAAGGGGGCTACTGGAGGGAAGACATAATGCAGAGATGCTGGCCAGATGTGTTTAGAAGCATCCATCCCTAGTGGAGATTCCTTGTCCTCGGGGACAGGCACAGTTGAGACTGAGCATTTTCTTCTGCCTGACCAAACCTAACCCTGAACTGGTTCACTGCCTTGGGGTATAGTCTCCAATCTGTAAATTGAGTTGCCCCTGGATAACCAGTCTGCACTGTCACTCAGGGCTCTGGGTACCAGAGTTGCTTTCAGTGACAGATTTTAGAAACTATCAGTTTGTATGCCAGCATGTTTAAGCAGTTGGACTTCAGTCTCCCTACCTGTGACAACATCTGAGCCACTGGGCAAAGGGAGAAAGTGTTTCAGAGTCAGATATACAGGTCCTTCTCAAAAAATTAGCATATTGTGATAAAGTTCATTATTTTCTATAATGTCATGATGAAAATTTAACATTCATATATTTTAGATTCATTGCACACTAACTGAAATATTTCAGGTCTTTTATTGACTTAATACGGATGATTTTGGCATACAGCTCATGAAAACCCAAAATTTCTATCTCACAAAATTAGCATATTATTAAAAGGGTCTCTAAACGAGCTATGAACCTAATCATCTGAATCAACGAGTTAACTCTAAACACCTGCAAAAGATTCCTGAGGCCTTTAAAACTCCCAGCCTGGTTCATCACTCAAAACCCCAATCATGGGTAAGACTGCCGACCTGACTGCTGTCCAGAAGGCCACTATTGACACCCTCAAGCAAGAGGGTAAGACACAGAAAGAAATTTCTGAACAAATTGGCTGTTCCCAGAGTGCTGTATCAAGGCACCTCAGTGGGAAGTCTGTGGGAAGGAAAAAGTGTGGCAGAAAACGCTGCACAACGAGAAGAGGTGACCGGACCCTGAGGAAGATTGTGGAGAAGCGCCAATTCCAGACCTTGGGGGACCTGCGGAAGCAGTGGACTGAGTCTGGAGTAGAAACATCCAGAGCCACCGTGCACAGGCGTGTGCAGGAAATGGGCTACAGGTGCCGCATTCCCCAGACCTGGGCTACAGAGAAGCAGCACTGGACTGTTGCTCAGTGGTCCAAAGTACTTTTTTCGGATGAAAGCAAATTCTGCATGTCATTCAGAAATCAATGTGCCAGAGTCTGGAGGAAGACTGGGGAGAAGGAAATGCCAAAATGCCAGAAGTCCAGTGTCAAGTACCCACAGTCAGTGATGGTCTGGGGTGCCGTGTCAGCTGCTGGTGTTGGTCCACTGTGTTTTATCAAGGGCAGGGTCAATGCAGCTAGCTATCAGAAGATTTTGGAGCACTTCATGCTTCCATCTGCTGAAAAGCTTTATGGAGATGAAGATTTCGTTTTTTAGCACGACCTGGCACCTGCTCACAGTGCCAAAACCACTGGTAAATGGTTTACTGACCATGGTATCACTGTGCTCAATTGGCCTGCCAACTCTCCTGACCTGAACCCCATAGAGAATCTGTGGGATATTGTGAAGAGAACGTTGAGAGACTCAAGACCCAACACTCTGGATGAGCTAAAGGCCGCTTTCGAAGCATCCTGGGCCTCCATAAGACCTCAGCAGTGCCACAGGCTGATTGCCTCCATGCCACGCCGCATTGAAGCAGTCATTTCTGCAAAAGGATTCCTGACCAAGTATTGAGTGCATAACTGTACATGATTATTTGAAGGTTGACGTTTGTTGTATTAAAAACACTTTTCTTTTATTGGTCGGATGAAATATGCTAATTTTGTGAGATAGGAATTTTGGGTTTTCATGAGCTGTATGCCAAAATCATCCGTATTAAGACAATAAAAGACCTGAAATATTTCAGTTAGTGTGCAATGAATCTAAAATATATGAATGTTAAATTTTCATCATTACATTATAGAAAATAATGAACTTTATCACAATATGCTAATTTTTTGAGAAGGACCTGTACAGTCATCATCTCTGTGATTGGAGAGAACGGAAGCCCCCCATTTGCCCGATACAGATGCCCCCTTCTCAGTAGTGGGGTGGGTGATGTGGGTTTCCGTGATGTGGAAAACAGACTGAATTTAACAAATGCAAGATTTTATATATATATATACATCCATACAGCCTCCATAAGAGGTTTAAGTTTGCTGCAAGATCAGGCTGAGTGTGGTACACCATGATTAGCATCAGCTCCCCCTACTTATGTGATCAAAATAAGGAACAGTATAAACCTTATCATCTCTGAAGCAGAAGGCCACAAAGAGTAAACTCAGATCCTGAAAAAAGAAGTGGGCCAGTTCTTACACAGGCCTATAGTGGTCATGTTGATAATCTGGTTCTGGGAGGAGCTAATGGGATCTGTTGAGATGAAGCATCTCTTATTTCTTTAGCTTTAGCCAGAATTTTACCTGACTTACAAAAACAGATCAGAGATTTCACTGTTTGGGTGATCAGAATAAGTTGGGAAAAACTGAAAGAACAAGTACAGTCGTTTGAGAGCAGAAGGAAGAAACCACAGAGACCTTTCAGACAGATGAAGGATGCTTTATACTTAGAAAGAGAAAGCTAAAGGAAAGTTTGTCAGAAAGAAGCAAAAAGTAGGGAAGGATCAGTGTGTGAGATGTGAGTATAGCAAAAGACTGCTCATGCAGAATTAAGAAAAGAGGAGACATAGAACTCAGAATAGGAGAAGGCAGGAGGTCCAGATAACCCAGAAAAGTTGTTTTTTTGGTTCTAATGATAAAGCGTAAGGTCCTACAGTCATACTATTGTTGGATAACAGACACATTGTGCAGTTTTTGGTTGATTCAGGTAGATCTATGTTAGTTCTCAGTATAAATTGTCCTATGACGTTTTCTCTGTCCACTCACTCTCTGTGCACCATCGGCAACACTGGCCTAATGCAAAATAATTCTAATACAAGTGGGTAAAAGTTACATAACAAAATTGTGTTTTTGAAAGTCTAAGTTCTGGCCATCAAACTTCTGTGGCCGTGACTTAATGTACAATTTCAATATTCAATTTGATAGTGTGTAACTTTGATCCCCTGGAGGACAGACAGACTGTGTGTGGTGCATGGCACAGTGACTCCCTCTCACAGACACAGACACAGACCATAGATCTAAGATATTTAAATGTGTTTATTTAGAATGTGAGGACAATTAAATGTTATTTTTTTCTTTTAATTTAAAGGAATTGGTAAGTTTGGAAACGAACAACTTTCTCCAAGATTTATCCCATTTCACCCCTGAGTCCAGGAACCGCAACCTGCCTGCAATCCTAAGGATCACATCCAGTCTGCGATTCAGCTCACGTAACATATCAGTCTGAGTGTTGATCTTCCTGAAGATCCCATCACACATGCCAGGCAGCCTCACAATGGCCAGAACAGCTGCTGACATTCTCCGAATTTCTCAATATGCCAGGTAACTGCTGACTCCAAAAAGCAGGAATCCTGATATCAAACATCCAATTATATACATATCTTCCACATCCTCGACTGACATTATCGACAGACACACAATCCTCCACTTCTGCCAGGAGTCCATTGTGTATCCAGAGAAAAACGTCCAGTCCGGACAAGTGGGCTCTCCTTCACCCTGTCTTCTCGTCGAGAAAATTTGATCAATTGCATTGAGGGACCAGCTGACCAAATTCATAACTCAGAATTTGGACGATATGCAAAAAGAGGCTCCAAAAAGAAGACAAGACACAGAGCTGAAGCAGGGCAGATATTGGAGGGTTGCGGGAGACAGAGAAAAAGCGTCCTCCTCTACCGAGAGCAGAAAGAAAATTTGTGGAGTTCCTCAGGGATTCCATGTTTATTTTGTCGTTTTGTACTTAGCTGTTTTCCTGTCCAGCATTTTGGTCAACGTTGCAGTGGTTTTTCAAATGTACTGTATAAATAAACTTACAGTACACAGAATAATCTTCAGTGGTTATCGTGATCGCATAGCTACATTCCTATGCTATAAAACTATGACCTGTGGGTTGACACAACTGACATTTCTGTAAAAGCAGTTGCAGCTCGGATGTTGCTTCTAAATTTAGATGAGACAGAAGTTGTCATCTTTGGACAGGAGTTTTTGAAAAAGAAACTGCTTAGCCAGTCATTTAATCCGAATGGCATTGTGATGACCTCTGGTAAAATAAAAAACGGAGGTGTTATTTTTGACCCATTTAAATCCTATATTAAACAGGTTTCTAGGATTTTCTTTGTTTCACCTCCTGAATATTACAAAAATTAGAAATATCCTGTCCAGGAGTGACGCTGAAAAACGAGTCCACGTATTTGTTACTTCAAGGCTGGACTATTGTAATTCGTTACTATCAGGATGTCCACAAAATGCAGTTCAAAGCATTCAGCTGATTCAAAATGCTGCAGCAAGAGTTCTGATGAAAATTAAAAAGAGAGATCATATTTCTCCTATTTTAGCTTCCTTTCATTGGCTCCCTGTTAAATCCAGAATAGAATTTAAAAATCTCCTCCTCACATATAAAGCCCTTAATGATCTAGCTCCATCATACATCAGAGATCTGATTGGTCCATACGTTCCTAACAGAGCACTTCGTTCTCATACTGCAGGTTTACTGATGGTTCCTAGAGTCTCTAGAAGTAGAATGGGAGGCAGATCCTTTAGTTATCAGGCTCCTCTCCTGTGGAACCAGCTCCCAGTTTTAGTCCGTGAGGCAGACACCCTGTCTACTTTTAAGGCTAGGCTTAAAACTTTCCTTTTTGATAAAGGTTATAGTTAGAGTGGCTTAGGTTATCCTGAGGTATTGTATCTCTGTAGTTATGCTGCTATAGGCTTAGACTGCTGGAGGACATAATGACCTCCAGCTTCTATATTCTCCTAGGAGTGTTTCTCTCCTAGCTACTATTACCACATAGTAATTTCACATTTTATTTTCTTTAAATTAGAAAGTACTGGATCAATGCTTCTGTGTTTCTTCTTTTGCGTCTTCTAGATTGAATTGACTTTTGTTTTTTGCAAATTGCCTTGAGATGACATGATCTGCAAACTGGCTCTAGATAAATAAACGAAGGAGGACGACTAGTACTTTTCGCCTGCTCCCTTGTTCAGGGGTCGCCTCAACAGGTCAGTTCAACTGGCACACAGACCTGGCAACGTTTTAAGCCGGATACCCTTGCTCGTGCGACAGGAAATGGAACCCGTATCCCCAGATGAGGTGGCTTTGATAAAGAAACTTAATTGACTTGAATGAATTCACCCCCTGAAGCTTCTGACACCAGTACAACACATCAGTGCTTAGCTCAACAGGCTAAATTATGCACAGCTGAAAAGGTTGTGGCTGCTATGTGGCTGTCGAATAAAAGACACTTGCCTGAAGAGGACTGAAAACTTTTGAGCAGATTCAGTCCAGAGTTTTTGTGGACTGTCCGAACCAGGGATTCTTCTTTAAGTGTCTAATATGGTACATTCTTGCAACAATCCAGATGCTAACTTCAGCATCGTTCAAAAGATGAGAGACAATAAATGTCTTTGATTAAGAGTTCTTGGTTTCTGGTATTTCATAGTAAAAAAAAAAAAACTCAAGAGTTTCGTTCATCATCTTAAAAGTTAGAAGAAAATAATACAATTCTAGTTTTAATTACATGAAAAATATGAATTGCTTCAGATGTTTGCCATGATGGCTTCATCATGAGGCTTCTCTTGTTAATGAAGGCAACCCTGAGGCCAATGTCACATTGGTTCCTCCAGCTGCATTAAGAATAAACTATTCTAACTCACTTGAAAATGAATTTGTGGAGTGTTTAAATTAATTGAGGGGAATAACTTTTCCCTTTTGTGATCTAAAGTTGATTATAGAGGACAAGGTAACCTACATTTCTTCCAACATTTTTAAAGGAGGCTAACCTTCCTGTTTATACTAGATGGAATGATTGGCTGGGAATGTGGAAGAAATTTAAAATGAATTGATCTTTCTGGAGCTCAGTTATAGGTGTAGTGAACGTGACAGAATACCTACCTTTCTTCAAGAGTCTTAAGTGGTTTAGTGAACTTAGAGCTTATCACACTTACAGCAGATTAGAGAATCATATTCCTCCATTTTATTGGCTTTAACTGACATGAATTGTTATTTAGATGTGTTATCAGTGTCTTTAAGCTGCTACTGGATAATTCAATCAGCTTCACAGCTTAACTACAAGCGTCAGGTCTTGGGGCATGCTTTTTAAAAACATTTTTTCTTTAAATTTATCTAAGCTGTCATTACCGTTTTAATTTAACAATTTACCTTGACGTGTGTGCAGCAAAGTTCCAAATAAAACAAAAACATGCTTCTGCAGATTAACATGGATGAAACCATGTTGTAGAAAAGTTCAAAATGACCAATTACTCACTGCTGGCACACCTCGATGTCTGTCATGTTACTGCTGCGCTTCAGACAGGCACCATGTTCGAGAGAGACACAAATATTCAGGTTCAGCTCAAAACAGAATGTGAAAGTGTTGATATTGTTGTCTGATTTCAGAAGGTGAAACTCATTTTACAGATTCACTACACAGAGTAAAATATACGTAAAGGCTTTATTTCTTGTAATGATGATGATTATGGCTTACAGAAAATGAAAACCCAAAATTCAGAGTCTCAGAAAATTAACCTATCACATAAGATCGGTTAAAAACAGATGTTTTAAACAGAAAGTTCAGGCCTCTCAAAAATATGTTTGTTTCTATAAACACCATATTTGGTTGGGGCTCCTTTTGCATGAATTACTGCATCAATGCAGCGTGGCATAGAGGCAATCAGCCTGTGGGTCTGCATAGGTGTGATGGAAGTCCAGATAGCTTTGATAGCAGCCATCATGTCATCTGCCTGATTGGGTCTGGTGTCTCTCATATTCTTCTTGACAACAGCCCATAGATTCTCTCTGAGGTTCAGGTCAGGGGAGTTGGCTGGTCAATCAAGAACAGTAACACCATGGTCACTGAACCAGCTTTTGGTACCTTTAGCAGTGTGGGCAGGTACCAAGTCCTGCTCAGCATCTCCATAAAGCTTGTCAGCAGAAGGCAGCATGAAGTGCTATAAAATTTGATGGTAGATGGCTGGGATGAGTGTAGACTTCAGAAAACACAGTGGACCAACACCAGCAGATGACATGGCACCCAAATTATCACCGAGTGTGGAAACCTTACACTGGACTTCAAACAATGTGGATTCTGTGCCTCTCCACTCTTCCAGTCTCTGGGACCCTGGTTTCCAAATGAAATGAAAACTTTACTTTAATGTGAAAAGAGAACTTTGGACCGCTGAGCAACAATCCAGTTCTTTTTCTCCTCAGCCCAGGCAACGATTCTGATGTCATCTCTGGTTCAGGGGTGTCTTGAGATGAGGAATGTGACTTTTGTTGCCCATGTGTACAATTTGTTTGTGCGTGGTGGCCCTTGGTGCACTGACTCAAGCCTCAGTTCACTCCTTGTGAAGCTCCCCCAAATTATTGATCAGATATTGCTTGACAACCCTCTCTAAGCTGTTGGTGCACTTTCTGCTCTACGTGCTACGTTTATGCTTGGATGCAGCACTCTATGAACAATCAGCTTCTTTAGCAATGACCTTTTGTGGCTTATGAAGGGTGTTAGTGACTTCTGGACATCTGTCAAGTCAGCAGTCTTCCCCTTGATTGTGTAGCCTATGACCCAGACTGAGAGACCATTTAGACCATGAGTGCCCAAGTCCAGTCCTCGAGAGCTACTATCCTGCAACCTTCAGAAGCATCCCTTCTCCAACACCCGAATCAAATGAACGGCTCGTCACCAGGCCTCTGCAGAGCTAAATGTCATGCGGAGGAGAGAATGCTGCCATTTGAATCAGGTGTGTTGGGGCAGAGACGCTCCAACACACCTGATTTAGAGACTCGGGAAACCTTTGAAGGTGTTTTGATTTAATTAGCTGATTTTCCAATTTCTAAACTTTTCATAATATTCTAATTTTATGAGAGACTGAAGTCTGAGTTCTTATTATTAGGCCTGAAATGTTTCACTCTATGTATACTTTTTCACAAGGCTCCAATGTTTTTAGCTTTACCTGTATATAGCAAACTAACAGTAAAGCACCAAGGGAGTAAATAATTAATTGCCAAATTTTAAAACTTGAGTCTGAGACACTAAATCATTGAATCAGCAAGATCAAAGTTTGTAATAGGACAACTGTCCTAATGGATTTGCCAAAAAAATCAATTTGCAATCTATTTTATCTATAAAACATTTTACAGAAGTAGAGTTCATAAAACTAGTCAACTCTTTAGTTCATCTGAAATAATCCAATTTGTCTAGAAAAACTACTAGGAACAAAGAAGACAAAACACTGCATACATACAGTCCACCTGTGATTTAAGTTGTAATACATGTTGAAGCTGTTTTGAATCAAATTTGTAACTTCAAGATTTTAGACCTGGTTTTACCTCGGGTGCTATTTTTCATCTTTCTCCGAGTTACAGAAGGTGCCACATTAATAAAATCTGGAGTGGAGGAAGAAGGATCAGACAAATAAGTGTTACCTTTGTTTAAATGAGGTATTTTAAAATGTCTTGAGATAGTCTATTCATGGAGATCTCTGATCGTTTAGAACTTTTACATTTCAAACACTTATCTATTCTATAAAATTTACAAAGCCCATAGGGTCCATTTTGTGATTTTTCTTTCGGAATAACAAACATAACACAACAATGCACAGTCGGATTTTTGTCTATACTTTTGGTTTGATTATTTGCAACAAATGTTAAGAAAAATGATTAATGAAGCTTTGTTGAAATAATTAGACTCGTGAATAATTCATGAGAAATTCCTTTTACGCATTTATTCACAGTTCCAATCTCTCCGAGCATTCTTAAACGTCTCAGTAGGGTGAGCGGCTCAGTGAAGATGGCGGACTGTATACGTGTTCCTGGTATTTTGCTGGTGATGTGCCTCTTTTCATTTGCGCATCAGCTTCGAGGTGATAATGCCAGTTTCGACAGATTACCCCTTAATCCTGATGGCTTCCAAAATCCCGGCGCAGGTCCGGGAACCGGGGTAAACCCAGGAGCCGCTGATAAGAACCAGGGTGCGGGGGCCTCGATAACTCGGAGGCGCTCTACCGGCTGGAAGTTGTCTGATGAGGCGGTATGCAGGGAGGATCTGACCCGGCGTTGTCCGAAACATTCCTGGAACAACAACCTGGCGGTACTAGAGTGTCTCCAGGACAAGAAGGAGGTAAATGAGCGCTGGAGAAAGATGCAGTTTGAGACCAGCAGCTCTGGGTGTGCCTGCGTTAGCTGATGCTAGCTAACCGCTGCTAGCGCTCGCATTTTAAGATCGTCATACGGAACAGCAGCCAAAACGAATCGTGTTTGAAATGGTAACCATTTTTTACTGTGACATCCAATGCGAATAAGTTGCTCGTTTTAATTTTTTCCCTCACAGTAACGTTACACATCGGCCCATTCTTCTTCCTCGACCTGTTTCAACCACTGTGACCAAAAGGTGGGGGTGGTACCGATTGTCTTCAGATCTTTTATCATCCTGGACCCGCCTGCTGCAGAACAAACAGGAATCTTTCTAAATGCTCTGTGTATGGCTTCTTTGTACTGTTGAAGTAGTTTGTATTAGCTGACACGAGTTATTAGATGCCTTAAATTAGGTTATAAATTAACATCTTGTTCATCGAGTTCTGATGTTTGTTAATCTAGTCAGAACTGTCCATGTCTCTTTATCCTCCAGCCCTATTTGAAACATAGTTCAGGTATCTTAAATAAGTTTGTGTGTTATGTCTGGAAGCTACACGGCATGCAGAAAGTACTCACAGCTCTGCACATTTTCTACATTTAGTTATGTTACGACCTTCTTCCAAGTAGTGTCAAATTCATCTCTTTCCTCAAAATTCTGCACACAGTACCCCATTATGTGAAAGAAGTTTGTTGCAAATTAATTACGAATAGAGAACTAAGAACTTTTGCGTAAGTATTCACAGCCTTTCCCCAATACTTTGTTGATCCGCCTTTGGCAGCAATTACAGTTTTCTTGAATATGATGCCACAGCTTAGCTCACCTATCTTTAGGCAGTTTGATCCATTCTTCTTTGCAGAACATCCCAAGCTCCCATCAGGCTGGACTTCTGTGTGCAGCCATGTTCTGATCTCTCCAGAGATGTTCAGTCAGATTTAAGTCTGGACTCGGGCTTGGCCACTCCAGAACATTAACAGAGTGGTTCTGAAGCAACTCCTTTGAGATCTTGGCTGTGTGCTTTGGGTTGTTGTCCTGCCGAAAAATCAACCGTTCTGAGGTCGACTGGGGCAACGAGTTCAAAGATGAAACAAAGAGTTCTATCTTTGTCTCATCAGAGCAGAGAATTTCGTTTCTCATGGTCTGAGAGTCCTTCAGGTGCCTCTTGGCAAACTGCTGATGGGCTTCCATGTGCCTTTTATTAAGAAGAGGCTTTCGTCTGGCCAGTCTACCATATAGGCCAGACTGGTGGGTTGCTGCAGAGATGATTGTCCTTCTGGAAGGGTCTCCTCTCTCCACAGAGCCTCTGATAGTGACTTTGGGATTCTTGGTCACAATGGTTCTGATGGAGGCCACTGTGCACATGGGGACCTTCAAAGCAGCAGAAATTGTTCTGTCTCCTCCCCCAGATTTGGGCCTCCATCCAGACTCTGAGGTCTACAGATAATTGCTTAAACTTCACGCTTTGCGCTCTGACATGCACTATGTGTGCCTCTCCTAATCATGTCCAATCAGCCCAATTTACCACAGGTGGACTCGGTTTAAGCTGTAGAAACATCTCAGGGATGATCAGTGGAAACGGTATGCACCTCAGCTCAATTTTGACCTTCATGGCAAAGGCAGTGAATAATTTTTGGATGCACTGTACAACACTTGTTGGACATCAAATGTTCTGGGATGTTCTGTCATTTTCCTGATAGGAAGTCCCCACCTAACCCCAACGGTAAGAACGTATTTCATCAAGCTGATGCATAGAGGACTGCCTGGTCATGTCTGTGTTTATAAAGCTTTTTAGGAAGAAACTTTTTTTCCTACCTAAATATACAGTGAATAACTTAACACCTGCTGACGAGATTTCATGTTGGTTCTCTTCTCAGCCTTGATGTAGTTTTCAGGTGCCAGACTGCCTTGCAGGATCTTCCAGTAGATTCTGTTAGAAGAGAGCCAATGTTGTGCATGTTTGCTGTATGGTACCTGATTGTTAAGTTAACTTATGTTAAGCTCATTAACTTTAAGTCGAGCAGAACTGCAGTAAGCCAAGATCCCTGTTTGCCTAAGCAGGAGGTTCCAGATGCTAGGACAAGCCTTGCTGTCAGACTATCCTGTGCTTGCTCACAGTCACAAGCCTTTTATTTAATGGGTAAACATTGGTGACAGGCCATTTTTATCTAGGTCGGGAGAAAATTAGTTGTGAAGTGCCTGTAAAAAGAGTTTTGAAAAAGTTTGGACTGCCTAGGAAGCAAACATCTGGGTCCAGGTAAGGGCGTTGAGTGCAGCAGTCTCTGTTATTGGACTTTAAGGTCCAGAGATGTGAAAACTTTTGTCTGTGTGTTTTAAACTTTTCTTTTCTTTTTATTTTAGCACTTGGGCTTTAGAAAGACAAGTTAGTCTGTTTTTATGGAGGTCCACTAAATAATTGGCAGAAAATGACTTTTAGCAAATAACTTGAACCTTCTATTATTTACCTTAACTGGATATGCTCCCAGCGGGGGAGCACATGAATCAGTAATGAAGATAATAGCTTGTAGCAGGATTAGAGGGAGTGAGTTTCTATAGAAATCGCCCTGGCTTGTCATCTGTTCTGTGCAAGCTTTGCTGCCTACGCAGGTACTTTTACAAACTTACCAAGATACAGGATTTTAATTTACAACACAGGGACCGCTCGCGGGCTGGGCGATGATGGAGTTGCTGGGTACCTGAAAATCACAATAGTGGTGTTTAAAACCCTTCATTAAATACTGCTGCTGAATTAAGCAGAAACGTTTTTATATGGTGCTTTTGTTTTCAAGTAAGAATAGTATTTTCAGGTCAACTTTGGGTTTTTGCTGCCGTTCCTGCTGGGTTATTTTTACCAACAAAATGAAACTGCAAAAACATGTCAGCATCAGGTGATGGTGGCAAATGAAGTTTTAAATCTCTGGAAGCTGAACCTGTTACGGGCAGAAATACATTTGAAATGGCCAAATTCTACCAGTTTATTTATACGATAATTTTACAGAGGTGTACATGTTGAGACAGTTTTCTGCCTCTCCTCGTTGATCTGGCACTCTGCTGCTGTTGTCTGCTCCAGTTAGGAATTCAGATGTGTATTTCTGGTGGTTCAGACCGCCTCCTGCCAGCCTTTCTGGCTGCTGCGCTGTGGTTTTGTGTACGTGGTCCTAACCCTCTGAGTCCTGATGGAGGAGACTGAACACTGTCCTCTCTAGTTTGTTGTCATGTTGCTGTTCTGCTACGATTCATTTTTTAAAAATATGTTTACCAGGTTCATATGGTGAATAATGTTGCTGTGTCATTATACATCAGAATAAATGGTAAATTAGAATCACAGTTTAATATTATTCAGTCACTTCTTCAGAGTTGTTCATGTGTTGTTCATTAAAATAATCATCAGACATCTTATAGACTACTCACAAAAATTATTTTGGGATATTTGGCTTTCAGATGAAATGTCAGGATGAAGCTAAAATGCACTATATAACCTTTACAGGTCAACTTAATGTGACCTTCTCTAAACGTTTCAGTACTTTTTGCACAACTTGCTGTTCTATAACAAGGAGCTTAATGACAAAGTTAACAGGAGATGTTTGATGCATGAATCAACCAATTCATTTCCTGGTTCTATCAGAACCGGGTTTTAAACAGTTCTCCTCATCATCACATTCTGACATCATGAGAACAAGATGACCCGTAACAAATGAGCAACAGTACCTCATCATTGCGAGGCTTCAAACAGGATGTTGTCAGACGGAAGAGACCACTGAGCTTAGAGTGTCACTGAGAATCATCAGCAGGTTGCAACAGAGAGTGGAAGAGTCACAGAAAGTCATAGAAGTGGACGTCCTTTGGCTACAACCCACACTGATGACCACTTCATTTTTAACAGAGCCCTGCAGAACCAGATGATGAAGGCCACTGAATTCCAGGCGCCTACGGGGGTGAGAGGCACCCAAGTGTCACCTCAGACCATTAGAAACCATTTACATCAGAGTAGTCTGCATGCTAGATGACCTACAAGGGTACCTGACCACACAACCAGGCACAGACATCATCATCTTGCCTGGACCGTGGAGCATTTATGCTGGATGAGGGACCAGTGGGCCTCAGTGCTGTTCTCTGATGAAAAAGTTTCCCACTGAGCAGAAATGATGGCCGCCAACCATGTTGGAGACGTCAAGGAGATCTCTATGTATCAGCCTCTGTTGTTACCAGAACAGCCATGTTGTGCCATGTGGTGTCACAGTGTGAACAGGTTGTCTAGTCAATACAGAACTGCCCTACACTTGGTGAATGGTACAATGATTAGCCCGTACTACCTGAATAACATCATTAATCCAGTCATAGTGTCCCTGCATGAACAACACGGGCCTAATATCATCTTCATGGAGGACAATACTCCAGCTCATCCAGGTCGCATCATTAGAGAACGACTGCTGGAGACTGGGGTAAATGGAAAGGAATGGCCTGAACGTTCTCCAGACTAGAATCCCATAGAAAACCTCAGCTGAGTCACCATCTAGAGGTCTGTAACTCTGGACCCCAGAACCTCAATGACCTGAGGGCATAAAGAAGAGAAGATGCCCTACCTCAGCAGACAATAAGTCGACTTGTGAACAGCATGAGACGTTGTTGTCGAGCTTTGATGCTCAAGGGCACATGACACTTTATTGAGACATTTTGTTGTGGTATACCAGCCACTGTTATTGTTTTTTCTTTCAATAATTAGTTTGAAATGAGGAAATTATCATTGCATGCTTCTACTTAAATGCCCTGCTTTCATGATATAATATCGCCGTAGAGTGAACCTTTTATGTTTTCCATAAATTCCATCTGAAAACCAAATATCCCTAACGGTTGTAAGTGGTGTATGTGGTACTTTATTTTACAGTCATATTTAATATATTGGAGTATGGGTTCAGAGGAGGCCTGCTTGTCAGACAACTTTAAGCAGGTGTAAATTCTTTAATCAATTTCAACATCCCTAGAAAATGAATGTTGTTACTATACCTGCATGCCAGCGTGGTCCATCTCTGCTGGTGAGAGTGTGTGTTCAGCTGTGCACACTCCAGTAGCGTAGTCAGAAGAAGGGAAGAACCTTTATATTCAACACACATCCCTTCCTGCTCCATAACCTAAACAGGAATGAGCTGAATCATTAGAAGATATGAATACATAATACAATCTAAAAATCAAATCCTTGCTCTAACACAGAAGTACTTTATTTAAAGTTCAATATTAGTATTAGTAACAAAATACACATATCCTAATGAGGTGTGAGCCAATAAAAATGCTTGCTTTAGTCTTGCAGTAACCTGCTACAGTGCTTCCATATGAACTACTTTATAAACAGGTTATGTATTTATCTATATGAACAGATTCATTCTCCTGTAGTGGGTAATGCTAATAAGAAGTTGGATGAGCCGATCCATGTTCAGTAACTTTGCTCTTCTAGCCTCACTGCTATGGATACCCAGGTTGCTCAGTCTGTCATTAGCCATAGTTGTTCACAAATGGGTCTCGATTGGTTTAGAAGCTGAAAAGCTGCTCCCGCATGCCGCTGTATCCTGATATTTCTCCAACTGTGAAGTATCTGGAAATTACGTAAAATGAATGTCAGTTAAAAGAATCTGCATCATAATATTATAACATTGACATTTTATGTGAAATATATTGATTACAAAGTAGGTGATCGGTATAATAAATTCTAATGGTGCAGCAGAAAGAACCTCAGAGCATTCAGCTTGTTCTGATGTTTATTCAGTAGTATTTTTACATCACTTTTAAAAGCATGAATCATAACTCCAGTCATTTCCTCACATTTTGTAATTACATATATCTGTTTACTACAGATGTGAAATATCTGTAGCAATAAACTCCACTCTGCCTTTGCAGACATATTGAATGATTTCAACATTTGAACAAGTTCTGCTCTGGAAATGTGGCAGCATTAACCCAACAGGCATTCCTTTAAAAATCATGGCTCCAGCTGCTGTTGAGACTAACAGAAAAACATTTTAATTTCCTTGCAGATTCCACTCCTAAATTCAGTTTCCCGTGTTTGCCTCACCTCCACGTTGGTCTTTGCAGCACATTTAATTTGGCCATCTCATGTCACAGCTCTGTAATAAACATGCACCCATAAACTCCCAGTTCCAGACCGCTTTGCCCTTTTCACATCGGTTAAAGGCGATCAGCGGAGATCTTGTGCTGAGCCGTGTGTGTCAGTTTCTGCCTGTGTCATGATAGTCAGGCAGTGTGTTCAAATGCCTTCAGTGCTCTAAAAAGAGAGAAGGTTTTGTTCCCCGTTCTCAGCATGAGATTTCGCTCATCAGTGTACGGTTTATATCAGACTCTGGAGGATCGCCAGTGTCTCTGCTCTGTTTGCATCTACAGACTCCTGCAGCTGCTGTCCTTACATATCACTACATTACACTCATCCCACAATTCAGTATAACCCCCAGCAGTGTACTCTGGGTACAGGTTTGTTATTGGCTGGATGTAAACGACATGCTGATCCGCTGAGTGTCTGAAAGAGGCTAAAATAAATCCGTTTACACATTCATCTGTCAGCAGTCAGTAATTATCTGGTTGATCTGCAGAGTAAAAAGAACATTTCAAGTCATAAGTCAGTCTTAATGCCAGACCCTTAACTATTTGTTCTTTTTCTTCTAGGAAACCGAAATCGCCTCCGAATGCAATCATGTAAGTTGCTGCTCAGAAGCTTCTTGTGTTCTGTGTGTTCCTGCATGTGAGTGTGTGTTATTTGTGAAATGGAGGGACCCCTATTTTAGATTTCATCTTTCTTGTATGAAAGTGCAGCAGTTGTCAGTTTTATTTGGAAATCATTCTTCTGGGAATGTTGTTGGTAAAGTGAAACGTTTCAAATACAAAAAACATATTTGCCATAACTGATCCAGGTAACCTGCATGTGTGGTATTTGCTTTCTTCTCCAGCTGCTGTGGAACTATAAGTTGAACCTGACCACCGATCCAAAGTTTGAGTCTGTAGCTGTGGAGGTCTGCAAGACTACAATCTCAGAGGTCAGATGCTAACACCTAGCCTCTTCAGCCGGACCTTTACCTTGCATTTTGTACATTGACATTTAGTTAGAGAAAATGATAAATGGATCTACCTAAACTAACTAGCAAGGTTCTGAACCTAAAAACCACAACAAGCCGCAGGAAGATTAAAGCTGGGGAGCTCACATTATTGCAGCACTAATTGGTTTTAAGTTTTTTAAAATTTTGTTTTTACAGTTTTTTTCTTAAATCCAGCCAGTCTGATTCAGGGCAGCTCCAATTAGTTTGTTTATTCCTAGTTCCAGTGTTAAACTGATACTGGTGCCAGGTTAGTACTGTCACTAGCTGTGGTTCTGGCACGGATTTAACTGGTTCTACCCTGGCTCCAGCTTTAAGCTAGGCCAGAGCATGGAACAGCTTCTATCGGTAGGTGAAACATCCTCATGGAGATCAACTATCTGAGTGTTTTCACCACCTTTTAAAACTCCGACATTAGTTTTGCTTTTATTCTGGCTAATTTATCACAAGGAACCTTTAACAGCCAGAGCTTAAACATGAATGAAAGTCAGATTAGCCCTGAAACACGAGGTCACAGATTTATCCTCCCGTTGTTTGATATCATCCATCATAGTTTTAAGTAGGTCACTGCGCCACATAGAGCTGCACTCACACCTGCTGCTTTTCACCAAATCTGTAAACACCGTTTAAATGTTTCTTTACCACTTTTAGCCTTTAAATAAAACCAGATATGTTTAAGAAATCCTGCCTCTGATGCTGTTTTCCAGTGCTGCTGCTGCTGATCAGAGATCAGCTGGCTGGGATTGTAAAGTGCTTAAAACAGTGTTAATAAATCATATTAGTGACTGCTCACTGTGATCCTCCACAAAACGGCAACATAAAACAGAGTTCAGGGTGAAACACTGATTGGATGAGATGCTTGTGATGTAATGACGTGTCCCTGAGCATGCTTCTTGGCAGTGGAAAGCCAAGCCAGTTCTTATCTAGAACCAGTTCTTATCTAGAACCAGTTCTTATCTAGAACCAGCTTGTACCACCGGTTCAGTTTCAGGGCTGGAACCTGTGAAAGCAGCAGCTTATAAGCCGCTTCATTCTAATTCTGTTTGTTCTTGTTTCCACTGGCTCATTTAAGGTGGCTCCGCTCCACTCTGTATCGCTCGACCCGGTACGGTACCTGATGTGTTTCCACTGACGGCTGGGGCTCCGACTCCAGTGCAGTGCGCTGTGCTGCTATTAACGTTACTGTGTGACATTGTCACATGAATCTGCATGAAATAATAAAGAAATAGAAAATAAAAACAAAACAAAATACAAATGTTTTGTATCATTGTATATGCAAGAATGTCGTGTATTTTTTTCATGACTAAAATGATCCACTGGGATATCTATCTGGACCACAGCCCAGCCAGAACCGACTTCTAACCACGGTGAAGTTAGTCTTAGGTTAGATATTGGATATTCGTGCTCTGCGGATTCTTTGGCGTTTTCCTCCTGTTTCATCCAAAGTAGGCAGTCTGATTACGGGCAGCTGCTCTCTGCCTGTCCCTCTTCCTGCAGACGCTGGTTCGCTTAAGGACCGTATTTCCAAACCAAACACGCTGTTTCATGGTGGTTTTGTTTTGTGTGTTTTGGGGGAAATGTTTGCGTCTGGACAACTGATTTTATGTGTGATCAGCTGGTTTAAGATGTTATTATATACAGCGCTCTGCCTGCATGTAATTCAGAAAGCTTATGTGTCCTTTCTCTTTCCTTTCAGCCTTCAGGCAGGGATTATGATCTGTAAATAGTAAAATTATACTTGGGTTTGACCCGACCACTGTGGTCCTTAATATTATTGTGGTCTCTCACGACTATTATTAACTTTTCCCTGCGCTACCCTGGGGAAAACCACCTAATTTCTCCTGGGCCCATGGCCAATCAGTGAACAGCAGTCTGTTTACACCACATGTAGGCCCGGCTCAGCTTTGGTCGGACCTGCTCAGGAGCAGGGACCAAAAAAGTAAGTACCGGTACGTAAAAAACAGTAATGGAAACAGTGGAGTGGAGTAGGGCCAAATCGAGCCAGTGGAAAAGGAGCATTAGTGAACTGTGGCAAATAGATTCCATTAATTTATGAAGTATTGGAAGAAATTAAATAAATGCAAGAAAGAGAGGCTAAAATTTTCAGTTGCATAAGTCAGAGTTGGCATAAATAGCTTACCTGTAATTTGTAAATGAAGTTGAACATTTGAAGGATAGATATAATGTGCTGCTTATACTTGGAACCCTTGTAGAAAGAACTCTGATGCTTTTAGTTCCTTCACACAGTAAGGCTTCTCTACACTCAGATTAAAGAATGTGCTGCAGAGGAGCGGGGAAAGGGCTTCTTGGTCTCCTGTCTGGTGGATAACCGTGGCAACATCACCGACTACCAGTGCAACCAGTACATCACCAAGATGGCCAGCATCATCTACAGTGACTACCGACTGATCTGCGGGTTTATGGACAGATGTCGAGAAGACATCAACACTCTGCGCTGTGGCAGCATCAGCACGGGAGAGAAGGTGAGCTGCGCTTTAACGTTGACAGATCGAGTAACAACATGGAGTTCTCCTCCATGTTGTTTTGCACACCTGGAGCCGGTGGGTTTGCTCATTTTTCTGTGAATCGTTGTTGCCTTTGATGGACATGGTTCACTTAATCTCTTAAAAGCATAAGTAGGTCTCTTTACTTTGTGTTATTGAACTAAAAAAAATCTACTTTTATTTAACAATTGTTTTTACTAAGAGAGGTGAATCTAAGGTTATTGGGGAAAACCCGTTTTAATGAACAGTTACCAGCGTTGGTGCTGTCACTTCTGGAATGGATGATTTCTCAGCAAAGCCATCCTCTGCCATGGTAAATGGTAAATGGACTGAACTTATATAGCGCTTTTCCAGTCATACAGACCGCTCAAAGCGCTTTACACTAGAGCCACATTCACCCAATCGCACTCACTTTTGGTAGGCAACTTGAGGTTAAGTGCCTTGCCCAGGGGCACATCAACCTATGGCAGGAGGAAGCTGGAATCGAACCCACAACCTTCCGATTGCAAGACGACTACTCTTCTTACTGAGCCACAGTCGCCGGTAAAACACCTCTGACCTCATGTCCTACATCAACACTGTTTCATTAAACCTTCAACCACTGTTATGTTTGCTTCAGAGCAGTGGTGTCAAATATATGGGCTGTGAACCAAAACCGGCCCGCCACGGGGTCCACTCTGCACCGCAGGTAGTTTGTCTGCAGTGATGCGTTTGGGCGTTGCTCCGGGATGTTGGGGTGAGCCAAAAAGCAAAACTCTCGATCAGGTTCTGTGAAGCTACAGCTGTTAGTGTTACAAAGTCAGGGAGGAATGTTGGAAAGCTCAGGTCGTTCCCGGCTGCTTCGCTGGAAGACTAAAACCCAGTCAACAATGGTGAAGATGCCATGAAATAGATAAATGATTATTTGTTTAAGGTTTTCATCCTATCAGAATGTCATCCCAGCCGATGTCGAGCCACAAAACAGAGGAGAAACATCCCATGAATGTCAGATTTCCTCTAATCAGATAGTGATGCTATCGGGTTCTAACAACCCTAATGCCTCTCTGTCTATTATCATGTCAACATTTCCCTCATTGTTATTCACCTAGCAGTTAGTTTCAGCTAAAGCTGTCCAATCAGTCTACATGTCTTTCTATTCCCCAATAACTCCGGATTTGGAGTTGATTTTATAGCAGTTTGTTTTACAAGCCTGTTGTAAATGCAGAGAAACCTGCAGTGATGGGACAAACGTTTCCTGGACCTTGCAATAAAGTGAACAAATGAAGACAAAAGGCTGCTGAGAACAGGCATTTACAGTGTTGGGGGTCTTTTCCTTTAGATGTGGGCTGGACAGTTAAATTGATCAAGCTGTGCTGGTTTAAACCTTCTGATGTTTGACCTGCTCAACGTGTCTGTCTTTGTGCAGGACATCCATTCACAGGGGGAAGTGATAGCCTGTCTGGAGAAAGGTTTGGTCCGTGAGGCTGAGGAGCAACCAGGTGCACACCACATCAAGGACGACTGTAAGAAGGCCATCATGAGAGTAGCAGAACTCTCTTCTGATGATTTCCACCTGGACCGCTACCTGTACTTGGCCTGCAGAGATGACCGTGAACGGTTCTGTGAAAATGTGAGGATGCTTACAGTCAATGTCCACAACTGATCTGTGATTAATAGTCTGCTGCTGTAGTGACTGATTGAAATTTTAATCAGAACCTTTCTTTTTTGGAAGTACTGGTGCATCACAGTTAATTAGAACAGCATCAGATGTTCATTAACTATACAAATTCAATTAAAAAGTGGAAGTCGTAAAATTGATTCCACGGTGATGTAGTTCAAGCAGTTTTTTGTCTTTGCTTTGGTGACCGCGGCCTGCAGCTAATGAACCGGGTCAAACAATCATGGAGTGTTTCAGCAGATCAACAGCTCCTGCTGAGGGATCACCGTCTACTACAGGATTTATCAAACAAACTAAAGCCAACTGAGCATCTCTCAAAGGTTGAAAGGGAAAGAAAGCCACCACTAGGTGGCGGTAATGCAAGTCATTCTCAGAATTCAAGCAGAGTATTTCTGCTCCACTCACCCATAAAATGAAAGCCTTGCATTTCTTTTAAAGCACTGCAATTTGAGTTTAACCCACAAGGAAAATGTTATTTAGATAGTGTTGACTATTGTTTTAATACTCATGTTGAGGGTTCGAATAATTTTATTTTCATGTGATGCTGTTAAAGTTATATTTCTTCTTTATTACTATTATTCGTCTTCTTCTTCGTCGTCTTCCGCTTATCCGGGACCGGGTCGCGGGGGCAGCAGACTCAACAGAGACGCCCAGACGTCCCTCTCTCCAGACACCTCCTCCAGTTCCTATTTTATTCACAATTGTCAACTTCCTAAATCGAGCCCCAACTAAACCAGTTTATTTAATTAATAGCTTTTTTTTTAACTGTATCTTAGTCTTGAAGATGTAAAGGCCTCTTTTCTTTATTCTTTTATTAATTTGTGATTGTGATTAGCTTGTTGATGGCTTCCATCAAACCCACTGTTGTTCTGTGGTTGTTTGTAATGCTGTAGATATTATTGGAGATGATGTTAAAAAGAAAACCTCCAAACAGCTGATGTTGTTTCCCAGCTGGTTTGTTTTCATTGCTGTTGGCGACACGTTTGCAGCCGAATCAGTAATCGGTTTACACGACCTGACTGGATCCAGATTCAGCTCACACTAACAGGTTTTTAATAGTACAGGCTGCAGGCGTTTCCTGGCTGGGAGTTAGGGGTGTCCCCAGTTCCACATTCACAATTTAGGTTGGTCCTTAGTTAAAATCCAGAGACACTGTGAATGATCTATTTACATTTTTTTTTATATTATGTTTATTGGATATCTTGATTATTAATGCAGGGAAAGAAGAAGAAAAAGAAGAACCAGAACAGAACTGATACAGCACAGATACATATATATATATCGTACCGGGTATTAATGATTCAATCACACTAAAGCAGAGGCATGTCAAGCTTCACTTCCTTCATGGTTTTGTCCCTTTGTTTTCACAGATCCCAGCTGGAGAGGGCAGAGTTTATAAATGTCTCTTCAATCACAAGTTTGAGGAGGCCATGTCTGAGAGGGTGAGTGATGTGTTTCTTTGTTCACTCCTGTTCAGTTAGTGGTTCTGAAGAGGTTAGAGAAACATATTCTGGTCACTTTGTGAAACACATTCAGTTAATTTGGCTAGAATTCATGCGAAGTGGTGTCGATGTTCAGGTGAACTTGTAGGTTATGATACTGATGGTGTGTGTCCTTAGTGCCGTGAGGCACTGACTACTAGACAGAAGCTGATTGCCCAGGACTATAAAGTGAGCTACTCGCTGGCAAAGGCCTGCAAGTCGGACCTGAGAAAGTACCGCTGCAACATGGACACAAACATGCCTCGGGCCAGAGAAACCCGCCTGTCCTACCTCCTGCTGTGCCTTGAGGCTGCTGTGCATAGAGGTGAACTGCTCCTTTCTGTCCTTAGCCTAGTTCCAATTAATAATGAAGGGTTTGTTCTTAATGACATGCATGGGGGACCTTCGGCATATAATGTTAGGTTACAGGACAATATAAACTGTATGAGGGAGTTTAAAATCCACATTTCAGCACAGAGTTAAAGCGACTCTAGACTGTGTTTTCTGCTCCATAAAATGTGTTTCAGGTCGAGTGGTGAGTGGCGAGTGTCAGGGAGAAATGATGGATTACAGACGGATGCTGATGGAGGATTTCTCCCTGAGTCCTGAGATCGTACTGCACTGTCGCGGTGAGATCGAGAATCATTGCTCCGGGCTGCATCGGAAAGGTCGGACGCTGCACTGCCTGATGAGGGTCGGCCGAGGGGATATGGGAGCCATTGAACCCAACTGCCAAAAAGCAGTGAGTTTCAAATACATTTAGCCTCATTTGGTTCATGAGGAAAAACAAATGTGAAGTTTTACTTTTTAGCATTAGTTACTGTTTTCATTGTTGGCCTTTGGCTGGGTCTACCAGTCAAATAATGAAGACATAGTTCATAAAATGTTGCTGATCTTATCAACAGAATTGTGGTTGATAGATTCCCACACTTCCATTTCTGGGGATCTGTAATACTTGGATTGTGAAGATGTTGTTTTAGACTTTCAAGCTCATTGAACAGAACCGGTGCAGAACGGTTCAGATCGTAGAAGCATGATCTGTTTGCTCCCAAACCTGCCAGGCATTCAGGTTGGGTTGTAGTAACATTCTCAACAACACCATAGCTCCCTCTGGTGGACAGCCTGGACAAAGCTGGAGCTGCATGTTCAAAACCTGAAACTCAGCAATAATAGATGTAACTACGGTGGAAATCTTGTTACTCTGTGAAACCAAGATTTTTAGTTCAGGCAGGTTGAAAAACAGCATTTCAGTCGGTCATCTATCACCATCCTAACATATCTGTTTCAGAATGCAAGGCTTACTTAGTAGACAGAATGACGAGGCATCAAATAGACGTTTTATTATTACTGCAACAGTTCCCAGAGAGAAAAACGAGACGGAGGAGGAAATTGATGTGAGCCTATTGGAAATGTTGTTTTTCATAAACTTTACAGATGCTAAGAAAGATACTTAACACCATTTTCATTACAGTGAGAATTTTGTTTGGGAGACACAGGGTTCTTTCTAATAAAAAGCAGGCAATGACACGTATTGATAATGCCATCCTGGTGGAGTTTGACTGCCTGTTCAACCTCTGTAGGGTCCGGGGATCAGCTCATGCTACCAGCAGTGACACTGACCCTTTTCAAATGCAAAACTACTGGAAAGCAGTCAAAAAAAAATGAGGAGGGAAAATAATCAGTGGTCTTCACCTGCAAAACCAGGTCCTGTTTTTGAGGTCAAGGATTTAAACTCATTCTGTCATTATTCATGGCAATAAGCTGTGAAAGCAATTTAAAATGGCAGAAGATGCACAAATATTTAATTCACTGTTGAAGTATCGATTATATCTACATATTGATTATTATGACAACCCTAGTAATAGAATGACATGCCATCATCATTTCACTGATCTTACCCTTAATTCAGATCATAGTATAAATGAGGGCAAGGCTGCTGATGTCGGCCTGATTGCAATAGAACAGCAGGAACCTCCAGGATAACTTTAGGCAGAGATCCTGAAGCACTGGACTTCTTTGCTCTTCCCACCATGATGGAGCACTGTCTGTCAGTTCTTAAGTGATAACCAAGTGGCTTAGAGAGGACGTCTCACCTTCATTCAGGATCTGGAGGAGTTCTTGGTGTCTTGTTCACCACAGATAGTAGGATGGAGCAAGATACAGATAGACTCACTAGAGCCTCACCTGCTGTAATGCAGGTACTGTTCGGGGCTGTGGTGGTGAAGAGAGAGCTGAACCAAAAGACCAAGCTCCCAAGCTACAATCTTCACCTGTGGCAATGAGATGTAGAACCCAGATAAAAGCAGCTGAAATGAGCTTCGTCTGTGGATTGGTTCTGGAATCTTCCCCAGAGAAGGAGAAGCTTAGGCTACGTTCACACAGCAGGCAAATGCGGCTCATACCCGACGTTTTCTTGGTCTTTTATTTTTTTTACCTCCAAAAAAATCAGAATTGTGTCACTTCCCTATGTGGTACCAAATGAGATATGCATCTGAACGGTCATGTTGCATTTCATCAGACCTTTACGTCATCGTTGTTGCTCAGACTACGCTCTTGGACGTCTTAGCCTCCACAGAAGAGATAAAATGAGGAAGATGGATGGAAGAACTACTAATAGCTATTGCCTGTTTTGAGCAAATCTAAAATGGGTCTCACAATCTTCTGGACCAGTCTGAACATAGCTTTAAAGCATTATGTATTTCATAGGTCAAATGTGTCACCAACCGTCAACACATACAGGATGTTGGAGTCTGATCATTCCGTCTGCAGTGTGAAGGAAAGGGTTTAGTGAAAGGTGGCTCGTCTTACAGAAAAGAGCTAATACCCGGCTCTGAACCACCTAAGCCAACCAGAACTTACCACGATGTGTGCCTTTATATGAATCAAGCAGCTTGTCTGAACCAACGATCTTCCAGCAGCATCATTGCCTAGAATGGAACACTGCTGGTGCTTGCTTTAAAGGGGTCAACTTGGATCTGTTGCTACATTTGTTGCTGCCCTGAGGTGTAGGACCAGCTTCATTGTCTGGTTATGTTGGGTTCTGCTTCTGATGTTGTTTTTTTCCCTGTGCTCAGCTCCAGGCACTGATCCAGGAAGCAGACCCAGGAGCCGACTATCGGATCGACAGGGCTCTTAATGAGGCCTGTGAATCTGTCATCCAGACAGCCTGCAAACACATCCGCACTGGAGACCCCATGTAACTACTTATTCTTTATTCTTTTCATTGTTGAAATGCGTCCACTTTCGTTTTGTGCTGTGCTTAGAAACGAAATCATTTTTCATGTTAATACTTGGATTCAAATGTTCTGTAAAAATCCCTTGATAAAATCATGACAACCTTGGTTTTTATAAATCTTACTCTGATCTAGAACATTGTATGTACAGCTGCTGAAGTGTAGCCAGAGAACACTTTTATCCCTTTTTAAAATGGTGGATCAGCAGTAACTGGACTGAATTGGTTCTGATTCTGCAGGATCCTGTCTTGTCTGATGGAGCATCTGTACACTGAGAAGATGGTTGAGGACTGTGAACACCGGCTGCTGGAGCTGCAGTACTTCATCGCCAGAGACTGGAAGTAAGCTGACCTGCCGCTGAAACTGATCGGTTTGTGATGGATTTACCTGGAAAACCGTCATCAGGGGGGAATTCTCAAAAAATATTTCAACTGCTTTTCAAAATAAAGTTCGTTTAAAGCTGCAGTGTAAAACGCACGTGGATAACGGTTGTTAAGGGTATGATCTTTATGTGCAGTCAGAAAGAAAAACAAAGTTTAAAAAGCCAAGAAATAATAATTACAATCTGAGTGTTTGATCACAGTACAGTTGTATTGATGATGCGGTGCGGTTCCTCAGGCTGGACCCGATTCTGTATAAGAAATGTCAGGGGGATGCTGCCCGACTCTGCCACACCCACGGCTGGAATGAAACCAGTGAGCTGATGCCAGCCGGCGCCATTTTCTCCTGCCTGTATCGCCATGCTTACCGCTCAGTGGAGCAGGGACGGAGGGTGAGTATCTCACATCATCGCTGTTTTCCCGTCTGATTTTACCTTGACGGGGGGGGAAAACACATAAATGACGCCCCCCCCAGAGCAGACGGAGCCAGCCCATGACTGTGACAGAACATATACAGAGAGATATACAGAGAAAATAAGAGAGAAGTTCATAAACATTAGTATAGTTGATGTCATTGATTAAAGTGATGAGTGGTGACAGACCTAGAGCAGACCATTCAGTCAACAAGTTGCTATAGCAACTCGTTTTAAACATATTTCCTTCTAGATTTTGATATAATTTCTCTGCTAGACTTTAAAAATGTTTCAGCTGCTTTTGCTTTTATATGAACTCTGCATTTAAACGTGAAACACCATGAACAAAAAATAATATTTCAGTTTTTTAACAGTAGGCTTTCCTCAAAGGGTTATCCCTGCTGGACAGACTGTCTACAAACCTATAGTAGTGTCTTTTTTTTTTTTTTTGGCTTTTTAAAATGTTATCTCAAAGCTGCTGTTGTTTCCAACCATCCCCAGCTCTCCAGAGACTGCAAGGTTGAGGTGCAGAGGATTCTCCACCAGAGGGCGCTAGACGTGAAGCTAGATCCTGATCTGCAGAAACGCTGTATGGCTGACCTGGGGAAGTGGTGCAGTGAGAAAACCGAGGCCGGCCAGGAGTTGGAGTGTCTGCAGGATCATCTGGAGGATTTGGTGTCGGACTGCAGAGATGTGGTGGGAAACCTGACGGAGCTTGAATCAGAGGTTTGTGTGGCTCTCTGGAAAATATGATATGTCTGTAGGGAAAATTATGCAGGCTTTGTCTTTCAGCCCAGCAGCTTTAACAATGCTTAAAGCTATTGGAGCCTCAAAGCTGTCACTGTCAACATGTTGGGTTGCAGGGAGCGGTGGACTTGTTGCAGTCCCCATGCTGAACAGCAAGATTATCTGACTAAACATTGTTTCATCCTCAGGATATTCAGATCGAGGCCCTATTAATGCGAGCCTGTGAACCTGTAATTCAAGCCTACTGTCATGTGAGTATCCACCTAGAAATAGATCTGTGTCCTTTCAGGAAGTTTCAATGTTTAAAAAGTATCATTCAGGAAAGTTCTGAAAGAATTTAGGAGCAGAACGTTTTAGCAGCCGTGGTTTTCTTATATTGTCTAATCTTTCATTAAACATTTTGTGCAGATTATAAAATGTTTGATTTCATGAAAAGTACAACTGTGGTTGAAGGAAAAGTGCAGAACATTATTTAAAACCTAACCCTCTGTTTGTGTTTTGGTCCTGTTTCCTTTCCATGTATCAGGAGGTAGCTGACAATCAGATCGACTCTGGTGACCTAATGGAGTGTTTGGTTCAGAACAAACATCAGAAGGAGATGAATGAGAAGTGTGCCGTGGGAGTCACACACTTCCAGCTGGTGAGCAGAGTGCTAAACCTGTGTTGTGCTGTTGTAGCTCAGCTTTTAGATTCTTCTCTGAAAACTGAAGGCTGTCTGTCCTGATCCTTCCTTTAGATCATGTGTAGTTAGTTGTGATTTTAACAGGCAGTCTAGGCTGGGTGAAATAGTTTTGCCATATTAAAGTGCTCACATCCTTTCTCATCAGAGTGAAGTCTGCCTTATGAGAAGCTGTTCAGTTACTGTCAGCATGTAGCTTCATCTGGTGAAGTAAGTCTTAGATATTTTAGGCCCTGGATGTAAAGTTTGACACATCTGATCGTTCTCCTTTTCAGTCTCATATCATGAAGTAGTTCTGGAGTCATTGCCCTGTTGTGTTGTCCTAACAGCATTCAGTTACTGAACAGTTGAAGAGGCCCCACCACCTTAAAATCAGTTGTTTGGCTGCAGTGTGTGTAGTTGGTGGGAATAAGAAGCAATGACAGAGTATCACGCAGAGAATCTGAAAGCTCCGTGGGAACCCTGCAACTCACCAACTGTGAGCTGCTAACGATGCTAAAGTTGTCTTCTTAAAACTAAACTAAGGGCTGTTTCAGTTGTTAACAGGGATAGACTATTTAATCACCTCTAGTTTAATATCTAAAACACCATTTAAATTGAACTAGATAATTCTACACTCAAAGAAGGTGCTTGGAATGACAATTTGAGAATTTGGGGAACTTTATTACATTTGTTAAAGATAAGGTGGGACCATCTTCGGTTAGGGAGGAAGGATCTGTGATCAGTCTCCTTTGTGCATCTAGGATGCAGCAGTCTGTCACTGATGGAGTAGTGCACCGTAGAATTAGATCAACATCAAAACAGCAATATATGGACTGATCAAACCTGAACTGAAGTATTTCACAATGATTCAAAGTTCTTTAAAACAGTTTGTGGTTCTTTATGATATTAGCGAAAGAATTGGATTGTTTTCTCAAATATTGCTTAAACTCTTGCCTCGTTCTCCTGAACCTCATGGTATATTTTCTTAATTGTAAGCTACGTCCAACGTTACACCCTTGTTGTCTACCAAATCTGTTAGAGCGATATGTGGCCTGCAAGGATTATGAGTAGGATCTACTGAATCTCCAGGTAATAGTCCTTCATTTTGTGACTGTCTGCAGATTCAGATCAAAGACTTCCGTTTCTCCTACAAGTTCAAGACCGCCTGCAAAGAGGATGTCCTCAAGCTCTGCCCCAACATTAAGAAGAAGTAAGCTACACTGATTCAGCTCTCGGTTCTTCATGCTTCATGTCAGCTGCAGATGGTCGTGTTAATGTTTAATCTAGTTTGAGATAAACAGCTAAAGGGGCAGGACAGACTTCTGCTGTCATCTCAAATGACGTTTGATACCTGATGTGTTTTATGAGATCGTGGCAGATCAGTTCCTATGAGGCACACTGAACACTAAATATTCAGAAGCATTATATCATGGTTGTTCTATTCAACTGCCCCAACACAGATTTACACGATGCTGTGATGTGCTTAAAGGTCTGGTCAAGGCAGAAAGGAGAAAAAGTGATTGGTCAAACCATGAGGTCACATGAATTCTAATCAACCAAGCCAGGAAATGGTGTTTGTCATATTAACATATCAGATAGTTAAATATGCTTTTATGAGCAGATACTTGTAATGACTTCCTTATTTAGCCTTCCTGCGAGCATTCTGAGGGAAACAAACGGTTCCTGGGTTTAGCTTCCATATTTTGCTACAGAACGTTGCAGAGTGACCATTCAGCATCTTTAACAGGAACTGATGCTCTGAGAGTGCTGACTGGACCATTGAGAGTGAATAAGAGTGAATGTTGTCATCATTAAAGCCATATTGGCTCGTTTTTGAAGGTGTGTCTTGGATAGATCTGAAGATGCAGATGCCAGGAAGTCATATTGCTTTCATGAACTAGAAGTTGTTGCTAAAAAAAAAAAGAATTAAAATGCGACCCTATTGCCCTTCCTGTCGTTTAGGGTGGATGTGGTCATCTGCCTCAGCACCACGGTGAGAAATGACACCCTACATGACGCCAAGGAGCAGCGAGTATCCGTCAAATGTCGTAAACAGCTCCGGGTGGAGGAGGTGGAGATGGTACGCTCGCTGACACACTGTTGTTTGGACACAATGCATCCCAAAACTTGACTTTCTGAGCTGTGTAAGAAGCTGAAGCCTTTTGGTTTAACAGAATGTGTGTGAGCTAAAGTAGCCTTAGCCTGAGCAGAACTTCAGTGCGGGATTGTCTCGTTGTACGTTCGATATGCTGTGGTGGACAGATGGGTTTCATTCCGCTGGGTTTTTCTGTCACTTCATCATGAATGTCTGCAGTCAGAGGACATCCGTCTGGAGCCGGAGCTGTATGACTCATGTAAGCAAGACATCAACCGGCTGTGTCAGAACGTGGCTTTTGGTAACGCACAGGTCAGCAGCCACACACACACACACACACACACACACACTCATTTTCATCAGAAGAAGACATGAAAGTGTAATGCTGACTAGACTGCTGGTTATATGAGGTGTTGTGATGGAGTCAGCTCATATGAAAAGATGATACATGATGCAGGGTTTACAAAGAGAAGACAGCCGTGCTCTTTAATCCCCTGAACACTGAGCATCTCCAGTTTGACCTAAAGTCTCTGCATCCGTCTGTAGGTTGTTGAGTGTCTGAAGGAGAACAAACGCCAGCTGACTCAGCGCTGTCACCAAAGGATCTTCAAGCTGCAGGAGGTGGAGATGGTGGATCCGGAACTGGACTATCAGCTGATGAAAGTCTGCAAGCACATGATCCGGGTAGGCTATAAAGCCAGCACCACTTCTAAGGATTATTCGATGCATTATAACCAGATAACCATAATAAATGGTTTACATGCTGTTTACCCTTGTTGAGTGTTGCTGTTCAGAAATGAATCGGTGGACCAATGAGGATTGACGTCCAGTAATGGCAGCTCAGAGGGCAGGTGTTCTGAATCCAATCCAACTTTATTTATAAAGCACTTTAAATTATCAAAGGGACCAAAGTGCTGTACAGAATAGAAAAAACATTTGAAACATTACAAATGCCATTTTAAAGACACAAAACATAAAATACAGGAATGAAGTATAATTAAAATACATTATAAACCATACAATAAAACACTAATAAAATAAGCAGAAGCTAATATCTCACATGGTGTCAAAGGCCAACGCGAAGGAATGGGTTTTAAGAAGATATTTAAAGTCAGACGGTGATTTAGCCCATCTGATGTTCAATGGTAGCTCATTCCACATTTTAGGACCCGCCACAGCAAAGGCACGCCCCCCCAAGCTTCGATTTTGTGATCTGAAGAGTGTTTGAACACATCAGACCTTCCTGTTGGGTAGAGATGCTGCTGCTCTTACCGTCATGTAAAACAACCCAGAAATATCTCACTTTTTCATTCAGTGAAGCTGCTTTGGGATATGGAGACGGCAATCGATGGGCATACCCTATCATCTGCCAGAATCTTTGTGCCATGATCCTTTATTCCAAGTAGTCTCCAATAAAATCAGTTTTCGGGGCGCGGCGGTAAAACGTGACACCCATATTCAGAGGCTTCAGTCGTCGACGCAGCCACCGTGGGTTTGACTCCCAGGCCAGGTGACCTTTGATGCATGTCTTCCCTCTTTCTCCACCCTTTTCCTGTCAGCTTACTGTCAAGAAAATGAGAAAAAGGCCACCAGTGCTGTAAAAAATGTTTTTCTGTGTCGCAATGAAACTGTTAGCAAGCTGACCCACTGAGACATTTAAAAATTATTTGTTGAAAACAAATTTAAAGAGAAATGTTGGAGCATAACACATAAGAACTGATTGGCATTATTTAGCAACCTTCTTATTCCCAGCTGGATTTGTGTCTTTGTGTCCCATCTTTACATAGCAACTGTGTTTCTGTTTGTTTTTGCTTAGCGGTTCTGTACAGAGTCGGAGGGGAAGAACGTTCTTCAGTGTCTGAAACAGAACAAGAACAGTGAGCTGATGGATCCTAAATGCAAACAGATGATCACCAAGAGGCAGATTACCCAGAACACAGGTGTGTACACACACACACACTGTGACCCGCGTGTCGTTCTGCTTGTCACCTCTGCCACTGAGCCCAGTTTATGTCGGCTAGAACAGATGGAATCCTAACAGTTCTGTATGTGTGTGTTCAGACTACAGGTTGAACCCGGTTCTGAGGAAGGCCTGTAAAGCTGACATCCCTAAATTCTGTCAATCCGTTCTCAACAAGGCGACAGCTGACACGGAGCTGGAGGGTCAGGTCATCTCCTGCCTCAAACTCAAATATGCAGACCAGGTCAGAGTCCTGAGGTGGAGGGTTGGTTCCCAACACGTGTAATTATTAGTCATCTCAGTTTCTGGTGGAGCACACATGATCTGACTGTTTGTTGTTTGGCCAAATGTGGAATATAGTTATTAATACATCTGGGGAAATAAATCAGTCACTTTCACCTGTAGAGGACAGCAAAATTTAAAGATTCCTCCTGTTTCTTTCCATTGTGTTTTGCAGCGCTTGTCTCCTGACTGTGAAGACCAGATTCGGGTAATCTTGCAAGAGTCTGCTCTGGACTACAGACTGGACCCTCAGCTGCAGATTCACTGCACACAAGAGGTTCACAGCTTTAATGTTTGAACACGCATTACACCCCCTGGTTCCAACAGAACACTTTCTAATACTCTCTACTGTTTGCTGGCTGCTGTACATGTGGGATTAGAACAGATAGAAATATATAAACTGTGAAAATCTGGAGTCGCCTTGAGTCAGTTGACACAGAGTACACTGTAGCCAGCTGACCAGTAAGGGGAGACGGTGGTCTTTAAATATTTGGTAAATCAGTTTGTTCAGCAGTCGCCTGACTCTACTGAAGAACTCAAAAACACTGAAAACAAACTTTGCAAATCTTTCTGAATGGAGAAAGGTTGAACGTGCTGTGTACACTGAACCTGGGAGAGTGATGAATCCTGCGAAGCAGAAACTGATTTGGTAGTCGCATACTCAATGTTTTTTTCAGTTAGTCGACTAGTATTTAAATCCATTCCTATCTTCTATTAGGGCACCTTCTAGTTTCTGAATTAGGGCTGAAACAATCAGATTAATCGTGATTAATTGATTATTGAAATAATTGTCAATTAATTTAGTAATTGAATAATTAACTGGAGTATACAGACTCAAACATGCCATTTGCTAAAAGAATAACCCACTTAGAGCAGTAATCAGGCCAAAATTGTACAAGAAAATCCACATTTTGCATTGAAGATGAAAAACCTTTGTCTGTAAGATGCTCTATCTAGAACTCTTCATGTGCCGAAGGTTTAGCTTCACCTGGTTCAGATTCTGTAAAACAAATGTCCTATGAAGCACCATTTGCTATCTGATTATTAATCAATTAATTGAAAAAAATAGTCAACAGATAAATCAATTGGCAAATAAATCATTAGTTGCAGCCACACTCTTTCAGCCGAGAGTAAAACATTTTGCTCTTCAGAGTTCAGAGTCCTGTGCAGGTGGGATCTGTTGGATTCACCTTTTCAACCAGAAGAAGGTTCCGGTGTTGTGGAAGACCTCCTGTCTTGTTCCGGTACCAAAGAAAACTCACCCATCAGTCCTCAATGACTATAGGCCTGTTGCCCTGACATCCCACATCATGAAGGTCCTAGAGAGACTCCTGTTGGCCCACCTGAGTAAAAAGAACAATCAGGACCCTCTTCAGTTTGCTTCTCACGGTGGAGTTGGAGTTGAAGATGCCATCATACACCTGCTTCAACAAACTCACTGTCATCTGGACAAAGCCAGCAGCACTGTGAGGATCATGTTCTTTGATTTCTCCAGAACATTTAATACAATCCAACCTGATTTGCTTTGTCAGAAACTCCAGAAGATTCAGATGGATCAAAGAGTACCTGACAAACAGTCAGTTGTTGGGTGGATCAGAGATGGACAAGAAGCTGAGTACAGAGAGCTGGTGGACCGCTTTGTGGGGACCACAACTGTAGCTTCCACATAAAATAAATACATGGTCATACCAAATTAAAATAATGACTTGCGAAACAGAAATTCAGAAACACTTTAATTTCTTCTTTGGTCAACTTTCAACTGTTTTAAAGGAAAAAAAGGATTTCAGTGCTTTTAGAAAATAGACCGCCTTAGACTGAGTCAAGTAGGGAAGCCTCAGAAACAGTTGAGTTAAACTGTTTTATACTTTATACTGAACAAACAGAACAGTAGACTACACACATGATAAACTGTTTTTAAAGAGTTCATATTCAGGCCACGTTTCACCAGTTCAAGAGTTATTTAACTATAGGGAACCAAAGGTAGTCCAGATTTGTTAAAAACAATGAAATCAACATTTACTAAAGAGAGCACCACTGGTTTTATTCACCTATACTGTTGCTGCTAACAGCAACTCTTCTCCTTTTCTTCTGTTTACAAGCATTAACATTTGTGATACTGAAACCAGGCCACCGTTATGTGATACCCTGGCTGTTCTCAGGATGGCCCACTGGTGCTGTTCTGGTGACAGTTACTGTTTCATAGACTTTTATGTTGTCAGGGCTGCACCTAACGAACCTTTTGCCAATCGCTTAATCTGACTATTTTTTTGATTAACAGATAATAATAATCTTATAGCTAAAGGTGCTTAATAGATTTGTTACAGAAGTAGAAGGTTTTTCCATCTTAAATGCAATATATATGTATATGTATGTTTTTTTTTTTTTTTTTTTACAGTTTTGGCTTAATTACTGCTCTGAGTTGGTGGTTCTTTTAGCAAATGGCACGTTTTAGAGTCTGTATACTCCAGTTAATCATTAAATTATAGTTGATGATTATTTCAGTTGATTAGTCACGTTTAATTGTTTCAGCCCTACTGATGTGTAACTTGCACTTCCTTTTCCTAAGTTGTGTGTTGAGAAGAATGTTGGCGACATCTGTCCAGAAACACACTGCTGTCAGGGTCCATCATCCATCAGAGAACCATATAAAGACGACACATAAGGTCCATGAAGTCGTATACTGTGCACCCTTCACATGTCTAGCTGGCATCAGCTGCTGAAAGGACCACTCGTTTTCTTAAATAGTGTTTCTGCTGGGAAATGATGCGTCACCACAGAGAGGTACATGATGCAGGCCTGCTGAGAGGACAGGCAGGGCCTCGTCTAGGTTAAATACAAGTGTATAAATAATTGTGTGTGTGTGTGTGTAGATTTCAAGTTTGTGTCCTGAGGAGGCAGCTGCTCAGGAGCAGACAGGACAGGTGGAAGAGTGTCTGAAAATCAACCTTCTGAAGATCAAACAGGAAGCATGTAAGAAGGTAAATGATGTCACTGTGGGAAAGCCAAGCTTTCATTTCTGAGGATCATTATTGAGCATTGTGTGTTGAGAGACATTTTATTATTCCTGAACAATTTTCTTACAAAATCACAATTCCATTCTTAACCATGTGCTGCTGCTCCTCCCTGCAGGAGGTGCTGAACATGCTGAAGGAGAGCAAGGCGGATATCTTTGTTGATCCTGTGCTTCACACAGCCTGCGCTCTGGACATCAAACATCACTGTGCTGCCATCCCACCTGGCAGGGGACGCCGTGAGTCCTTAAACACACACACACACCCTAAAAATAGCAAACTGACATCTCGCTTATTACAAACTATGAAGCAAAGAGGCTTTGATTTGACTCTACTTCAGAAAAACCAGAAGAGACAAAGTAAGAAAAATCAGCTGAGTTCTAAAATATGTTTTGTTTTTTTTTTTTTCTCTGAATAACGGTAACTGTTACGGCATCTACTGGTTTGTTAGTTGATTCAAACTATTTCAAAAATGGGAAGAGGCCCTGTCATAAATGTTGTTGCTGCTGTATGTCTCAAAGTTGAACTGTGGGGGTAACACTAAGTGTTTTCCTCAGAGATGTCATGCCTGATGGAGGCGCTGCAGGACAAACGTGTTCGTCTGCAACCAGAGTGCAAGAAGAGACTTCAGGATCGCATCGACATGTGGAGCTACGCTGCCAAGGTATGCCCTCAGCTTGTATGTTGCTGTCAGAGAAGCCCTGGTACCAGAGTGGAAACAACGCTGAACTTTTCACACCAGGCAGTGAACACAAACAAGCACTGAGCTGTTTGCTCAGACCTCAGGGCTCCACTGTTCAGCTGCTTTCACACATGCAGTGCAGCCATGCATGTTTCGGTTCTGGTACCAGTGTGGAAACAACGCTGAACTTTTCACACCAGGCAGTGAACACAAACAAGCACTGAACAGACCTCAGGGTTTTGCTGTGCAGCTGCTGTCACACATGCACTGCAGAGCTGCTTGGTGCAGGAGGTGCTGCATGGATGCATAGACAGGGCTGACTCTGAATGTACAGCTATGCTACAATAAATGTGGTGTGTGTGTATATGAAATTGAGCAAAGTATTATAGACACTGTACATTCTGTTCTCAATGGAAACATGAAAAATTATGAAATTTGTTCTCGCTCTACAGAAACTCCATACAAAAGTAATATTAGGTTACTTAAAACATAGCAGTGTCTACATTTTCCTTTACAGCCCCCCAAATCTGCTGTATAAAATTGATGTAAATAATGTAACTATTTAGCTGTATACTGTTTCTCTGAACTGTATTACATCTGTATTAGAAGGAATCTATGAGCTTCTGGCACCAGAGAGCATGTAGTCCGCCCAGAACAAGTTGACTACATTTCCCAGTTCCTCTGTAGTTCTTTGTTTTGCCTCAGAAACTGCATGTTTAATGTCACCCCACACTTTTTATGTTGCATTAGGGTGTGAGGACAGGGCTTGCCAACTCCTTAACATTAAACTCACTGGTCTGGAACCAATATGCTGTAGACATACTGGGGTGTTTCAGGCTGTTCTGTTGAAAATTTATTTCTTTGGCTTAAGGCAGCATGAACTTCCCAACTGTGTAGATGGATTCGAATTCATCATTTCTGGTCTGAAACAGTAGCACGATGAACGAAACCCTTTAAATTAACAACTCAATCATGCAGAATCAGCAGCATCTGCATCGTGACTGTCGGCTCTGTTGATTTATTTATTCTTTTGATTACACTGCCACACTTGGCAAAGAGTTTTTACCAAAAACTGGGATTGATCTGGCTTCTCTGGCAGCAGCAAACGTTTGGACTGAGCCTTAATGGCTGCTGGAAACTAGGAGGACTTTTGGACAAATCTCTGGTTAAAGCAGTCAGTATCTGACTCTTAGCAACCATGGTGTTGCTGTTTCATACTCCTGTCATTATGGGGACTGGCTATGCATTTCTCAGTAGCCGTGAACTTCAGCGAGATTCCGTTTTAAAGGTCTGCAAACCTACCAGTAGGTGGTAGTATAGAAAAATAGTCTCGGACAGACTATATTTCTATTCCACTCTTGTAGAACGAAAGAGGTGCAATTTAAAATAAGTGAATTTCAGAATTGAAATTAGATTTGGGTTGTGTTGAAATGTTCAGAACTTGGAATATTTAGTTTTTTGAGGTTGTTCCTGGGTTCTGGACTAAAATATAATGTTCAGAAAATACCTCATTTGGAAAAATTAGTTTCTGAAATGAACCCCCAACTAAACCACTTTATTTTATAAATGAATTGAAAAACATTTTACTTTTATTTTCAGTAACTGAAATATTTAGTTAATTCTTAATGATGCCCTTCATTATTTACTCTGTTTTAGTCTTAGATATCCAAATCTATAGACTATACTCAACCCGTGTGTTTTTTTTCTCTCCGTTTCTGCCCCAGGTGGCTCCTGCTGAGGGCTTCTCAGACCTGGCCATGCAGGTGATGGCGTCGCCATCCAAGAACTATATCATAACTGTGATTGGTGCAGGTGTGGCCCTGCTCTTCCTGGTTGGGATGTTCTGTGGCAGATTCACCAAACGAGTGACTCAGGAGCTGAAGGACAGGTAGACCCCGCTCACCCGGTGGGGGTCAGGAAGTGTCCACAAGAGAACTGACCACCTCTGAGGAGTCCCTGAGGCTCTCCATGAACTCCCATTTTACCCACAAATTAAAAAGACGAAAACACCTGCAGCATCCAACCTGATTTGTCCTCTTCATCAGGGTTTTTTTCTTTTAATAACTGCTGGGAAATGACATTACTTCCATCCCCACAGGTGAACGTGGGTATGGCTTCCCAAGCCCCAGGAGGCCAGTTTCTCCTCTCTCTCTTGTTTTTCTCCAGATTTTTTGTGGGATATGCGGTGCATCTTAATGATTTCCATCTGCCTACCTGATGTAGATGCAGTATTTGTCTCCTCTCCTGCTTTTGTTTTGGGTGGAGGAGTAAAGACATGAAGGAGCAGGGGGAGTTGCGGGGAAACCTCTCAGAACTGACTGGCAGAGGTGTGAAGAATAAAACCATTTAAAGTGTAAATGCGTAGAAAGTGGGATGGGATAAGGCTTCCGTATAGAGTGGGTTAATGACTCCAGTATTTGAATGATGATGCTGTGTCTTTGGCGCGTGTGTATGCTGTTCAGTTCTGTCTTTCTGCCCCAGTATTCTTAGTTGTCTCTCTAACTGGGTTTTGGGGGATATTTTACTGCTCTGTCTGTTTTATGATGTATAGATTTTTCTTTGCCATGGGACTGCCAGGCAGGCACCTCTTAACCGAGCCACATGGGATTAAAAGGGGAGCGAACACTCAAGTCACTCATGTTTTTTTTTTTTTTCAAACAGCCAACCTGGCATCCAGCTGCAGCCCACCCTGTCCTGCTGCTCCGAGCCACTTTCAGAATTCCTTCGCTGAGCAGAGCAGCTTCCCATCAGGCCTGCTGCCATGGCAACGCTGCAGCTTAGGATCTCAGTCAGAGCAGAAACAACTTGAAACTGGTTCAATGCCAGTTGGTACCAGACTAGCTGGTCCAGACAGGTTGATGGCATTTTTAGAACAAACAGTTGAACTAAAATCAGATCAGATCATTACAAAGATGTGAACATTTTGTGAAATGATCCTGGAATCTTTTCCCTTTTTTTTTATATTAATGAATATAAATCTACTGTTTTGTTCCAGTTTTATTTATTGTTTACTCAGTGTTTTCTGTGATTTGAATGTTCTTTCTGGTTGCCTTTTTTTTTCATCAAGTCTTTTGATCAGGGAGGATGGAGAGACAAGAGGTCCGAGTTCCTTCAGGTATCGACATAATCATCCTCCTTCAGCAGTTTGGTGAAATGTCTCATGTGGGGCATTCACTGACCCCACATGAGAAATCAGCCATCACTTAATTTAGACATTAAAATTCAGTGATGGTGTTGGATGCGGTGGAGTTCAGAGGCAGCCGGGACGGGACAGAACAGCAGGAGAATCTTAATCGGCTTTTCTAGCAGGCTATCAGAGGAATGGATTCATTTGAAGCATTTACATGATGCAATCACTGTTTAATATCCACACTCTGCAACGTAAATGAATCCAGATGCTTGGTGGAAGGACTCCTTTTCACTATTAAACATTTTGTAAAGCAGATATTTGAAATGGCTTTTTTGTCCTGGTCCGTCTGTCGATGAGGGAAAGGATCCATGGATGTTTTATCTCAGTGGGTCTGCTGCTCAGCCTGTGGTTTGATGCCTGTAGAACAACACGGCCGGAGGTCTGATGAAAGCTTGGGTCTGTGTGTCCTTGAGCTTTTTGGTCTCAGTTTGGGGACAATGGATGAAAGAACAGCCTGCTGGATAAGGTGAATGTGTGTGTGGATATCTGTGTGTGTGTGTGAGAGAGAGAGAGAAAGCAGAGCGGCTGGGTTACTGTACATGTGTAGTGTACAGAGTGATGTTCTGTACATGTGCAGTTGACTTATACTGCTACTTTTTCATCCTTCCAGGCAAAGCTTTCTGTGGTGAGTGCATCCCTTGCTGCTAACCCAGATTTCATTTAACTGCCTTTTTTCAGTTTTTCTTTTTTTTTTTATAAAAGGTTGTGCCTAATCACCATCCAGCTGAGGGTTTCTGCCAAACTGAACGTCTCTGCGGCTCCTAACCAATGACAGGCTTGGACAGAGATGGACGAGAGTCCTAGAGTTCGAACTCTGGGCAGTTGGGTCCTCTGTTATATTATCCAGAGAGCTGATGGAAAGTTTTTTTTTTTCTTTCCTTTTTTTAAGTTTCTGATGGAATATCCTGTACATATCTGTCTAAATCCATGGAGCTCCTGATTGGTTTTCACGGTTTTGTCTTCTTTTGTTGCTCTGTACAGAAAACTATGGACATTTTCTTATTAATAAAGTGTGCACGGTTTCTATTCTGCTGTCTAGTTTCTTTTCAGAACCATCATTGTAGTCAAGCCTAGTCAGGTGTAATGTTATATTCCAGACATATTGACTGCCATACATGCAGTTGTATTTCTTTGTTCCACACATGCACTGATGCCCCAAGTAAAAATGTAAGGCATGAAGTGCTCTGCATGTGAGAAACGTCCTCATCAAGTCAAGTGAGGAAAATGGCTGTATTCGGTTGACAAATGTTCCTTTTCTGGATAGTTGGACTCCAGATTGTATCATAATTCATTTTTATTGTGTTAAAACACCCCTAAATACTTCAGAGGAGTAAGGCAGCATTATTGTTCAATAAAGATGCTCACACTGATCAACTAGTTTGATTACCAACACATAGTTGCTACACCAGTTGAAGCAGAAGAACCATGACTAATAAGAAATATTTGTAAAAGAAAACTGACCAACCTCCGTGAAACCTTTCATTAATTTCAGATGAATTTCATGTTTTAGAAATATCAGTTTGTACAGTTGCAGAGTTGTTATGGACGTGTGAATGATTCTGATTAAGCAGCACTACCAGCCCCTCATGGAGTCCGACAGAGGTAGTGAGAGGACAAAAGTGGGCACTAATACTTATAAATGGATGTTGCGCATATTGCATCCTACACTGTTGTAGAGAATCGTTCTGCATGTTAGTACTATGACTATACAACCTCATTTAGAGTGCACCAATGTTGGAAATGTCAGATGTGATTGTACAAGGGTTTCAAACTCCAGCCTGAGGTGTGTCTGTCATAGTACACCTGTAAAAAAACAGACATTGTTAACAGTGCTCTGCAGAATGTGTTCATACAGTGAGGATTTAATTCATTCATTAGAGGATTGGATTTTAAGTCTCCATATGGCACCCTTTGCTGACCTTCACTCATTGTTCAAATATTTTGAAGTTCTAAGGTTCAACAGCGTTTGAGATTTCTGATGGAGCTGCGATCAGAGTGAAGTCTGAACATGCTTCCAAAAACGAAATGCAGATCATTTCTTTCACTAATTCAGTTCAATTCATTGCTCAAGAAGTGATATTTCAAGGTTCTCCCACACTTTGGGCTGTTGCTGTTGTTCTCAAAGATACTCTGTGGAGTTTAGGTCTGGCCAGTTTGCTGCAGGTTTATGTCCAGTGACACCATGGTCCTCTAAGTAGTGTGGGCAGATGCCAAGTCCAGCTGGAAAATGAAATCAGTGTTTCCATAAAGCTTGTCAGCAGGAGGAAGCATGAAGTTCTCTGAAATTTCTGACTTTGGACTTGAATAAACAGAAACAACACCAGCAGATGACATGGTTCCTCAAATCATCCCTGACTGTGAAACCTTCACATCTGACCTCGTATAACCTGGGTTCTCTGCATCACCACTGCTCATCCAGATTGTGTGACCTTGGTTTCCATATGAAATGCAATAGTTTTATCTGAAGTCAAGTCAAGTTTATTCATATAGCGCTTTTCAGCAACAAGGCACTCAAAGCGCTGTACATGAGGAAAAACATTCTAATGATACAATCAAACACAGAAAAACAAATCAAATTACATTAATAATCCTTGGGAGTTTACTGGTAAGAGCTGGTTCTAATCCAGTCTTTCTAATGGAGGTAATTAGCTCATTAAGTCCTCTGTGGTAAGGAATTCATCCTGTGCTAGAAGAAAAATTATAATTAATCCTTGAGGTCACTGGTATGAGGCAGTTGTGGTCCCATCATTCAGATAATAACAGTCATGGGCATTCACTGAAGTCTAAGTAGAGAAGCTGGGTCACTGGTATAAAACAGTTTTAGTCCAAACTTTCAAATACTAATAATGTTTGGCTTTCACTGGTATGAAATAGTTGTAATCTATAAATCCTTCTAAGCAATCTAAAAATCTATGAAGCCACATTTAGGTAAAAAGAGGATAAGAAGAAAGACCACATTAGCATGCGATTTCTCCAAGATTTATCCCATTTCACCCGAGTCCGGGAACCGCAGCCAGCCTGCGATCTAGTAGGATCACATCCAGTTTGCAATTCTGCTCCCTTAACATTTCAGTCTGAGTGTTGATAGCTCTGCAGATCTCTTCACATAAGCCGGGCAGCCTTGCAATGGCCAGAACTGCTGCCCACGTTTTCCCAATGTCACGATATGCCAGGTTAACTGCAAACTCCAAAAAGCAGAAATCCTGTTATGTACACATCTTCCACGTCCTCGACTGACATCATTGTCAGACACGCAATCCTCTACTTCTGCCAGGAGTCCATTGTGCATCTGGAGAAGAATGTCCCATCTGACAAGAGGGCTCTCCCTTACTCAGTCTTCCCGTCGGGAAAATTTGATCAATTGTGCTGAGAGACCAGCTGACCAGATCCATAATTCGCAATTTGGGAGATATGCAAAGAGAGGCTCCAAAAGAAGACAAGACACAGAGCTGAAGCAGGGCAGATAGGGGAGGGTGCGGGAGACAGGAGAAAAGCGTCCTCCTCCACCGAGAGCAGAAACAGTGAGATAGGAGGGTGTCTGAAGGATGTTTTGGGGTCACTGAGCAACATCCCAGTCCTTTTTCTCATTAGATTGGGAAACACGTTTCCTGGACTTGGCTTTAGAGAAGACTTTGGTGCACTGGGAAGAGTCTTGTAAACCTAAAGTTGTTGGTTTGATTTCAGCTTCCTCCTGTCCCATGGTACTCAACCTCAAACTGCCGACCGCTCTGTGTATCACTATATGAATGTGTGTGTGTGTGATTGAATGAATGTGGCTCTAGTGTAAAGTGCTTTGAGTGGTCAGAATGACTGAAGATGCTGTTTAAGTTGAGTTTATTTACCATTCTGAGGCCTCTGGTTCAGGAGTGGAGTCAGAAGGAAGGAGACAGTTGTAGTCGATGTCAATGGCTGGCTACTTGGCAGATTCAGTAATCTTCCCCATGGTTGTGGGTTTCTTTCAAGAATCCAACAAGGTGAAGGAGGTTGAACGTTTCACACTTTCCAGACTTTCTTTTTAAAAAGATTTTGTGTATATTAGTGCTATATTAAATGATGCTATTGTTTAATTAATAAGTAATTTAGTCTCATATATTTATATCTTATATATCTCAGCATAATAGCAGGAAATGACTGATGTCTTCCCCGATTGTGGTCACAGCAGGTTCTCCAGTTAATGATGAGGGAGCACAGCCTCTTCATCACACTCAGGAATGATGAAGATAGATAGAAGTAGGGGATGTTCATGAAAACACAGCAAAGGAGTTTCAACACATTTGCACCCTTGAACAGGCTGGCTGTGAAACACAGCTTATTATAAAAAAAGCAGAACGTATGTGTGAACAACCCATAATCAACTTTATTAAGAGTGGAGATATTTTCACACAAAACCTCAGGAAAATCCTTCAAGGTTGTTTTACTATTCAAAAGAATTTTTTAATTAGAATTATCATTCTACTCATATAAATATAACAATCACTCAAATCAATTCAATGAGTCCTTATTTATTCGAAAGTGTGACAATATTTATTGATAAAAAGCACAGCTATAAAATAATGAGAGAAAATAACTAGTTTTCAACACAATTTCTATGTGGTGCCATTTTTAATTCTATGAGCCTGCAGCTGATCGAGGCCCAAAGGTCTATCAGCCGTGTCTCTACAGAATAACAAAACGTCCCCCAAAAGCTGGAATAAGAATTATTCACCATTTTCTGTTGGACTGTCATATAAAATCCCAATAAAATCTTTGTAACACAATAAAATGTGAAGAGGTTCAGGTCTATCTTTGCTTATATTTATCACAACTGAGCTCAGCTGAACCACATATAGATCTCAGTGTGGTCCTGTGTGTTACATGAAGTTCTACAGACGTGATGTGTAACATGGAGCTGGGATGTCTGCTTTCATGTGTGTCCTGTCTGGTCACTGTAGAGCCCTGGCTTCCTGACAGATCAGTGTAAAATTCTTCAGTCCAATAGACCAAAACATGTCTCAGTTTCCACAGCTTATCACTTCACCTCTTAGATCATCCAGAGGTTCTGAAAAGACAAGGGGCTGCCTCTCAGAGCACAGAGTAAGCAAATAAACACAGCCACGGTACATGAGTACAACATATTTATTTCATCCTCATCAGAATGGAAGCAGAGTAAAGCATGCATAAATGTACAGAACACAAGAAATACCCCAAGTCAAAATTTTAATAAAAATGTTTCAGCATAAGGTCAAGAGGTAAACCTACATTTTCTTCTTTCCTGCTATTATAAATGTAGCCACGAACAATGCTTAATTGTTTGCCATTAAAGAACGGGTGTAGTTGAAAGCTAGATGGACTCAGTGATTGGTCAAAGCTTGTTCAGGTTCACACCATCAGAGTGGTCTGTGTATATGCTGAAGTCACTACCATTAACAGTTCCTTGAACAAGACTGATCTACAGTCATATTCAATAAGTTAGAATACAAGAAGCAGGCTGTGGCGTACTTGGTAGCACTGTTGCCTTGCAGCAAGAAGGTCCTGGGTTCAATTCCTGGCCTGGGGTCTTTCTGCATGGAGTTTGCATGTTCTCCCTGTGCATGCGTGGGTTCTCACCGGGTGCTCCAGCTTCCTCCCACAGTCCAAAAACATGACTGTTAGGTTAATTGGTCTCTCTAAATTGCCTGTGTGTGGTTGTTTGTGTGTTGCCCTGCGATGGACTGGCAACCTGTCCAGGGTGTACCCTGCCTCTCGCCCATAGACTGCAGGAGATAGGCACCAGCTCCCCTGTGACCCACTATGGAATAAGCGGTAGAAAATGACTGACTGACAAGAATCAATAGAGCTCATTTGTCAGAATAAAAATACCTTTTGAAAACAACAACCTTTAAGCAGGTATTAAACATCTGTTTCAGTAAGCCCACATTTGGTCTGACATAATATTCTAATCTTTTAAACAATTACATGTTGTGTTTTCATTAGCTGTAAGCAGAAAATCATAATAAACAGAAATAAAAGCGGAAAACATCAGCCTTTATAACACAGTCTGTGTAATTAAAGTATGTAATGTAATACGATATTTACGTGTTGTTGTTCAAAGTTGTTGACTTTGCAGCAATCCCTCATACCGAGCATGCATGTAGTAACAGTGGAGGGGAAAACTCCAGCAGAACCGATATGTAGCTTACTGGTTTGCTATCTCAGAAACTAAATCACCACCACTAATCCTACCAAATGAAGCTTTGGACATCATTAATCAGCAAACTCTGGCCAGATATGTCAAGCACATGTTAGTTTTGAAGAACACATTTCTTCTAAAGAACTGAGCTGGTTTTCTGAAACATGCGCCAGAGCTTTTGCTTCAAGCGCAACTATTACTAATTAGTTGTTTGTGGCAAACACTTGTTTTATGACATGGTATGAACATTTAGTCATGATACACATTAAAGCTGTCCCCCATATTTCGTTTTCTTGCCAACCGCTCTACAGATGATGGGATTACGATTCTTAACATTTTCCATTTTAAATCACTGGCAGAAAAATATCAGCCACAACAAATCCTGGTCATCAGTTTCCCATGTCTTTTAATACGCAACACACACAATATAAAATCTGAATTGAGCTCATAGAACTTCACAACAGCAATCTATTGGACTTCCCTGTCAGCATCATGCTCTATCAAACTGTGCACAGGAGCTCCTCAGGGATGTATGATAAGTCCCTTTCTCTTGTGCTTTCTCTTGTGTAAATGCAAGCATGCCCTGCTAAAGTCAGCAGAAACCAGCTCAATAAGTGTGCTGCTGATGACAAACAATTGTAGGATTTCTCAGTTTCAATGGTGAAACATGTAATCTAGCATAAGGATAGTTAATGAGCTGGTTCCGAGAGAAACATTTGCCATTAAATGCCAACATTTAATGAGATGGTTGTGGACTTCATGGAAAAGGTTAATCACAGCTTGCATGTTAGTGGCTCACAAGTGTAGAGAACCAGAAGGACAACATTTTTGGGACTCAAAATTACAGAGACTGTCCTGAAGTCTGAACAGCACACACCTAGGCAAGAAAGCCAAGCAGATGCACTTACTCAAGATACTTAAGTGATGGTCCTCCTCCTCAACAATTGTGTTCAAACTCATAACAGTCTAGACCAACCAGATCAGTCACTGTTTTTGGTAGAAATCATCTCACCACATGGCAAATCATTTACTAGTAGCTGTAATAGAACCATAGGAAACCAACAGAACCAACATTCATCATATGTATGATCCTGAGTCTGTGTAATTCAATAACAGACTGAAAGAGGTGTGTTCAAGATAAGAGCAGTTTGGAGTTCAATTACTGAGGTCATTCATTCTGTGAAGAAACAGATGTCAATTAGGTGGCACTTATTTAAGGATGAAACCAACACATGTTGTACATGGATTTCTCTCAGAAAACCTGAAAAAAAATGGGTCGTTCCAGGCATTGTCCAGAAGAAGAGCGTACCTTGACTGGAGAGGGGAAAAACTTTAAACAAGTGCAGAAAATAATCTCCAGTGCTTTAAATTGGAAAACAAAACCAGCGAGAGGTGGAAGAAATTGGTATGGACTGAAGAACCGCCAGAATGGCAAAGACTCAGCAAAAGATCAGGTCCAGGGTGATCAATGAAGGTCTGAAGGTAACGTGAGTACGGTGGCAATTAGAAGACGCCTGTGTGGAGCTAATCTATCGACAAGAAGCCCCTGCAAAGTCCCACTGTGAAAAAAAAAAAGACTTGCTGAAGAAGATACCATTTGCCAAAGAACACATCAATGGCCTAAAGAGAAATGGAGAAACATTTTTTATATTCATGAAAGTATGATTTTTCATTTTGGATCAAAGGGCCTTAGACCACCAAACACTGAATTAAAACCACAGTCCACTCTGAAGTCAGTGAAGTATGGTGGCTCAAGCATCATGATATGGGGATGTTTCTCCTAATTTGGTGTCAGGCCTATTCATCGAATACCATGGATCATGGAGCAGTTTGCATATATCAAAGTAGTTGAAGAATTCATGTTACCTTATCCTGAAGAGGAAATACCTTGAAATGGGTGTTTTAACAGACAATGACCCCAAACACACAGTAAACAAGCAGCATCTTGGCTCTAGACCAATGGAATCAGAGGTTCTGGAGTGGCCAGCGCAATCCCTGGATCTTAATCCCATTGAAAACTTGTTGGTTGACCTCAGAAATGCTGTTTCTAAGGTAAAACCGGGAAATGCAGAGGGATTGTAGAATGTTGTCAAATCATTCTGTGCTGGAATACCTGTTCACAGGAGCCAGAAGATGGTCAAATCCATGCAGCTTAGATATGAAGCAATTCTCAGAAACAGTGGTTATACAACTAAATAATAGCTTAGTGATTTATTGGAATGAAAAATCCTAAAGATTTTTTCAGTTTACACAGTAAATATCTGTGTTTGTAAAGAAAATATAGACACTGATATTTTGTTGAAAAGCCCAATGTTAATTTTTCTTCAGGGTTTGATTCAGAATATAATGTGCAGGGTTCCCAGTGCATGGAAATAAAAACTGTTCTAAGGATTTTAAGCTTTAGTCGCATTTCTTAACACATTGCTATTATTTTGAAAACATCTGTACATCCTCACCACCTTTTACCAGGAAACTCTTAGGAGCTGCCTTATAAGCTGCAGCATGTCTTTGTTCAATGCCAGCAGTGTGACTGACAGGAAGAATCAACAAAAAGTAGTGACTCTGGCCATATGACAGCTAGATTACCAGTAAAATAACCTGGAGTTTTGTTTTAATATATTTTCCTTAACATACTGAACGAGAAAACTACTTTATAATTGACTCCTAATAGCCTTTATATATTTTAAAAGGCATATTCAAGAAGCTGTTTCTCCAGCACTTCACTATGTTTTAACTTCTTATATTAGTTATATAGTCACATGTACAGATAAACCATTTACAAATGAACAACAATGTAAAACCAGAGAGAGAATAAATGCACATGTTCAGGTTTATTGCAGAGACCCTTTTTCCACTATGCTATTCTGTAACACCAAGAGTCACTAGTTATCCACTGGTCCTATCTAGCGAGTGCTTGCTTCAGGGACATGAAGTTGTGTTCATCATAAACCTCAAAGTGTAGGTGAGGTAGCACTGTCCTATTTTTAAGGGAATGCTGACAGGGAGGCCCAAAAAAACTTAGGATTTGTGCTGAGTACCAATATTAATACTTTAATATTTATTTATTTATACTGGCAGACTTTGTGGTGCCCGTGTTACTCAGTGTAAATAAAGCTTTTGATGGATGCAGCCTGTGGAAGCTGAATTAGCATGTTTCATAAACTGAATGAGCTTCAATATACCAGCAGTTTAACAGAACATGAACATTTAGAAACGTTTGGGGGTTTTTGACAGAGGTTAGCTTATTTTATCAGTCAGTTGATATTTGTCATTTTAAATATGGTCAGTTTTTACTACATAATTGTTTGTTTCCCTCAGCATGTTGTCGCTGCAATGACAGAGCGTGAAACCTGTGAAGCTCCTCTCCTGTCTATTGAGGAGCTACAGGTAGAGCCAGAGGACAGTCATCAGCAGTCTGTGTACTAATTGCTAAGACAGACACATAAAAAGCATTGTGAAAACAGCAATACTTGCATTATACTGTTTTGGAGCCATTTCTATTCATTATTAGATGTCAGAACGTATTTTGAGAGAAAACAATGGGAAAAACTTCTAGCTCCAGGACTAAGCTTTTAGTTAATCAGTAACAGAACAGCCACCTGATATTGAACATGTTTTTTTGTTGTTTGTTTTTTTAAAGAAGAGCATGTTGGGTTTTATGTTAAACCCTTTTACTGCAGTGGTCTCCAAATGTGATCTGTGAGGGTTGGTGTTCTCTGCATGTCTCAAAAATGTGTCCTCACCAATACAGCTCATCCAAACAGCTGAATTACCTCCCCAAGATCTCAAGAATCTTTACAGAGGTCACCTAATGGCCTATTTATTTTACTCAGGTGTGCCTAACCAGGGAACATCCTTGATCACTGGAAACAGACATCATTCTTTTTAATCATCTTAACCAGGACTACCTTGAAGCATCTACACCAACATGAAACTGGTTGGATAAAGGGCAAATCAAACAAATATTTCTGACCGTCTTCAACTTTGAGCGTTACCCAAGCCAAACAATGCCTTCTCCAGAAAAAAAAAACACTAAGGTGAAAGTTTTGCTTTAAGAGAAAAGGTTGTTTTCCCTGTATGTGCTACACAAATATGATGATCAGACAAATAAATATGTTTTAAATCCAGACGCTTGTATCAGCTGTAGAGAAGGTCCACTAAATCGAAACACTACACATTTTCAGTGAACGGGTCAGCCTGAGTCACCAGTGGAGGCAGTATCTTAGTGAGAGAAAATTACTGTTGACAGAGAGAAAGACAGTTATAAATGAACAAACACAGATGATTAGGTGTCTCAGTGATAAATATTAAATGCTGAGAGGTCAGCAGAGAAGGTTATGCTGCAGCTCCTCTATCTGCTACAGTGGTATTAAAGGGAAAATGTTCAAACATGACAAATGAACACAAGATACACACAAAGATACACACAAAGTCTTTGATAATTTAGGTCTCAGTATCACACCAAAATCCATTGGATACTGTAGTATTCTGTGGATGGTTTAACCCTGGTCCATGGATAAACCCTATTGGTCCAGGGACTCCTCTTATTTGCCTTCCCTGCTAGAATATGTATGGGGACACAAACAGGGTAACCTTGGTGAGGTAACGGCCTAGCAGGGTGTTGCGCTCCAGCTCACTCATTTCCACCTCTGCCTCCAGCGTGGCTGGGCCTTTAACAGGTGTCACCAGGAGAAGGGTCCCGGTCTGCCGACCTGAGCGCTGCACACTGAAATGACCACGGCCACGGCCACCAGCTAGGCCAAATCGCAGCGTATCTCCCACCACACGGGCTGCAGACACCTTGAAGAGGACCCGAGGGGCAGACATGTTTGAGACCACAGCAAGAAAGTGAAAGGAGATGGAGCTTGGTGCTTGGGTGCATTTTTTGTCTCCCAGCATACATGGAGTCCTCTCACAGAGCCTGAAGAAACACATAATCACCACATTAGTCTTGTTCCTGCCCACATTCTCAATTGAAGCTTGTTTTTTCAATGCAATTAGTTTGACTTTCCTTTTTCTTAGTTTTTTGTGTGCAAAACAAAATAAAACGTCAGTGCAAGAGATGTTAAGGGTACGAAAACAAGCAGGGTAGCTTCATATTCAAAGAGTCAAATTCAATCCAACAAAAATGTTGTTCCAAACGATCAGTTTCATGTCATTTAGTAAAAGGTGTCACAAGGTGAACCTTTCTGGCATAAATTCACTGGGGAAGATGATTGAGGCAAATGTATGCTAAGGTTAAATATATAAAGTTTGCTTTACTCTAATGGGACTTTAACTACAACCATGCATAGATCAAATGTTACTGAGATTGGGCTATAAGACAACAAACACTAGGTGGATTTGGTAGGAAACAAAGGATTAATATTTAGAGAGGCAACTCGTTCATCTTGGTATAGGACCAATTCTTCATGGTGGCAGATTTGTGATGCTGTGTTTTCTTTTAAAGGCCGTGTGAACCATAAGTGTGCTGCACCACAAAATCTTTGCTGTACCAGTAGGTTTTAAATAAGAATGGGATGGCCTCTATTACAAAGTGTAGAACTTTTTTCATTGCATGCTCTTTTTGCATTTTCAGCACGCTTAAATAGTTTTATTGCTTAGCATGGTTTTTTTTTGTGCACATTTTTAGTTTGTTTTATTGGTTGGTTGCACTCTGACAACAAATGTCCAACATGAACCACCTATCTGGGAGTCTGGATGGCTAAATGGAATGGCACACAGGTAAAGCCAGAGGGATTCCCTTCCTTCTCAGGGCAGTAACTAGTAGTGGAGGAACACTACATAGTCATACTGAGGAGGGCAGCAGAAGTAACAGCAAAGGAAAGCCTGCAGGATGAGCTCAAAGTGAAGAAATGGGAGGAAGGGAACAGAGACAGCAACAAGAGGAACCCCAGCAGGCTCTGCAAGGGGAAGCAACGGACCTCTAAGAGCAAGTCTAGGGTCTATGACTTCCATAATTTATAAGAATGACTGATGCCCTCCTCTCTAAGAGATTTCCACCATGCCCTGTGCTCCATAGGTGTGTGACTGCTGCAAGGTCCTTGAGATGGCTTTTGGCAATTGCCCCTTTTTGATCTGATGTCTGTGGTCACGAAATCCATTAAGCGTCTGGTGTTGAAGCATCTAAAGGACATCACAGGCCCCCTGCTGGACCCCCTGCAGTTTGCTTGCCTGGCAAACAGGTCATGGGCTTACACTTTATCCTGTGCTACCTCGAGCACCTAAAGACATATGCCAGGATCCTTTTTCTAGACTTCAACTCGGCCTTCACCACCATCAACTCAGACATCTTCCACAAGAATCTCACCTAGCTCACAGTGGATCACCAGCTTGCTGAAGGACCGGGAGCAGCAGGGGAGGCTGGGGAGCATCTTTTCCACCACAATAACCATCAGCACCTGTGCCACCCAGGGTTGTGTTCTCTCCCTACTTCTCTTCTCCCTCTACACAAATGACTGCACCTCAGCGGACCCGGCTGTGAACATCCTAAAGTTTGCAGTCTCTCCTGTTTTTGTCCATCTCAGTGTGGTTTGTCTCATCCACCAAACAGAACAGGTCCAAACTGCAACGAACAATCAGGTCTGCAGAGAGAATAATCAGGGCTGACCTTCCCTCTATGCAGGACTTGTACAGGTCTTTGCAGACCCCACCCATCTTGGTCAATTAGACTTTCACCATCAGGTCGGGGCCACAGAGCACTAATGGCAACAATAAGTGCTCATAGTGTTCTCTCTGTTGAACACCTCACAGCCTGAGTAGTTAGCTACTCTGCTGGAAACAAATAAACAAATAAGCATACTGCTCCATCACAACCTGCCTTCCCTCTTCCTATATTAAAAACACACTTGTACAAACCGCTACTTGTCCTTATTAAGTGTTTTTACACATTGTGGTCATTATTTGGATTGATGTTGACATACGGCGTGAGTGAAGGAAACCATAGCCATATTCCTTATTTATCCACACAAACTTGCCCAATAAAGTTGATTCTGATTCTGATTCCTTTGCACCAAGCGGAGTTGGACTGCTAACATTTTAATGACTTTTAAGCTGGTTTTTAGTGGTATAGTTCCTTTACTTTAAGCTCCATTTTAGGTTTGTACATTTTGACTTAAGGGAGTTTAAGTATTTCTATTGTTACACCTTTATTGTAATAAACTAAGAACAAGCACAAAAAGCTACACATTACCCTTTTGACATGTACTGTTATTGAAACTAGGTCCTCAGTGGGTTTTTCAGCTAGATAGTGATCCTAACCACATGACTAAATCAACACAGGAACAGTGCATCAACACATTCCGCCATCTTCCATGGCTACCTCAGACCTAAATCCTATAGAAAACTTGTTGGATGAACTAAAGAGAACAGAATACCAGAGAAGACCCAACAATTTGGTTTATCTATAGAGATTGTGCAAAAACCCAATGGGCAAAGATCCCTCTCTCTGTATGTAGCCCCCGTTTGGAATATTTTAGAACACAAAGTGCTGTTCTATTGGCAAAAGGCTAACTGGTCATTTTTGTTAAAAATGGTTAATAACATAGGATCTATTAACCAAATAAAGTTAGACTTTTCAAATTCTTTCAGGTAGAGATTTTATTACTGCAAAAAAAGATGGTTTCCTATCAAGGCTTTTTAGATGACTTTACCAGAGAGGGAAATTATGTTTGTTCCACTGGACTTTAAAAGTGGCATCTGTTATGTTTTGTTGTTGTTTTGCTGTTCTTTACTCATTTATCTAAATGGGTTAATCTAAGTATGTAAGATTAATTTAGGAAACTCTTATGGTTTTAAAATATATATTGCAAAGCTGCATTATTAAAAATAACTAAAAACCTGTCAAAATATATAGGTTGAAACTAAGAAAATAAGTAAGGTGAAGTAAATGAGTCTCATCCACTTCCATCTGCAGACAGCCCACACAAATCAGTACAGCTGCATGTCTGTTTATATAGAGGAGAAAAGTTCAATATACTAAATATACAGAACCTGCATGAAATTCACCAGAACTACATTAACTTAACTTCTTGGATGTTTCTTGCTTTATTTTAATGGCACTTGATGCAGTTGAACTTTGTAAGTTTAGTGTAAAATTTGCCAAAACACATCTATTTGTAACTCACCAGATAAACCAGTGGCGAGTATGTAGTGAAAGCACTGATTATGTGATGTCAGGGAGAATTAAACAAGTCCTGAACTGAAGCCTTATCTGAAATTGTCCTTCCTGCTAAAAGAACGATCAGATGCTTCTGTTCAAGAGTCCCAACACAACAAGAAAAACCTTTGCTCATCAGTTTCTATTGGTAGACATTCTTTTCTCAGTGTAACCCTCCTTTCATTTCATGAAGACCAACTATTAAGTATATAATATGTTATAATTATAAAAATATTCAATATATTGTCAAAAATAAGGCATTTGTGTGTGCAGATGGTCATGGTTTATTGTGGAAATTAAAATACCATTTAAAAATGTTTGCAGAAAGGACAAAACTAACAATTAACAAAAACAATAATTGTGCTGCACTGCAGCATTAGCATTCATTTATGAAACTTCAGCTTCAGATTCCGCTGAAGATAAGCAAGTAGGTATATCAGGGTAAAAAGCCTTCTTAGATGGTCATGGTTTAGCAGCTAGATTGTATTTGTGTATTGGTGCCTTCTCTTGCATCTACACCTCTATGATGTGGTACTTTGGGCTAGTCTTGTCAGGAGGATCTATTCAGCTCAAATCTCAGAAGGATTCAGTAAACCATATTTCTGTCCTGGAATAACCCCCCCACGGACCTGTTATTTTTAGACAGCCTCTGGTGGGTGCACCACAACACTGTCCTCACCACAGTCATGATTAGGCTTTAGGAATAAATCAAAACTTTGAAAGTGGTAAACAGTGTCATAAAGATAGTTTGATGCCTTTGACCGTTCAAGTTGACTGGAGCCTGAAACTTTGCAGTTTATGTTGGGCCAAACCTCAGTCTCAGCCTAGTATGGCTTGGAGAGCAGCTAAATGATGGGTGTAGACGGGAAGTGGCTGACATGCAGGTTGGGCTCATTGTTTCAAACCTATTGTCCCCTGAGATAAGAGGCTTGAGGTTTTCTTTGTCTCTTTCTAGTCCCTCATTTTCATTCCTTGGCTGTTTAATTTAAATCGTGTTTCACTCTTCATTTCATTGTTTAAAATAACAGAATCTGCACATACATTTTTGTCTGTCTGATTACTTAATTTTGCACATATGAAATCATTCTTATGAATACTTAGGGCTCAGAACTTGAGTAACATTTTTATCAAATATTTTTTACTATCACTCGGGATTTCTTTTGATGAATAATGTTACTTCTACTTGAGTAAAAATATATGGATGTAATGCTATTCTTTTTTGAGTACAATATTTGACTACCTTTGATTTTCACTTGAGCTGAAAAACTGAAGCATGCCTGTTGATTCCTTTCTTCTTTAGTGCAAATAACGTTAACTAAGAAGAGTAATGGGAGTTTCAGGGAAACGTAGTTGAATGTAAGCCATATGTGCCCTTACATGGGAGACGTCTGAATGTAAGTGGCGTTTTTCGTCTTCGGACACTCCACTGTCATACACTGGAAACCTCCAAAGGTGTTTACACACAGCTGGTCTGCTGTGCAGTTATGTGAATGGTTTTCACACTCATCAATGTCTGAAAGTGAAAGGTCAGAGGTGAGACATAAAATCATTGATTCCCAGAGCTGACACTCAGTCTCAATGGCCTCATTGGTTCAGATGTGCTCAAACACACCTAACCTAAGGCAGAGGTACCCATCTCCAGTCCTGGAGAGCTGCCATCCTGTAACTTTTAGATGCATTCCTTCTCTGACGCACCCGAATCAAAGGAATGAATCGTTAGTAGGTCTCTGCAGCTTTTCATTCAGGTGTGTTGGAGCAAGGATGCATGTAAAAGCTGCAGTACAGTAGTTCTCGAGCACTGGGGATGGTCATGACTGACCTAAGGGATAAATCACATTCTCATAATGTCAACCTTTTAATAACCTCTTTACAGCTCATGACTGACAGAAGCATGAAAACATCTGAAAGATGCAAGGCTGTGGACCACAAAGACGTTGGTTAGGAAATGCTGCTTCTCTCAACATGTTTGATGGTCTCTGAACACTGACCTGTGCAGCTGCGACCGTCTTTGGCCAAGCTGTAACCGGATGGACAAACACAGTGGAAGCTTCCAGGCGTGTTTAAGCACTGATGGACGCAGAGACGTCCAGGCTGTGCGAGGGGAAATAGATGACACTCATCGATATCTGAAACACACAGAAAGGTATTAGGCTGCATTGGGAGATTACACTGACTAATTGATACTCAAGATTACATTCCATGGCTTTTTAAGAAGGAAAGTCCGTCTGAGGAACGGCTCTACCTGTGCAGATGTTATTGTCACGGCCTGATATGGTGAAACCAACATCACAGGTACAGTGGGTTGAGCCTAGGAAATGTGTGCAGTTAGAAGGTCGGATGGAGGAAGAGGGAGTGAAGGATGTTGGTGATGAATTTGGAGAAGGTGAGGATGCTGCAGAGGAGGCAGATAAGGCAGCAGAGGATGATGCATCTGAAGTGAAGGAAGCCAAGGAGGTGATGGTGCTATTAAGTCCTAAAAGGAGAAATTTAGAACAAAAAAATGACACAATACTGATCCACCCTCAGGGTTGTTCTCCAATTATATGTGTGTATATAACTCACGTCTACACATGGGCTGTTGGCCACTCCATTTCAGAGACTCCAGACACACTCGAGTTCTTGGGCCTATCAGCTCATAACCAGGCTTGCATAGGAAATGGACCTCATGTCCCACGCCAAACACTCTGCCCAGTCTGCGGCCGTTAGCTGGGGGGTCAGGGTTAGGGCACGATGCTGGAAACAAACACCATGAGCTTTGTTTACATTCACTCACAAGGTTTCACAACGTTCTGAAAGTTCTGATTATTTTCCATATAAATATGTCGGAGGACTCTGCCTCATTTGGGGTTGACACAATAAACAAAACGAGATGGGGAAACTTGGACAGATCCAATTAAGTGCACTTATCTTTGTTCTTTACTCAAGTTGCACTTTATTGTTCTTGCATTGAAAGGTGTGCTGTGGATAAAAGGCTCATTGTAGTGAATAATACTGTGATACTAACAAGTTAGCACACATGGACTGATTCATCTTTGTTGGCAAAAATATTTTTTTCTTTGCACAAAAACAACTTTATTATTACTGTTCTAAAATATGGGATTAGTTTAGAAGGAGAAAATTAAGTTTTTACAACATTTTTCAACCATTTTGTTAAGGTTTTGTTGAGATTGTGGAGATGGTACACCCCCACCGTCCCCTGTACATTTTTGGCTGGGACTCCAAGAGACTCTGTAATCGCCTCTGCGGTTCTGGAGCTACATCCTCTGCCACATGTCGATGTGTCCCCCCAGCAAAACTAACTGCCGGAGTACAACCTGTTGATGGCAAGCTTTTGTTTTTTCATCTTCTGTTTTGTGGTAAAGTGGTTATCAACTGTTAAGAATAGACACTCTGTTTTCTTGCTTTTCTTCAGCAGGAGGAATCTCCCCTCACCATTTTTACCCATTTTAAAGATGACCATGGTGCTGTTGTGCAGGGCACTTATCTTCTTCTTCAGGGAACGTACGCCTTGCTGGTAAGATGTCTCGTGTACTGCTAACATCTTCTCTACTTGCCGCAGTGAGTTCAGTAGATCGTGAATGGATGGACACTCCTGTGGGCAGAAGGATAAATTATAATGCTACTGCAATCATAAGCAAAAATAGCTACAGCCAAACCTGGAAAACCATTGTCAGTCAACACAACACTGTCTATTGCAGCACCCAGAAATGTAAATGAAATATAAACTATTACACAGTCTTATCTTAGATTGACTGAAGAGTCAACCTTTTAACTTTTTAGTTAACCTTTTTCTGTTGACCAAACAGGATGTAAGCGGTTCTTACTTAAAGGATGTAAAAGCCATGGTGTGAAGACTGTGTAGATAAGAATTAGTAGCTATGGCTCGTCTGCAGATATGTGAAGGTATACCACTGATGGAAAGGTGAATATTAAAATATGTGGCTCAATAGAAGTCATATCTGTCTAACAATTTAAACGTTTTTTGTACTTTGATAGCTTCCTTCTCTGCCACATGTCGATGTGCCCCTGGCACAACTTAATGCCAACTTGCCTACCCATCTGTGTATTGTTATGTGAATGTGAGGACATTTGTAAGTGTGGTAGGGTGAAAGTAGTTTTAGTTTAAACTGCTTTGAGTATGACTAGAAAAGCGCTCGACCACCCAGGGACCTACTCCAGGATCCTGTTTGTGGACTTCAGCTCAGCCATCAACAACATCAACCCAGACATTCTCCAGCAGAATCTCACCCAACTCACAGTGCCAGCCTCCACTGTCAGTGAATCACCAGCTTCCTGACTGATTGGCAGCAGCAGGTGAGGCTATTGAGCATATTTTCTTGCACAAGAACCAACAGCGCCAGCACCTCCCAGGGGTATGTACCATGCCTACACCTCTTCTGCCTGTACACAAACAGTGGCACTTCAGCAGATCCGTCTATGAAATTCCTGATGTTTGCAGATGACACCATACTATCATTGGTCTGATCCAGGACAAAAATGTGTCTGGATACAGACAGGAGGTGGATCGGCTGTTCCACTGGTGCGATCAGAACCACCTGGAGCTTAACCTGCTCAAGACTGTGGAGATGACGGTGGACTTCTGGAGAACTCCACCCACACCGCCTCCCCTCATCATCCTCAACAACACTGTGTCGACTGTGGGTCACTTCCGTTTCCTAGGAACCATCCTTTCTTGGAAGCTGAGCTGGTCCTCACACAAACAACAGAGATAACAGAGACTGTACTTCCTTCCATATGAGCTGCTGGTCATATTCTGTCATTATGATGGATGAACACAGAACAGACTGCGTTCGTCCATCAACGTGTGGTTTAGCTCATCCAAAAAACAGGATAGGTCCAAACAGCAACAAACAATTAGATCTGCATAGAGGATCATCCGGAAGGGCCTCCCCTCCATCCTGGACTTGTACAAGTCTAAGGTGAGAAAAGGGCAGCTAACATCTCTGCTGACGCCACACATCCAGGACACAAACTGTTTAGACCTTTATATTCAGGTCAGTACTATGGAGAGCTAATGGTAAAAAACGAGCCGACCCAGAGACAATTTTTTCTCTCAGGCTGTTTCTCTGATGAACACAATAAACAACTCACAGCCTGAGTAGTCAGCTACTTTACTGTGAAACAAATAAGCATAATGCTCCATCACAACCTGCCTTATATTATGCATTACTTCCAACAGTGCAGCTTCATGCACAGAGTATTTGAGCTCGCCAGGCCTTTCCTGCAGTCCATAATGGTCTGTTTATGAAAATGTCTAGAGGGAAATCAGGAAACAATAAGCCCAAATTAATATAAAGGTAAATTCATTTGTTCTCCTGTGGAAATAAATATTGTCACCAGTTGCATGATATATTGAATAAAATGTTTGAGTATATTTAATGTTTATAAATTGGATTTAAATGAAAACACGGTGGATAGACCTTGTGTTGTTGCTTAAAAATAGCTTAATTTATATTTTTATTCAAAAGGCAGTTCAGTGAACACTGAAATGAGTTCTACTGTAGTTGTGTCCAGAAATTAAAGCTTAGAATTATCAATAGAAATTATTAGAGACAGTTTTTAGGTCATTTTAGGAAACCTCATCATCTGTCTTTTTGGAAATACTTTAAATGCCTGAAATCTTTTTACATGCCGTTCTAATTACATCAAGACTAATAATGGGTTTATGAAATAGACTTAGGTTTAATAAGATTGATAGACAACTTACTGACACTAAAGTGGATTTAGTGATAAACAAAACTAAGAAAACATATGCATTAAGTACATCTTTATGTTATGATTTGGGGTTGTTTGGTTTTTGCTTTCTGGGTTTTTCTTATATTTCTCTCACAGTTTTTGAATCATGCTTCTGTTTATTATTTTTCTGGTTATGTTTCAGTCTTGTTCATGTTTTGTCAAGTTTGGTTTTTGGTTCTGGTCATGCTTTAGTTTTTGTTTGTATTCAACAGTCTCTGTCTTTGCTCCAGCCACATTCTGTTCTGTCCTGTCTGTTAATTATCTTTATCCGGTTCACTTGCTTCAAACTAATCTGTCTCCTAGCTCCACCTGGTTTACTTTCCGTATATTCACTCCTGTTCAGTTGTTCTTCGCGGAAATATTATTCAGATATTGCTCTTGTCCTTTAGTCACGCCACGCCTGTCTCGCCAGCCTGGCCAAGTCTGTTTTTTGCCTGTTCTGCCTGCCCGTTCGTTGTTTTGTTCCTGCCTCTTTTTAGAGTGAGTTTTTGTTTTTTGTTAAATAGTTTTTGCACTTACCATCACGCTGCCTGCTCGTCTGCATTCTGGGGTTCTATCACGCAAACCATAACACTTTAATCAAAAATCATAATTCTAAAAGGTCAGATCTGTCACAGTGTGTTTTTGGTTCTGTATTTGTTTATGTTTAATCAGATGTTCTGATGTCTTTGAGTTCCTGTTTCTGGTATTTTATTTCCTAGGTTCTGTTCTGTTGACTGTGTTGTTTTATTGTATTTTTTTAGATCTGTTGTTCTCCCCGTGTTCTGGTTCCCTGGGTATGTTTTACAGTTTGTTTCTTCGTCTAGCTCCTCCATGTCCTCATTTGTTTCTGTCTGCTTCACCTGCTCCCTCTGCCTCCCTGTCTCCACGTCTCACCTGTTCCTGTTTTCCTGATCACCTGCCCTATTGTTTCATGTTCACCTTCGTCCCTATTTAGGTCTGTCTTGCCCTTTATTCCACGCGGTGTTGTTATGTCTCTTTGTCGTGTCTTTGGATACTCACCCGGTTCCAGATCTTGTTGCTGTTGTTTTTGAGGATTCCTGTGCTCTGGAGATTTGTATGTGAGCGAACTCAGTAAATAAAGGACGAGTTTTTGATCCTATTCTGCTTCCTCCGAGCTTGTCTGCCTTTGGTCCAGCAACAAAATAGCCCACTATGACAAGATCTTAATCAGAAGTAAAATTCCAGTTGTAGAAACATGTATAGTATTTTTGCAGAGACAGGAAAATCTCAGACTTGGAGTTCTTCATCTCCATCATGATTGAGGTGTGAGGTTGTTACATAAAGGTGAGGTTTTCAGAGCTCCAGTAACACCTGGGTGTGAATTGTAGCAGACATCATCCTGAGAGCTGAAATCCTGCTGCTATGCCATGAAGCTTTGGGTCTGATGTCTGAAGTTTGCTATGCTTTCTCTCTGCTCTGATTCAGACCGCGAAGATGAAGCAGATAGGAGCTGGGCTGTGCTTGGTGGTCTGCTCCAAATTCAGATTACTCCCTGATGCTTTTACATTTACTTTTACATTCACGTCATGTACAAATCAGTTCTTATCAATTCAAATCAATTTGACTTAGTTAAATCTAAGTCTAAGAAATTGTTCAATAATTCTTACTAAAAAATTCAGCACTCAACATGAAGGTTGAGGAAATTTGTTCATTTGGCCTCATCAGAGATGATTATAATTTCTCTAAAGAGGTTAAATGAGAAATCAGTCGCCTGTTTGGAAGATTTCTTTACTCACCTGAGCAGAAACAAGCACACGCTGATGAAGACTCATCATTAGCACCATGACCAGAATGGCTTTCATCCTCAACTTAAACTCGATCATCACACTCAGAAACCAGGTCTGGATGAACTCAGCACTCTGAAGGTCAGATCTGTGTGTCCAGCTCCTGCTGTGCTCCTCCAAAACTGCTGATCTTTGTTCTAGCGATTATACCATATTTCCCCTCCCTGGACTCAAAACCCTCCTTCACCTCCACCCACCTCGCTGTTAGACATTTCAGAGCTGGGAAGTGAATGAAGAGGACAGAGGCGCCCACATCTGGAACATGCTTGGCTCCTGTTTTAGATACATCATTGTCCCCTCAATTAGACTCCTAAATTAGAAGGAAAAGCCAGCTGCTTGTGGTGCCTTTTAATCATCACCAGCCAAACAAAGCAGTTACAGTTAGCTGACTATTTCAGTTTCACTTTCCAGCTCAGGAATTTGTTGGGTACTCTAACCACAGCAGCTATAAAGCTTCACTTTAATTTTCAAATCCTGAACCTGCTTCCCAGCAGTTTAGTATATTATGGTTCCCTAATGACAGGTCAGTTACTGTACATCTCTGGCAGAGGCTAGAGAAGAGTGTACTAACTAATCAGGGACCAACAGCTAAAGCTATGGGCCAGAATCTACCACATCAGACAGAACCCAACATGCTGGCTGACCAGAGAAGCATGCCCTGAAACAGTGGAGCATACAAAGTAAAAGCAGCATGGCTAGAATACTGTTCAGGAACATCCGTACACCAAGTATGGACTGCTCCATCAGTCTTAGCGAACACTCTGGCAGGGATAGTAAAGACTAAACCCCCCTCCAAAAATACCAGAAGGCTGGAAATTGATTTTGAGCTCATGATGGTGACATTAAAATGTAACTTTTTAGCTGGATGTCAACAAGTAAAAAGAATTAAGTTAAATTAAAATGTACTTTATTTATCTACGTAGCCCCAATTTACATCAAATATTGTCTCAAGGCACAAGAAACAAATTCCATTCAATCCAATCATACAGACAAATTCCAAGTCAAATATTTGCTTACTTATCAAACAATGTTTTCTATCTAAGGAAACCCAGCAGATTGCATCAAGTCAGTGACTTGCAGCATTCACTCCTCCTGGATGAGCATGTAGAGACAGTGGACAGTTGCTTGCATTGACTTTGCAGCAATCCCTCATACTCAGCATGCAGTATGAGGAAATTGTTATTGATTTTAGAAAAGACATCACTAGCCTCTTACCTGTGGTTATCTAGTGAAAATGTTGAGATTGTCAACCAGTTTAAATACCTGAACTATCCTTGATGACAGGCTGACCTCTGAAGCCCATGTGGACTCACTCTGTAAGAAGGCTGTAAGAAGGTTCATCAGCAAATATATTTAGCTTCTGAACTGTGGAGGACCAATAATGCCATAATTAAGTATAAATAGAGAAATAAATAAATACACAAAAATACAGTAAATAAATGGCAGTAATTAAATTATATGATGAGACATAAATGTATATATCTCTTTTAATTAGCTTTGTTATTTATTCACCTGGTAATAATTACCTTATTTATTTATTATCCATTATTATTTTTAAATGTATTTCTTAATTACTTATTTTTGAATGTATTTATTTATGTGTATGTTTTAATATTTTCTGTCTGTTTATTTCTTCCTTTGTATATTTTACTCTATTTCTTGAGTGCTATTTTTTTCTGTCTCTCCTTTTTACATTCCTGTATGTATTTCTGCCTCATTATGCAAATGAGAAGGGGGTGTTTCTTCAGGGGTCCACTTCTGCAATAAGCGAGTTGCTGATCTCGGGGCGCGCGGTACATTATGGGGAAGGTAATGTTTTGGCTACCGAACAACATTCAAAGATGACGGGAGCAATAAAGATAGTTATGATTTGGAGGTTCTTTGTGGTGCTTCTCGTGACCCAAAGCACCTCTGAGGCACCGTACGGGTTGACGGTCTCAAGATGCCTCAGGGCGCAGGGATATGTGCTGACAGCGCGTACCATCATACCATAGTAAAATACTTTTGTACAGCGCACATTACTGCCATGATAAAGAGGAATAAATTGTTGTAGATTTTAAAGCAATATGATATATTACTGTAACACTTATCATATTTCTGTAATCTGCTACCTTTGTAACGCGTTACTCCCAACACTGCCAATCAAGTGTTCCACTCCTGAGGCTCCACTGTGTTAATTTCTTACATTTCAAAAAAGGAAACTGACCATCAGCTAACCATCATTAGCAAACAGATGAGTGCACATCGTGATGGATTTTTTTATAATTGCAAAAGACTTCAGTCAGGCAAATCTGAAGACTTTCCTCCAAAAAGTTAGTCAGAATGTTGTGAATGTTTTAAATGGGCTATGATTTCATTTGAGTGAGTGCAATATGCTGAATTAGTTTGCTTCAATTATTATTGTTATTAATATTATGAAAGGGGCTCTGAAGAGGACAGGGAACATTCACTCCTCTCATTTTACAAACAGCAACAGGAATGGGAATGCCCACTACAATGTACCCTTAGAGGCTAAAAATATAAAATAGTATGTTGTGAAAATGGCTTGTAAAATTACTGTCACTCAGACGTGAAACTGTTTCAATGTTTTGCTTTGTTATTTCTTCATTCCAGATGATGCTGCTGTTGGTGATGGAGTCATGCGATATTTTATGACAACAATAATAGCCAAACTCCAGTTTCAATTAAATTAAATTCGATTCAAAAATACTTTATTCATCCCAAAGGGAAATTAAGTGCTGTTGTAGCTTATATTATGCAGGCTTCTTCAAAGAGCTGGCTGTGGGCAGGAAGGATCTCCTGTAGGTCTGTCTTACAGCAGATCTGAAGAAGCCTCTGACTGAAGACACTCTGTTGTTGTACAACAGTCTCATGAAGAAGATGCTCAGGGTTCTCCATAATGTTCTTCATTTTTGGAATAATCCTTCTTTGATCTCCAGAGGTTCCAGAGGAGTCCCCAGAACAGAGCCAGCCTTTTTTATCAGCTTGTTGAGCTTTTTTAAGTCCCTGGCTCTGATGATGCTACCCCAGCAGATGATGGTAGAAGAGATCACACTCTCCACATTAGACTTATAGAAGATATGCAGCATCTTGCTGGAAACATTGAAGGTCCTAAGCTTCCTCAAGAAGTACAGTCTGCTCTGTCCCTTCTTGTAAATGGCTTCACAGTTGCATCTCCACTCCAGTCTGTTGTCCAGGTGAACACCGAGGTATTTATACTCCTCCACCACCTCCACTTCTTCTCCCATGATGCAAATAGTGTTTGACCTATTCATGTTTCTCTTAAAATCTACAATCATCTCCTTTGTTTTAGTCACGTTCAAAATTAGATGATTGTTTCCACACCATGCCACAAAGCGGTCCACCACCTTCCTGTACTCAGCTTCTTGTCCATCTCTGATCCACCCCACGACTGCAGAATCATCCGAGTATTTCTGCAGATGACAGGAGTCTGTCTTGTACTGGAAGTCTGAGGTTTACAGAGTGAAAAGGAATGGTGAGAGTACAGTCCCCTGTGGTGCTCCTGTGCTGCTGACTACCTGGTTAGACTCACAACCCTTCAGTCTCACAAACTGTGGTCTGTTTGTCAGGTAGTCTTTGATCCAGGAGATTGTTGAGGCCTCCACCTGAGTCTTCTGGAGTTTCTGACAAAACAAATCAGGTTGGATTGTATTAAATGCACTGGAGAAATAAAAGAACATGATCCTCACAGTGCTGCTGGCTTTGTAAAGATGAGTCTCTCTAGCACCTTCATGATATGGGATGTCAGAGCAATAGGTCTATAATCATTGAGGACTGATGGGTGAGTTGTCTTTGGTACCGGAACAAGACAAGAGGTCTTCCACAACACTGGAACCTTCTCCTGGGCCAGGCTAAGATTGAAGAGGTGCTGTAGAATCCCACAGAGCTGCTCACAGGCCTTCAGGACTCTAGGGCTGACATGATCTGGACCTGCAGCCTTATTCCAATTCAGTCTCTCCAGTTGTCTCTTCACCTGACTTCTTGAGACACACAGGTGGAAAGGGGAAGCAAAGGAAGCATCAGCATCTTCTGATATGGTTGAAGGCAAACATGTAGAAGCAGAAGGATACATGGCTGAGGTGGTAGATAAAACATTTGAGGTGTTACTGGACAGCTGTGGGTCCTGTGGGTCAAAGGAGGATGGGATGTCTGTTTGGTGTGAGCAGGAGAGGAGGATGCTGAGCTTGTTTCTGAACTGGACCTATTGAAGAATGTGTTCAGTTCATTGGTTCTGTCCAGACCTCCATCAGTCTGATCATCCTTCTGCTTGAAGCCTGTGATCTTCTTCATCCCTGACCACACATCTCTTATATTGCTTTGCTGGAGCTTTCTCTCCAGCTTCTTCTTGCACACCTCCTTGCTGTCTCTTATCTTGACTTTAAGTTGCTTCTGTAAACTCCTCAATAATTGCCTGTCTCCCTTTCTGAAGGCTCTTTTTTCTTGTTAAGCAGGTCCTTCAGGTCACTGGTGAACCAGGGTTTGTTTTTGGGGAAACATCTTACCATTCTGGTGGGGATGGTGTTATCTACACAGAAGTTTATATAGTGCTTTGTACCCTCAAAGCAACCTAGCAGGGCTTATTCAGCTTCCTGTGACCATTTTCTCACAGTCCTCTTTATTACAGGTTGTTACAGGTTTGGGTTCAGTCTAGATCTACAGTGGGGAGAACAAGTATTTGATACACTGCCGATTTTGCAGGTTTTCCCACTTACAAAGCATGTAGAAGTCTTTAATTTTTTATCATAGGTAATCTTCAACTGTGAGTGATTGAATATAAAACAAAAATCCAGAAAATCACATTGTGTGATTTTAAAGTAATTAATTTGCATTTTATTGCATGATATAAGTATTTGATACATCAGAAAAACAAAACTTAATATTTGGTACAAAAACCTTTGTTTGCAATAACCAATATCAGATGTTTCCTGTAGTTCTTGACGAGTTTCGCACACACTGCAACAGGGATTTTGGACATCTCCTCCATAGAAATCTTCTCCCGCAAATACATCTGCCACTGAACACTTAAGTCCAAAGCTAAGTGTAAACTGTATAGCAGAAGTAAGTGCTTCCTTAAAGTCGTCATAGTTTTTTATACAAGCTGGGAACTTCAGTGTCTCAAAGCACATTGCTGAAGTAGGAAAAATTACCCCAGAAATCTTCAACTTGAGTTCTGAAGGAAGCACCTCCCACCCTACCCAGAATCTCAGCAGCAGAGCCAGAGTATCTGATAAAGCTAAACAGTGACAGAATGAAAAGGCAATCATGTTAGGCAAACAAATATCCAGTTTTTATTTCAGTATCAACTTCATAGTGTAGATCTATAAACAATGATGCATTGTTCAATATAAACAAGCCACACCTGTTTCAATGGATGTTCGGAGAAAACCAGGGACGCGGCACATGGACTCATCATCACAATCCTCATCATCCATAAGTGGCCATGTGACTTTGTCAAGGAACATCTGAAAGAACAAATTTCTGTGTACGTTTTTTTTTTTTTTATGATTTCAAGCTTGGTTAATAGGACAAAAAAAAACTTCCTACATCTGTTCCTATAAAAAGAATTCACACCCTTGGATGGATTATATTTTTATTGCTGTAATAAATCAATCATGGTTGATGTAAATTGGCATTTTTTCCACACATAAACCTCTTCAATGTCAAGTTTCATGGTCAAATTAAATGTCTACAGAGCATTTAAGCACTTATTTTTCATTAAATATTTTTATTTATCTGGTATCACTCTACAAATTTAATATAACATTGACAAAGTTTTTTCATATTTCTTTGTAAAGAAAGCCAGTTTACATGGACCATGATTATTTTTACAGCATTGAAAACAAAACAACCAAGAGACTGAATACTTTCAATGGAACTGTAGATGCAGATTCATAAATACACGATACTGTATGTTTAGCACAATCAAATATTAAGATGATTACTTTATGTAATGTGCAAATAACTTAAAACGACCTAGGGTAATTACCTTTGGTGTGAACATAATTTCTGACATCTTGGGAAAAAGAAGAAAAAGAAGAGGGACAACATCAGGCCTTGATGTCAGGAGGGGCCACAGTGTTGCATCTTTCAGTCCCTTTCGTTTTTTTTGTCGCAGGGTCCTTCCAATGACATGAAAAACAGATCCGAAAAATATTGAAGCCTAAAACCTCCTAAGTATGGATTCCGCCAAATTTGAACATTAAGGGAAAAATGTTAAAACATAATTGGTGTACGTGTACTGACACTTCAGTGCACCTAAAACATTTAACAGTGTGTGTGACTTTAAGAGGCATTGCTATTGTTAGGGCTGCACGGTGGCACAGTTTGTAGCACTGTTGCTGTGCAGCAAGAAGGTCCTGGGTTCAACTCCTGGCTGGGGGTCTTTCTGCATGGAGTTTGCATGTTCTCCCTGTGCATGAGTGGGTACTCTGGCTTCCTCCCACAGTCTGAAAACATGACTGTTAGGTAAATTGGTCTCTCTAAATTGCCCTTAGGTGTGAATGAGTGTGTGCATGGTTTCTCCTGTATGTCTCTGCGTTGCCCTGTGATGGATTGGTGACCTGTCCAGGGTGTACCCTGCCTCTTTCCTGTACACTGCTGGAGATAGGCAGTGGCACCAGGTCCCCTGTGACCCACTATGGAATAAGCAGTATAGAAGATGAATGAATGAATGCTATTATTCATTTTTCCCATAGGAGCTGATGAAAAGAAATGTACTCATATGGCTATTGGGTCATCTTTAGACCTGGCAAACGTAATTACAATAGCAGACTCAGAACAGACTAAAAAGACCATAAACCACAACACAAGTACTGATCATAAAACTACAACTTTCTTGTATCACCATAAGACTAACATGGCAGAATTGAAGCACAAAATCTCACTCTCCAGTTAAGGATGTTGCTGCCACATTTCATCATACTAGCTTTTAAAAAGCAAATAAGCTGAACATGAGAAATCTTTAGGGCTTCAAACGCTTTAGAAACAGCTGGACAAGAATAGATGAGAATGGCCTGCATGCTTCCAAAGGTTTGTTGATCTTAGGAGTTTAAAGGTCAGGAGGTGAGGGGAAATCTAGTATCTGGGATGCAGAGACATGTTTGGGAATAAAGTGTGTTGTTGATTATTTTTCTAGATTAGTTATTATTCGCTCTCAGATTGCCTGCTTTGCCTGCCTTGCTTGGTTTATGATGCTTACATGTCTTTATTGTCAGATGTATCTTTAGTTAACTGCATTTGAAACTACTTTCTGTACATATGTGATACTTTCTTGGCAATAAGTAAATTGTCTGGATATAAAATAGTTCACCACATTAGCAGGTACTTTAAATAATAAACTTTGACTTTAGAAAACACCACAGAATAGATTTGTCCAAAAAAAGCAATGTTCACTAAATAGCAGTCAATTTTCAAAAAAATAAAAAAATTCTTAATTCAAAACTGATTAAGGATGATGATGACACTAATAATAATTACTTTATTTTAGATTTTTAGTGACAGAATGCAATTTTGGATTAAGAGGTCAAGGGGTGTTTAATGAATATTGAGATATCAGTCAGGTTAACAACTCCAAAATACATTCTTCCTGCATTTCAAGTTTTATAACAATTCTGTCAACCACAAAATGTGACTGTTTCTATCTGCCAGTTTTAAAACAAACCATCGCGGAAAAAGGAATGAGCTAACATCCTCCCTGCGATCCAGAAGGGGTCGCTCTCAACAAATGCCTCTGATGCTGCTGGAACAAGATGGTCAGGCTCACCCTCAAAAAGCAGTCTTGCCTGTTCCTCTTGAAAGTACCAAAAAAAGCAGAGATTAAAGTTAGTTAATCAGTCAGTCATTTTCTATACCGCTTTTTCCATAGTGGGTCGCAGGGAAGCTGGTGCCTATCTCCAACATTGAAACAGTTTCACATCTGAGTGACAGTAATTTTACAAGCCATTTTCACAACATACTATTTTATATTTTTTGTCATGGAGTGACATTTTTGGACTTTATGGTTTATTTTGCTAGTCCTTAGATCTTAGGTTGTTGTGCTACCTCCAGTTCTCGGTTTCCTTTAGTTCATGTTTATTCTTGATTCTGTTTTATCTTGGTCTGTAGTTTTCGTTTAGGTCTGTTTCACTGTTTTGTTAATCAGTCCCTTTCCTCATGTCTTAGTCTTATTAGGTTCACCTGCTCCCTCTGTCTCCCTGCGTCCATGTCACACCTGTTCCCTGTTTCTTTGATTACCTGCCTTTTGTTCCCCTCTTTGTGCTCTGTGTATATTAGTAGTTCTGTTTGCTTAGTTCCTCGCTGGTTCGTTCTGTTACTACCCCGTTCCCTACCATGTCTATGCTTTGTCTAAGCTTCGTTTGGAGACTATGCTACGTTTTTGCTACGTTTTTGCCTTAAGTGACCTGCAGAGTTCATGTAAGTTTTGGACTGTACTTATGATTCATCCCTGCAGTGTTTTTGTTACGTTTTGGATATTTTTTGAATAAACAAGGAAGTACTAAGATGCGGCTACCGAGCTCTTGTCTGCGCTTTGGTCCGACCCACAGTCCTCCCCCGACATTTTTAGCGTCTAACGGTACATTGTAGTGGACATTCCCATTCCTGTTGCTGTTTGTAAAATGAGAGGAGTGAATGTTCCCTGACCTCTTCAGAGTCCCTTTCATTCATCTTCATTTTCAGAGGTTTCCCAGATGCATGCTAATTAAACTTTTGCAGCTGGAGATGGTTCTTTAATCAGCATCCAACCGAGGTAATATCAATAATAATAACAATAATAATTGAAGCAAACTAATTCAGCATATTGCACTCACTCAAGAAAAATTAAGTACATTTAAAAATGTAATAAGAAAAAAATCAAATGAAATTATAGCGCATTTAAAACTTTAACAACATTCTGACAAACTTTTGGGAGGAAAGTCTTTAGATTTGCTTGGCTGAAGTCTTTTGCTATTATAAAAAATCCATCACGATGTGCACTCATCTGTTTGCTAATGATGGTTAGCTGATGGTAGCTGCTACCGGTGGTATAAACACAGCAGTAACCATGGCAACCATGAATTATTTCAGAATCAGTTTTATTGCCAAGTTCGTACATACAAACAAGGAATTTGACTCCGGTACACTTTGCTCTTTTGTTCTGTTTTTGCATTACAGAATATACAAATTTACAATGTACAATATACACATATATATTGTGGCCCGACACCACAGAACTGTGTCTCGAAAAACATAAAAACACACAAAATACAAAAACAAAGAGAGAGCGAAGCTCTGAGGCTGCCATCGTCGGCGCCATCTTGGTTTCAATCGGCATATTCGACATATTGAAAGGGCGAGAATTTACTAATATCTCAAGAGAGCAGTGTTTATCTATGAAATTTACGTTTGTGCACCATTTTTTGTTCGTCTAGAGTCCGTTAATTTAGAACAGAGAGCTGCCTAAAATATTATAAATGTGATGTTCTCCTCTAAGACTAGCCACCAGAGTAATGCTACAAATCGCTCGTCAAGGGTTAAATTACCTTAAACTTAACTCTGAATAATACTCAAACCATTTTGGATTAGCAACGTTACCCTAAACTAGAGAGACAGCATGCCATTAAAACCTTGCTAGCCAACGTAAGTAACGTACAAGTGACGTTACTCCTCTGACCTTCCTCAGGTTCCCCGCCACTGATACTCAAAATGGAAGCTGTGTGTGCAAAAGTAAAAAAAAAACAACCTTAAAATTACAGCATGCTAAATTCTTCAGTCTATTAGTAGCTTCCCTTAAGAGGTCGGACACCGAACGTCTTCCTGCCAAGTTCGCAGGAGACAAATGTTTTTGATGGGGAAAAGCCATGTAGATTTATCAATGCAGAATAAAGCAAACCAACCATTAGAAAGAAGTTGATGCCTGAAGACGCAGCCACTCCTCATTTGCTTAATGAGGCAGAAATGCATACAGAAATGTAAAAAGCACAGGCAAAGATTTAGTGTAAAAATACAAAGGAAGAAATAAACAGACAGAAAATCTTAAGACATACATACAAAATATATTTAAAAAATAAGTAAATAATACAATGAAAAATGTATATTGGATAATAAATAAATAATGTAATTATTACAAAGGTGAATAAATAAAGCATCATTTACCTAAAACAACAGACTGAAAAAACAACCCAAACAGGGTGGGCGGAGGGGGCCTCGGAAAGAGGGCCAGAAACAATAACAAAGAGTTCATGTGGGCAACCAGGGGGTCGTCCCGTGCAGGGTCAAAGTTAAGCTGGGATCCAGAACCCATAACTCAAGGACCTGGGAGGCCAGCGGCAGCAACATCAGCGTAGACGTGGAGGCCGACAGAGGCGTAGAGACCTGGTTGGCCGGCAATGTCAGCGAAGATGTAAAGGCTGGTCTGGAAGCTGGTGACAAAGGAGCAGGAGTCTGGGAGGCCTGCGGCAGTGACAAAGGCGAGGACCTGCAGACCAGTCATCCTCGATCCTCACAGAGACGGCGTCTGGCAAACCCTTGGAGGCTGAAACAGAGCCTGGTGAACCCTTGGAGGCAGAGACAGTGCCTGGCAAACACTCAGCGGCGAGACCAGGAGCAGGATCAGGCAGCGGTTCGCCCTTAAACCGCTCAGGAACAGGATCAGGCAGCGGTCCGCTCTCGAACCGCTCAGGAACAGGATCAGGCAGCGGTTCGGCCTCGAACCCCCTCGTTGCTGGATTCCGGGTCTAGAACGAGGATAGGTTTCTCTCCGCACTCCTCAGGAACAGGATCAGGCGGCGGTCTGTCCTCGAACCGCTTGTCTCTAGATTCAGGGGCCAAGACGAGAACCAGTCTCTTCTTGAACCCCTGAAAGGCCTTGGAACCACAAAATGGAGGTTGGGTGTCCTCCATCCTCTCAGAGGCGTCTGGCTGACCCACAGTGGAGACTGGAGCATCTAGCTGACCCACAGCCGAGACAGAAGCTGGAGCAGTGTGAGCAGCGATCAAGGCGTCGCCGACACCCTTGGTGGCGTGAGCAGGAGCTGAGGCGTTGCAAAGACCCTCAGTGGTGTCGGCTGGACCCCCAATGACTGGAGGCGAGGCGGCATGCCTGTGGCAGCATTTGCGACTTGTAGAGGTGGTTGAGGCAGACCTCTTTGTGTTGCTCTGGAGACCTGGTGTGAGCTGTGCAGCAGCACTCTGGAGACCTGGCGTGAACTGAGCTGCAGCCGCGTTCCGGAAGCATGACACGGGCTGAGCTGCAGCCGCGTTCTGGAGGCATGGCATGGGCTGAGCTGCAACCGTGTTCTGGAGGCATGGCATGGGCTGGATTGCAGCACCCCTCTGGGAATCTGAGGCGGATGAAGATGGGGAGCAGTAAAACTGCCTTACCGCTGTCCTATATTCCTGCTCCATCTCCCTCAATTTGTCCTTCAGCTGAAGAGAAGGATGGCAGAGACTGATCCTCCTGAAGCTCGTGATCTGCCCAGCAAAAAACCTCAATCGCTCCTCCAGCTTGTCTGGTGTTGCCACAGAACCCTGGGCTGGAGCGAGTGAAGATGGCATAGAAGGAGCCGCAGCGAGCCTGGGAGACAGTGCTGTGGCAGATGAAGGCGTGGGAAACACTGCTGGAGCTGTCCCAGCAGTGGACATGGGAACCTCCTCCTCGCCAGTCTAAAAACAGAAAACCGCTCCACGCCGGCATTTCTTGCGGCAGGAGGAAGACATTGGCTTCACTGCTGGATCAGGATGCGCAGCCAGGGGAGCAGGCGAAGAAAGCCGAAGCAGAGGCAGAAGAAGTGGGCAGCCAACTCAGATTTATTTACTCACCGAAGACAGATGGACAGGCGTTTAGCAGCGGGGATACAGCGCTGGTAGTTGCTGTCCCGGAGGCCTATTCGTCTCCCAACACAGGACTGCAGATCTTCGAACTGGGTCCTGGATAGACGGAAGTACCGCTGAAATCGACCGTCATCCAGATGCAGCTCCTGGAGTAGGTGGTGGTGCTCTCCGAACTGTACCCGTCCCTGAAGAATCTGGTGAACCCAGGGACGTTGACATCGGCGGCGTTTTTCGGCTCTCCACAGGTAAAACACCATAATTAGGTTCGTGAAATCCATGTCCGCCATGTTCAGTTGAAACCAGCAAGCAGCAAATAGAAGCGTTGCCATTTGTTGACATTTGGCCATGTGGATTGCATGTGAAATGTCAAGCGAGCAACAGCACACACAAAAAATTTGCAGAATACGCGTTCGGTGTGAACGCACCATTAGCCTCCTAGATCTGCTGCTGAACCCAGCGATCCTTGGCAGTTTCCTGTATTCTGTCTGCAAGGTCCAGGTTAGGCAGAAACATTCTGTCAAGAGCTGTGTAGTGGAGAAACGCAGAATGCAGACGACAGCAAGCAGTGGTGGTGAGTTAACAAAAAGATTTATTAAATGAAACTCACTTCAACAGGTGGTGGCAAAAACAGGCATGGACAGGCAGGCAAGACAGGCTTGGCATGAACAAGTGACTGAGAGAAGTGATCCGTAATGTTTCCGCGAGGAGTAAACAGAACAGACGTATATATATGGAGCGTTGACCAGGTGAAACAAGGAAACTGATTACAAGATGCAGGTGGACCGAATGAAGCTGATTGCTAAGGTTGACAGAGGCAGGGAGAAACAAAACGTAACTGGGCAAAACAGAAATCTAAGAACATAATCAAACCAAAACATAACTGTAACAGAACATAACCGTGAAAGCACTAGGAACTGAAAACATTCACAAGAAAACAAACCTAAACAACTATGGCACCACCTCTAAAACAGAAAGAGATTTTAAAAGTCAACTTTGAGAACAAAAATGAGTAAAACCGAAAATCAAACACCCTCAAATCATAACAGGCTCTTGCTAAGCTTCAGTGTGCTTTCTATCAGATACAGGTTATTCTGTAAATGTTTGGGCATATGAATTCATGACAAACTATCTTTTTCACACTATGTGGAACATCTGTTAGCAAAAGCTCAAAGATATGCTTGGCTTTTGGTAATGACCCAGATCCCGTCAGAAGCCTGACACGAGGAAACCGTTGGGACAGAAAAAGAACTTGGTAAAAAAGCTTTTTTACTTTGAGCACCTTGGTGTTCAAAAGCCATTACTTATGTCTACACAGAGGCAGAACAATTGTGGCTTTCAAGAAAAACTGTTTGTTATAACAGAGCTAGCTGATATTTATCTTAACATTAATATTTTTACAAACATTTATGATTTTTGAAATATTCTAGTTGATGAGATTATTCTCAAAGAAAACTCTTTAGATTATTAGAACATGCCTCTAAACTTTTGACTCCAACAGGAAAACTCTCCTTAGGAAAAAAATAAGCTCAAAAAAGCTTTTTAATCTCCTCTATGCTTCTCAGCCAAACACAGTTTTCCTTTACTCAACAGTACTTCACTTCTCAATGTATTTTACTTCTATGCTCCTACTTATGACCATAGGTGTGCTAAAAGATGTGTTGGTAAAGCAAGTTCAGTCAGAATTAATCTGGGAATTAGAGTTTATAGATAATGAGCTCACAGTGGCGTTATACATCTTCCATTTGATCTCTCAGATAATGAAGTTACTGTGGCAGCTGGCAGCTCCTTATCACACTATTTATTTTCATCAGGCCTCTTTCATTATAGGTTCCCGGCTGTTAACCACATAATGGACCACATAATGATTCTGCCTTTAAGACTCACTGAGCACAGTTATATGGTTTTATGAAAGGGAAAATTACTTGCATCATGTTTCTCAGGAAATTAGTTATAAAAAGAGCATGTTAACAACAGCTCTAAATTAACAAAAGGCAAAGGCAAACAAATAAAAGCATATTCACAACTAAATGATGCCATTTTGTCACCCTTGTGAGATAACTCCTGGTCAGTAAGTTAATTGTATAGTATTATTTGGGGTACAGCCTCAGAATTCACTGTTTCAGTTCTAAAGCATCCACTTAAACTCCATAGTTTAGTTCAGTTAATGTTAATGTAACATGGGTGCGGTGATAAAAGGCAAAAAAGCAATAAAAAAAAAATATCATTAAGCAGATTTGTGGAGTGGGTTTGCAAAACAATTAACATACTCTGGGATTTTTCTCCTGTGATTAATCTATTCAGTATTTCGGTTTACATAAAAATTCAAATTCAGGGTTCTGTACAGGTAACCAAATTTTTTATCCTCTTTATTCATTTGATATAGAAGACTGTCCAATTCCCTCTGACTCATCAGTCCTTTTAGGTGTATGATTTATTTTCAATCTTACTCAGACCACTAAATTTGTCTTTGACCCAAAGAAACGCCTCCACTGTCCTTGGGTGAAGCAAACTAGTGCATATTTCTATTGTTGAAAATCATCATCCTGCAGGGTTTTTAGTCTAGTGAAGATTCCTTTTTCGGTGAACACCTTTCTCATCTACCTGAGTTCAAACCTCTACCACATAGTTTCAGCTTAAATATCTTATGAAAGAAGAGCATATTTCCCCACAAATGATGTCTTGCTACCTTGTAAAACTGTGGACAAACTCCAGATCTTGAATATTAAGGAACTGTCAGGGTTTAGCGGAATAGTGTAGGACCAAGGTGCAGAGTGGAGTGAGGAAACGGCATGGTGAGTCCTTTTCCAGTTTATTATGAAATGAAGTATCAATTGACACAAATTGCGGAGATGGATTAGGCAAGGTGCAGAAGCTGCATGAGAGGGACCACACGAGGGAACAGATGGGTAGCAAGCAGTAGGATCCAGTGGCAAGAACATAAAAGCAGAGAGTATAAATGCTGAGGGACGTGGAGAAAGAACCAATGAACTGAGGAAGCCAATCAAGGAAGGAATCGGGCGCTGCTGGTAGAAGAGGGAATGCAGTAGAACCGAGGGAGAGTGACTAATAACAAAGATGAGCATGGAGAGCAGAAAACATCTAACTAAACAATCAATTAACTACATAACATAAACAGAGAGGAACCAGATCTATAAAGAAATATAAGCAAACTCATCTAACACATGAATCCAGGCAAGTAATCTAAAAACAAGTATGAAATGTACCTAAACAGGAATTCAAACAATGTCAACTAAGGAACGTAGGGAAACAGACTAGAAACTCAAACTCAAAACCCTAACACAGACAGGTCATGACAGGAACCTTATTTGAACTGCTTTATTCTGGTCCAGGTTTAGTTGTTGGACAATAAGATCTGTTAACTTCCAGCTTTGTCCAACATGGTACTTCAGTTTAGTTCAATTCAGTTTATTTATACTGTATATGGTTGATTCACAACAAATGTTGTCTCAAAACAAAAAAAGAACATTAACTTTTGTCAGTTCAGTCCAATCAGGCAGATTCCTCCTGAATCAGCATACAGCAACAGTGGACAGTTTATTGCATTAAGTTCCTAACTTTGCAGCAAACCCCCAAACAGAGCATGCATCATGGCATCTTTAACCTTGTCATATATGTGAGAATAAGCAATGTGCATCACAACATCTGGCATGCTTTCCCTGTAAGCAGAGGAACCTGTTGTATAGCAGGTTTGGTTTTATTTAGCTTTATTATGTTATTAGTGCACTGCTATTCACCTTAATTTTTCCTCTGACTTACAGATCTTAGATAGATTGTAGATAGACAAGAAAAGATGGTTTACCGCTTTTATTGTGTGGAAGATCTGCATTCAGGTGTTTTATTGTGTTTATTTTAGTGCAGTGACATTCATCTAGATGGCTCTTTTCTTCACATACAACTTCAGTTCGTTCATGTGAATGACATATCTTCCCCACACCAAAGTTACTAATGGAGTACCACAGGGTTGAGTGCTTGGCCCCACTTCTCTTTTTATGTTTCCACTTGATAAAATTTCCAGAGAGCTCAGGGTAAATATTTGTTGTTAGGCAGATGATACGTAAACATGCGTTGAAGACTCAAAAACCTGGATGACTTTTAATTTTCTGCTTTTAGGTTCAGCTTTTAAGACAGAATTTGTCGATTTTGGAGAAGAGCATCTAAAAAACAAACCTCTAGGTCTGACTCTTACTCTGGATGATAGTAACTATTATTTAGGTTATAGTAACTATTAATTATGTTAAGAACTTTGGTGTTATGCATTACATTTTTGTATTATGGGTTGCCTTAAAGCAGATCCTCAAACATTTAGCAAATCTAAACATGAATGTATGTAGCTAAAATTGCCTTTCTGGTGATTTTTGCACTGGTAGAGAATGCATGCCCTCCCATCATTTTATTTTCTAAATATAATCTTTAATGCATTGATTGAAGCCTTATGGTCTGTTGTTTCAGCCTCATTTTATCTCGTAAAACTTAACACCCAGCACCCATCCTTTTCTCCTCAGATGATGGTGTCTGCAAGCCACTACAGCTCTCACACAGTCTCTTTTACTCCCTTTTCCTTACTAAATAGGTGCATGAGATAAACCTTTTTCCTTGTCTTGTAGGTCAAATACAAGTACATAAAATTTCCTACCTGAATGGGAATTCAGATGTACTCTCAATAGCCTTGGCTGATTTGATTAGTACATTTCTGGTTGTATTTTTTTGTTTGTTGCCTAATTTGTGAGCCTGCATTTGTCAAGGCTGTCATAAAAACAACAATTTTTCTTTCAAAACATTAACAGTGGAGATTGGCTCTCTGTTGCGTTTCTACATCTAATAAAGCCACTTGACAGGTTATCTATGTAGCAGCAGTGTAACTAAAGTAGAGCTATAAAGGAGCATCAGTGTGCAGCAGACTCTCCCAGAGGAAGAACAAGATTTCATTCTGTTATGATTTTGGGTTGTTTGGTTTTTGGTTCCGGGTTTTTTCTTATGTTTTTCACAATTCAAGTTTTGAATCATGCTTCTGTTTATTTTCCTGGTCATGCTTTAGTTTTGTCGTCTTGTTCATGTTTTGTCAAGTTTGGTTTTCGGATCTGGTTATGCTTTTGCTTCATGCTTTTTCTAGTTTCTGTTAGTTTGTGTTCAAGAGTCTCTGTTTTGCTCCAGCCACGTTTTGTTCTGTTAATTTGGATCACCTGCACCTATTAATCTGTCTTCTTGTTTCACCTGGTCACAATCCATAAATACACACCTGTTCTGTCATTTATCGCAGAAACATTTCTCAGATCATGTCTTGTTTTTTGATCATGCCATGCCTGTCTCGCCTGCCCGTTTGTTGTTTTGTTCCTGCCTCCTGCTGAGAGTGAATTTTTGTTATTAAACCTTTTTCACTAACCATCACGCTGCCTGCTCGTCTGCATTCTGGGGTCCTTTTTCTCGCAAACCATAACACATTCATGAAGTTCTGGAATAAGTTTCAATGATGTTTAATAGTAGTCTATAAATACTGCCATTGGATTATGGATGTGTTTTCTTATAATTTTATGTTATAGCCATGGAAAAGAGAATTGACCTTAGAATACACTTTATATTCCAAGATGTTATGTATTAGAACATTTTCAAATTTATCTGGTCTTTACCAGGTTGTTCCAGGTTGTACATTTATGCAAATCTAATCTCCAGTGTACAAAAACACAAAGGAGATTCCACTCTGTTAACTTCAAATAAAGATGAAACCAAACTGAAAAGGCATTGTGTGGAAACCTAAAACACTTCATCCATCCAAACGATATAAGGGGTGAAAGGTGCAGCCTGGTCCTGCTAATTAAATAACATGGCTTTAACTGTTTATTATAAGCATAGACACCTCTTTAAAAGCAGAATTTGGAAAATTGTTGTTGGTGTGGTGTGTGTGTTAACACAATACGAAGGAGAAGAGACATCAGCAGTGACCTTAATAGAGGACATGTTGCTGTTCATCAATTTGGCAAGGGTTAATAGGGCCCTCTTAAAATTATTTGAAGGCCTATAGTGAGATATAATCCTTAGAGATGTAAAACATCTCAGATTGTTGTGAATCTTCCTGAAGTGGATGTCATAGCAAATCCACACCAAGGTCAGAATTTGCAATGATCACAGAAACAATCATTTTGAAAAACCCTCTGGGGGTCAATCTCTGAGTCTTTAGTCCTCATTACGCACGTTAAATGTTGAAATTCAGGATTGTGCAATAAAAATGGCCAAGCAAGCATTGTTTGGAAGGGGTTGGGGGAAAACACTTCTGTAAATTTAAACGAATATGGTGACACAACATATATTTGCAGAGTTTTATCCGAATACAAAACGAGACTTTTGGAACCGTGCCCTTTAGACAATAAAACTTAGAGATTTTAGGGTAAAAATGCACAGCATCATGGGAGAGAAAACTAAATCCACCATATTAGCACAATCACATCATACCAGCTGTCAAGCACAGTGGTGGAGGAATTATGATTTGGGCTTGCTTCATACCCACAGCACTGGTCGACTTGCAATCATCAAGTTGACCATGAACAAAAGTATTCTAGAGTCAAATTTGATACCATCTGTACAACAGCTGAAGCTTGACTCAAAGTGGGTCATCGATAGAACAAAGATCACAGCAGTGAATCTGTAAGAGAAGGACTCAAAAGGATGAAGATGTTTCCTTGACTCCAACATAATTCAGTGAACTGAAGGAATGTTGTAAAGAAGATTAGGACAATTTTCCTTCCCAACCATCTAGAAGATTGATAAAAACCACACAGGAAACAACTTCATCAAGGTATTGCCTTTAAATATGGTTTGCAAGTTAATGAAAGCTCGATAAATATTGCAGAATCAGTAGTGTGTTTCTGTATACTTGAGGTTAGATTTCAAAATTTTCATTTTTATAAAATCTGCTAGATTTGAAAGAGAGTGAACATTCTTTTTACTGTGAATATAGAGCTGCAAAGCAATGATGAGATAAAATATTTGAATGGAGGAAAAACTGTGTTTTTTTTGTAGTTACATGTCACACAAGCAGAAACCTAAAATGCAAATGATTTAGGTCACATCATGTATGGACAAACAAAAGGGCCACAGTTCAATGAATTGAAGCCCCAAAATTGATATTTATACATGGAGGAATTTTATTAAACCATAGATGCACAAATCAAATAAATTAATCAATCTTTATCTAAAATAAATATACGTGTATGTATATAGTTATTTTGTATTTAAATTATTAATTATTTCACATATATTTTTGCTTCATAGTCATGTGCAGCAGCACACCACACATTTTTGTTTTATCTCTTTGCCGTACAAATCAAAATCATTCAGTGTAGTTAACACTGCTAAGGAGAAAGGTTGAGAAAAAGGTTGAATGGCCTGCAGATATGTTGCTGTGCAGGATAACCAATCAGATGTTAGGATTTATTTGGGGAGAAACAGCAACAGTTTCAATTTTTCATGATGTGCTTTGGCACAGGAATGAAAAAAAGTAATTTAAAAAAGCTTACCTATATCATTCAAACTTCATTCAGTAATGAATTGAGACCAAACAACAACTGCATAAATGCATGATACTGCACAGTAGAGCCAGCAGCTCGGGGCAAGATTCAGCAGTCCACGTACACCTCAAGAGTAAACGATATTATTTTGATGACAAAGATGTTCCAATTTTAGACAGAGAGGGCAGATGGTTTGAAAGAGGGGTGAAGGAGGCCATCTAATGCTCCACGCATTTGGAGATTCAGATCGCAACTCCTGCACTTCAGGTATAACATTTAACATGTTCTGGGAAAGAACTAAATCACAGCAGACCCCCTTTCGAGGGCCCTAATACAGTCGGTGCCCACAACAGAGGAAAAGCAACTAGAAGAAGACGTCTGTGTCCATTAACCACATAGTGGGACAGTTGCTGGAGTAAACAGAATGATGGTATATATAAAGGGCAAGACACAGGTGAAAGCAGAAACTGATTGGCAGGATGCAGGTGGACCGGATGAAGCTGATTACAGACTGGCAGAGTGAACACAATACGTGGCAAGACCAAAACAGAAATCCAAGGACACAAACTAACCGAGAGAAACACAACTTACAAGACATAAATTAGAGAATGCTAAGAACCGAAAACAATACTACGAAAGTACAACCAGGAAAATAATAAACAGAAGCAGGACTCAAAACACAGACTAGAAATAAGAATAAATAAAACCCAAACAAAAACGAAACCACTCTCAAAGATATATATATATATATAAATATATACAGTATACAGGGGTTGGACAATGAAACTGAAACACCTGGTTTTAGACCACAATAATTTATTAGTATGGTGTAGGGCCTCCTTTTGGAGCCAATACAGCGTCAATTCGTCTTGGGAATGACATATACAAGTCCTGCACAGTGGTCAGAGGGATTTTAAGCCATTCTTCTTGCAGGATAGTGGCCAGGTCACTACGTGATACTGGTGGAGGAAAACGTTTTCTGACTCGCTCCTCCAAAACACCCCAAAGTGACTCAATAATATTTAGATCTGGTGACTGTGCAGGTCATGGGGTCACTTTCATGTTCATCAAACCAATCTTTCACCTGTCTTGCTGTGTGTATTGGTGCACCGCCTTCAGGATACAATGTTTGAACCATTGGGTGCACATGGTTGTCAAGAATGGTTTGGTAGTCTTTGGCAGTGACGCGCCCATCTAGCACAAGTATTGGGCCAAGGGAATACCATGATATGGCAGCCCAAACCATCACTGATCCACCCCCATGCTTCACTCTGGGCATGCAACAGTCTGGGTGGTACGCTTCTTTGGGACTTCTCCAAACTTTAACTCTCCCGGATGTGGGGAAAACAGTAAAGGTGGACTCATCAGAGAACAATACATGTTTCACATTGTCCACAGCCGAAGATTTGCGCTCCTTGCACCATTGAAACCGACGTTTGGCATTGGCATGAGTGACCAAAGGTTTGGCTATAGCAGCCTGGCCGTTTTTTTTGGATACAATCCGGGTTAGCACCCGAACATCCCTTTCAGACAGCTTCCTCTTGCATCCACAGTTAATCCTGTTGGATGTGGTTCGTCCTTCTTGGTGGTATGCTGACATTACCCTGGATACCGTGGCTCTTGATACATCACAAAGACTTGCTGTCTTGGTCACAGATGCGCCAGCAAGACGTGCACCAACAATTTGTCCTCTTTTGAACTCTGGTATGTCACCCATAATGTTGTGTGCATTTCAATATTTTGAGCAAAACTGTGTCTTACCCTGCTAATTGAACCTTCACACTCTGCTCTTACTGGTGCAATGTGCAATCAATGAAGACTGGCTACCAGGCTGGTCCAATTTAGCCATGAAACCTCCCACACTAAAATGACAGGTGTTTCAGTTTCATTGTCCAACCCCTGTATGTATAAGCTATGCACAGGAGGCTCAAACTTCATCTGAGCTGCTGCTGACACCTGAATTGCTGAGCAGACTGTGGCAGCGCATACCAGAGGATCTTTTCCAGTGGAACTGTGCCATGTATCTCTTGGGTATTGATTACTTTTCACGTTATATAGAAGTGGCAAATCTGACATCCCCTACTCATGTCAGTAATCAATAGGCTCAAGTCCATATTCTCCTGCCATGGGGTCCCAGAGACCCTTATTACCAACAATGGACCTCAGTTCCCTGCAGCAGAATTCACAGCCTTAGCCAGAGACTATAACTTTATACAACGACCAGCAGCTTCCACTCGCCACAAAGTAACAGGGAGGCTGAGAGGGCCATGAGAACTGTGAAATCTCTCTTGAAAAAGAGTGAGGTTCCACACAAGGCTCTCATGGCTTATAGGGCTATCACCTTAACCCATAGATCATCCCCTTCACAGCTAATGATGCCTATCAGTTAGAAAAAGCTTAAACCTGAATGACTCCAGGCTTTCAGAAGGAAGGATCAGGATTTAAAACAGAAACTGACTTTCTGGAACAACAAAAGACAAAAAAAACAAAAACAAATGAGCTCATACCTGGTCAAAGAGTTAGGGTTAGGAACATCACTCATACATGGACTATCATCAGGGTTTCAATTGTAGTTCTGCTCCAGCACCTTTTCACTGCTCCATGTAGCCCCACAAGACATTTTCAAACTCTTTCGTCTTCGGATTTGCGCTCTAACTTTGTTTCTACTTCTTCTACTCAGATGCACTGCTCTTAGGTTACATCCTATCTTCCTGATTTTGGTACCCTAGCCTGGAATGCAGTCACACTGCAAGCAAACTGCTCCAGGGTCCAGTTGTGACCATGCCAGGAAACAGTTCCCTTGTCTGTTTCAGGGTCCGGGATGGATTCACACCTGCATGATCCGCTCCAGAAACCAGACTCTGGCACTGTACAAAGCATTCAAAGGTTTAGGGGAAGAGTACTATCAAATCATTCTCACCTACTGCAAGCTTCCAGACTGGGAGACATGCAGACCTGCAGTCAACCAGAGAGGAGCAAGGGTTACAGCTCAGCTAAACTACAAGATTTTGACTTCAGTAGTTTCATTGTCCGATGAGCTAACCCCTCCCTCCTACCTCCTCTTTCTGAGAGGATTGCTCAGTCCAGCTCTTCATCCAATGGGTCCGGACTTCTCTAAACCTGAAAGGTCTTACTAAGCAGGTTTACTGAAAGATCTGTTTAAGCTGGTGTTGGGAAATGACACGCCTAACCTCTAACAGCCTACATCCAGAAGTCTCACCCTTTTTCAACTGGTGGTTTGGACAACCAAGTAGCCTACAGCAATCATCCAACACTCAACTGTCACTTCTGTTAACGGCTGCTCATTCCCTAATTTTACAACTTGGACTTGGTATATGGGTTAGGTTGATTTTAGTGACTTGGCGCTGTTTTGACAAGTTTGGCTTAAGGCAACCTATAAAAATCTCCTAAAATCCTTTAGAACCAGGGATAAAGGCTTTTAATCACCAATGAAAAACCTAAAATAGGGTGACTCAAATAATTGACTGTCCTCAATTTATCTAGAATTTTATATGGTTTCTTTAATTAGTAATGCTTTTGCAGGGATCAGTAACAACATAAAATCAAGCAACACATAATGATTGAATAATAGAAACGAATTAGTCAACTTAACCCATCTTTCTCTGATGCTGAAACTGGAGAGCTTGAAGAGGAGGCTTTGAAGACAGACTCTCCCATGCACCCGATGGAGATGAATTCTTCGGGAAGCAACGAGTGGATTTCTGAGGCGGAAGGCAAGTCTTCAGTTTTCTTCGACAGGCACTGATGCTCCAGGTTTCGATGGTCTGTCACTGAAGTCTTTGGTTAAATATAGTCAGAAACACTGATGTCAGACATCTCTTTAGTCAGTAACTTCATGAAGACTTGAAGAAAACCATTAAGGCATAAAGGGGATTGGTTCAGGACTTCTGCAAGCCTGAAACCTGGAGCAGTCAGTTGTTCAGGGCAAACGGTTTGATCCTCTTTCCCTCTCCTCAGTCATCAGCTTTGTACCTTAAAATCATAATTCTATCCACAGTCTTTGATATATGGTTAACATGATTTTCAAAGAAATCATCATTCTGTTTTTCATGACATTTAATTCATATAGTATGATCATTATTTATTTGATATGCTAAATATCAATCTCTCATTTCATCATCATTTTAGTCTCAATTAAAGCGATACATTTATGAGAAAGAAAAGAGAATATAAGGATGACTCCGAGTGGACCTCTCAGACGTCACAGCTTCAGAATGTGAATATTTACTGATTTATATTTCATTGATTTGATTGTGAGGGTTTAATTAATTTCTGCAGGGATACATGGAAGGATCTTATATAATTCTGACAGCAGCCTTCCTGAGTGGAACAGTTGCTGCTTAAACCTGTTTTGATTATGTTTAATTTTTAGTCAAACCATTTTGTTAAATGTTTCTTCAATCCAGAATAAACCAGGGTCTCTGGAAAAGAATGACCAAGCGCCTTACCTGAGAGCAGCAGCCACCACAAAATACAAAGACGAAAAGAGAGTAAAGATCAGCAGGTAAAGCAATAATTATGTGAAGAGGGGGAGTATAGTAACTAGAGACTTTTAAACACATACATTATTAATGGTTCTTTAAAAGGGTTTTTGTTTGTATTTGAGAGACACAAATCCTGATGTAATTAGTTTATTTGAGTTGAGTTTGACAGTGCTTGCACACAAACCTTTGGAATGCTTTGTACTGTGCCACTCTGGTTTCTGGAGCAAATCATGCTGGTGTGAACCCATCCTGGACCGTGTAAATGATCAGATAATCATACCCTGGCACAGTTACAACTCCCGGTCTCAGCACGGTTTATCTGGACCCTGGAGTGGTTCGCTTGCAGTGTGAATGCATGGCGGACCAGTATACAAAAGCAGAAAGAGAGGATATAACACAACAGCAGTGCATTTCAGTAGAAGAAAAGAAGTAGAGAAAAAAAGTAAAAGCACAAATCCAAAGATGAAAGAGTTTGAAAATGTCTTGTTGGGCAACGTAGAGTAGTGAAGAGTAGCGAAGAGATGTGCTTTCTTTTCGATCAGCCTAAAACTGCACCCAAAACAATAATTTTCAACTGCACAACTTTGTTGGTTCTGGTCTAAAACACAGAGGTTTTTTTAGACCAGACACTGAAGGTGTGAATTTTCTCACTTTTACAAATCCCTGGAATGGACCAGCAGTGTGAATGGGTCTTCAATTACAATATCCCTAAAGAGGGTAAGGAGCTTGACCAGCACATTTCAGTCCCCAAAACTGTAATCATGACACTCCTTTCTAAGATAATTAAGCTTTGCTTAGCAATGAATGTTGATTGTTTTTGCTGTTTACTGGGAAAGTTTTTTTCATAGAAAATCCAACTCTTTGTTTTGAACAGTTCAGAGAAAAATGAAACCAGTCCATTTCTCATATTACATTTATATTACCTTGGTGGTTTGTCAATTAAATCAGTGATATTTTATCAAGTATGAACAGTGCCGATCATCAAGGTAATCCTATCCTATCTTGCTTACTCAGGGGAATTCTTTTGGCCAGCTGTAATGATCCATGAGACTCAGGACAACCTTTGTCACCAGGTCTGTTTACCATGCTTGCTGTGTGTCTGTAAGCAGCAGGCGAAAGGGAATTCATCACACAATCCTGGTGGGATGTCCTTTGGGATCGGAAACAAATCGCTGCTGCAGAGGTTGTTTACTCATAGGTAAGGCTTCTCTTACACCCCATAAAGATTTTAAATTTGCAAATAATTATTTTAGTTTAACTCTTATGAGTCACTGGTATATGAATGTTGAGTGTCCATAAGTCAATACTATGTCAGCGATTTGCTAATCTCAGGTTAACAGTCATGCTAAGAGTAGCTGAAATTTCACTCCTGTTTGTTTTTTGTATAAATGTATTTTTTTCTAACTCTTTGGTGTTTTTTTCTGTGTTGAAATCCAACCTAATTTTTAGATGCCATTAAAAAGAGACCAAAGGAATCTGAATTTCTAACCTTAGTCAACTTTATAAAATCCATCAACTCCAAAGAACTGCAGGTAACTTTTGTTAAATAGTGATTGAACTTTCATTTGACAACTTGTAGCACTTGTTGACATTATTGGTACATATTACATTGCTTGTCAAAAACACAGAGTAGATTGGGTGTTTCTAAGCATCATCTTCTGTTTTGAGGTTCCATAAAGTCTTGTGTGCAGCTGTAAAAATAATGAAAAGTTCTAAGATGTACTGACTTGGTGACATCCTTCCAACAGAAAATGGCGGTAGCAGAGTCTAGCCCTCTTACCACTCATGTGATGAACACAAGCGATGGAGTCCCAGGCGCCAAGATGGCACTGAGCTTGCATCGACTTGACACCAGGCTGATGATCTGGTCTATGATCAGTGTTGGGTCGGTTTTTATCGTGTTCATCTTTTTAAAGAGGACTTTCTTTGAAATGACTACATTTAGTGTCAGTCACATACAGTACAGATCAGATCTTAGCAGATTACAGTAAATATAAAGGAAATGTTATAACATTGATTTTATGTCAAACTTCCAAAGAAATATATGAAATTCCATCTCATCTTTTAGGACAACAAATGAAGATGGCTACTGCCCAGGACTGATCAGTCGAGAAGCTTTCATCCCCGGCATGTACAAGCTGCGTTTTGAGACTGGTTCATACTGGGAGGGGCTGGGAAAGACCTCCTTCTACCCCTATGTAGAGGTGATTCAATGAGCTTCATATAAACACTACTTCAATTCAATTGGATTCAATTCAATTCAGTTTTATTTCTATAGCGCCAATTCACAACACGTCATCTCAAGACACTTTACAAAGTCAATTCAATTGAATCATACAGATTTCAAGTCAGGTACATACATTCCAATTAATCCCAACTATCGAACAGTGGAGTCAGATTCAGTTATTTATTCAAATTGGATAAAAAGGTTTTCTATCTAAGGAAACCCAGCAGATTGCATCCAGTCAGTGACTTGCAGCATTCACTCCTCCTGGATGAGCATGTAGAGACAGTGGACAGTCACTGGTGTTGACTTTGCAGCAATCCCTCATACTGAGCATGCATGTAGCGACAGTGGAGAGGAAAAACTGCCTTTTAACAGGAAGAAACCTCCAGCAGAACCAGGTTCAGTGTGAGCAGTTTTCTGCCACGACTGACTGGGGGTACTAAATAAAATAAAAGCTATGTATGAGACCAAGTGAAAGCAAAGTTCCAGAATCTGAATAAACTGTAGCCAGAGATTACTCTGACAAAAAATACATAAACGTTTTATTTCAATTGTGTTAATTAAAAGACTTTCATTAACACATTTGGCCTGGACTGTACTTAAATCAACTTCTGACACATCTATGGATTAAGTCTGGGTAAAAAAATAATATAATACTTAGCATACATACAGAATTGAAAATAGGCTCCACTCAATAAACCTTATCAAACACATTAGAAGATTAATGCATTCACAAACAATACGTAACACAAATTACAACAAAATGTTTTAACTTTACAGAAAACTCCACCAATGCTCAATTAGAAATTCAGTTGTTACAATAGACAAACCTTTGTGGGTAAAAACAGTGGTTGGCTCCTTTATTGAGGTCGTAGAAGGAAGGGTTGATAAACTGAAATGCATCCTTTCACTGAAGGATCTCAGCCTTCTCAACAAATACAGTCTGCCTAGTCATTTCTTGTTAACAGTAGGGTCTTGGTGTTCTAGGTGGACACCAATATATTCACACTCCTCCACCACCTCCACTTCTTCTCCCATGATAGAAACAGTATTTGACATATTCCAAAATTGATATTGTTTTGTCAACATTCAAGACGAGATGATTACAACTACAGAGTAATCTCCATACAGGTCTGGGCTGAACTGTCCAGTATGTTAACTGAAACGTTTACATGTGTAGTCATGTGGTTTTGATCACCTGTCTGTCCTTTCAATGATGTTTGGCAAAAATATTAGGTTAGATCGACTCAGTAATGACTTTCCACTGAGACATGCAGGTTAGGCTTCTTAAAAGAGATTGAATCACTGCAGTTTCCAGAGCCTGGACAAAAATGACTGGAGGAAGTGAAAAATTTACTATTTCCAATAATCCGGGTCTAAAATAGGAAACCTGTTTTAAAAACATGAGCACCATATCAAGGCAGCATGTTGAAGATTTTAGGGCAAAGGTTGTTTGCCAGAGAGAAGATCAAACTGTTTAAAAATGTAGATCCACTAGAGATCCCAAAGGCAAAGGTAACATGACCATGTTACCAGAGGCAGAGACAATGCTTATCTAATCTTACGTGTGTGAAAAAATGTGCAAAGTCCTTGCAGTACATTTTGAAAAGGGGTGCAGGAGGAACGGGTGGTGAGAGGTTTCTCAGACTGTCAACGATAGTAAAATAGTTCTGGGCATTGTTGCTGTTTTTATTGCTGTTGCCATAAAACACATTAATTCTCAACCCCTTTTAACTCCTGATTATGGGTGCGAAGACTCTATAAACAAAACTAGAGTTCTGCCTTTGCCTCCCATGTTCAGCTTGTCTAGACATTTACTACCTCAGCATTCCTTCAAAGCGATGTTTTTTTCTACCGCAGAAAACTTTGGTCTATGAGGACAATTGCATCCATGGTCTTATAATACATCATAAAGTAAAATTGAAACATTTATTTTGCCTAATAATGTTCACGGATACAACATCGGGAGGTATGTTTGTACGGGGCCGACTAAGTGGTACTACAGCACGTGATGTTTTCTTCTGCTTTGTGCATCTGATTTTCTTTCAGATTGTGTTCACCATCCATTACCCAGCAGAGAGGTTTCATCTCCCCCTGCTGATGAGCTCCTTCTCTTACAGCACATGCAGAGGAAACTGAAGCTTTGATTATGGCAGATATAGGCTCTTTGTTGTTAAATCTGTATTTTAGAAATTGTTGATGGGTATAATGGGAGTTTAGGCCCTCTTCCCCCCTGTGCACCACCGGGTCTGTTTCTCTCCAGTTCGGAGACCCAACCAGTAAAACCAGCAAGTATTTACCTTGTGAAATAATGAGAAATGGTTAAGTATAAAATCAAGATTTAATGCCAAAATGATCAGTGTATACAGAGCATACAATTGAACAGATACAAAGTGACATTCACCTTTGGTACCGGGCCCCCCTCAGCCCATCTTAGGGATGAACCGAGAGGAGCAAAGAATGGAGTGTGAGTCCTGCTTTTATCCATAACTGTTCCAAACCCACCTAAAGGGTGTCATCCTCTTGGATCAGTTTATCTTTGACTATGTGTTGCATCAATGTGATATCAACAGTTATGTAGTGCAAGCTGTAGCAGTGAGCGGGGCAGCATATAAGCAACAAGGGCAGATATATTTAATTAGGGCAGCAAAGAGATGATTAGAAAAGGCCACAGAATCATACATCCATAACAAAATATTATGTCATGCTAGATAAGCAGATATTTCTGCCTGTGTCCCTGTCTTTGTTTTGTTTGGCATGTCTGGATGTAAGAACAGAATACAGTTGGTAAGTGTGTGATAAGTTCCATATTTAAATAAATATATACCTAAACCATACTAATTTTTTGGAATGAAAGACATATTTGTGAGCTAGGTATTTATCAACTGTGTAATAGAGTATGCTTCAGGATTTTTTTTTAACTAAACGAGAAGAGCTACAGAGTCAGAGGTCAGCCTTCTATGCAGTCCGCTATGCAGATACACTCCAGACTGAGGCCTTGTGGTGTCCCTCAGACAATAATGATACAAATGCTTCAGTCCCTATTGACACAACAAGGAGAAGGTCAAAAAAAGTGATTCTATGGGAGTAAGAATCCATCTGTTTGGAGTTTAATATCATCTGAGGGCTGGAGCAATCTTCTGCAACCTGTATCCAAGAAGATGGTGGAAGTGAGATGCAGCTGAGGAGAGAGAAAATGTTGGAGCACCACCTCGTTATAAAGACTGTTCGTTTTTCCTTTTTTCCATTTGATTCCCTTTCTGTATGCTGATCATGCTTATCTGCTCATATACACCAACATAAAGCACTGCTGTAGGGGTAAGATTCAACAGAAGTGAAAGTGGTTTTTGAAAAGACAAATCTGTAACTATCTTTTTGAATACATTTTTTTAAATTTTCGTTTTCAAAATACTGGAGTATAGATAAAAGTTCAATATTTTTTGTCACTCATTTCAAAAAGTGAAACTCAAAAATTATATAGATTCTAAGATTCTCTTATAAGTATTTCATATACCTATACATATATATACACACATACAGTACAGACCAAACGTTTGGACACACCTTCTCATTCAAAGAGTTTTCTTTATTTTCATGACTATGAATATTGTAGCTTCACACTGAAGGCATCAAAACTATGAATTAACACATGTGGAATTATATACTGAACAAAAAAGTGTGAAACAACTGAAAATATTTCTTATATTCTAGGTTCTTCAAAGTAGCCACCTTTTGCTTTGATTACTGCTCCACACACTCTTGGTATTCTGTTGATGAACTTCAAGAGGTAGTCACCTGAAATGGTTTTCCAACAGTCTTGAAGGAGTTCCCAGAGATGCTTAGCACTTGTTGGCCCTTTTGCCTTCACTCTGCGGTTCAGCTCACCCCAAACCATCTCGATTGGGTTCAGGTCCGGTGACTGTAGAGGCCAGGTCATCTGGCGCAGCACCCCATCACTCTCCTTCTTGGTCAAATAGCCCTTACACAGCCTGGAGGTGTGTTTGGGGTCATTGTTCTGTTGAAAAATAAATGATGGTCCAACTAAACGCAAACCGGATGGAATAGCATGCCTCTGCAAGGTGCTGTGGTAGCCATGCTGGTTCATTATGCCTTCAATTTTGAATAAATCCCCAACAGTGCCACCAGCAAAGCACCCCCACACCATCACACCTCCTCCATGCTTCACGATGGGAACCAGGCATGTAGAGTCCATCCGTTCACCTCTTCTGCGCCGCACAAAGACACAGTGGTTGAAACCAAAGATCTCAAACTTGGACTCATCAGACCAAAGCACAGATTTCCACTGGTCTAATGTCCATTCCTTGTGTTCTTTAGCCCAAACAAGTCTCTTCTGCTTGTTGCCTGTCCTCAGCAGTGGTTTCCTGGCAGCTATTTTACCAAGAAGGCCTGATTCACACAGTCTCCTCTTAACAGTTGTTCTAGAGATGTGTCTGCTGCTAGAACTCTGTGTGGCATTGACCTGTTTTCTAATCTGAGCTGCTGTAAACCTGTGATTTCTGAGGCTGGTGACTCGGATGAACTTATCGTCCGCAGCAGAGGTGACTCTTGGTCTTCCTTTCCTGGGGCGGTCCTCATGTGAGCCAGTTTCTTTGTAGCACTTGATAGTTTTTGCGACCGCACTTGGGGACACTTTCAAAGTTTTCCCAATTGTTCGGACTGACTGACCTTCATTTCTTAAAGTAATGATGGCCACTCGTTTTTCTTTACTGAGCTGCTTTTTTCTTGCCATAATACAAATTCTAACAATCTATTCTGTTCTGGTTTACTTGATATAGGACCCCAGAATGCAGATGAGCAGGCAGAGTGATGGTAAGTGAAAAAAGGTTTAATAACAAAAACTCACACGCAGGAGGCAAGAACAAAACAAACGGGCAAGGCAAGACAGGCATGGCATGATCAAAAAACAAGACTTGGTTTGAGAACAAGACATGAGCATGAGAAATGTTTCCGCAATGACTAACTGAACAGGTGTGTATATATGGAGTGAAAACCAGGTGGAGCAAAGAGACAGATTAACTTGGACAGGTGAACCGAATAAACTTAATTGACAAACAGAACAAAATGTGGCTGCGGCAAAAACAGAGACTCTAATATACAAACAAAACCAAACTTGACAAAACATGAACAAGACTATAAAGCATGACCAGAAAAATAATAAACAAAGGCATGATTCAAAACTTGAGTAGTGAAAAACATATAAGGAAAAAACCTGAAACCAAAAAACCCCAAATCATAACATATTCAGTAGGACTATCAGCTGTGTACTGCATCCATCTCCAGCACAACACAACTGATGGTCCCAACCACATTTATAAGGCTTGAAATCCCACTTATTAAACCTGACAGGGCACACCTGTGAAGTGAAAACCATTTCAGGTGACTACCTCTTGAAGCTCATCAACAGAATGCCAAGAGTGTGTGGAGCAGTAATCAAAGCAAAAGGTGGCTACTTTGAAGAACCTAGAATATAAGACATATTTTCAGTTGTTTCACACTTTTTTGTTCAGTATATAATTCCACATGTGTTAATTCATAGTTTTGATGCCTTTAGTGTGAAGCTACAATATTCATAGTCATGAAAATAAAGATAACTCTTTGAATGAGAAGGTGTGTCCAAACTTTTGGTCTGTACTGTATGTGTGTATACACGCATACATATATATATATACACGCACATATATCTATATCTCTCTCTACATACACACACACTATTGTGTATTGCCGTACTGGATCTGGCGATACAAGGAAATGGACTAGGATATAGGTAAGCAAACAGCATATTTATTATTTTTTAGTCTTTACATTGACTAATGTGTGTAATTACAGTAGCCGACAGGTGCAAATGCGCAGCAAACGATTAAATGAGCTCCAAACACAAAACACACTGCAGTATGGTGATAATTATTCAGTATTATTTGTTATATATAATATATAATACTATAAAATATATAACCACATCCTGAGATGTAGATGGGACATGTTGGTTTTCTGAATAAAAAGCACTAACTTTTACATTCAACTGATTCTAATTAATCATTTTTATATGTACATTAATGAACATATATACACACACATCTATATGGGGGGCAATGATAAACACACATACACACATCTATAATGCTATACGACTAATATTTAACTATTCAACTTTAATTTCTCTTCGGGATTAATAAAAGATTTTTGAATTGAACTGCTGTCTGTCTCTCTGTGTGTGTGTGTGTAAGTTAAAAACCTTGGAAAAGTTTTTTTTTGCCGTGTGTTGCCACTTTGCAACAAAAGAGTGTTCAGTTTGGCAACATGGTGCAGCCTCAGTTTGTGGAGGGACACAACTAGTGACATCAGCACAAAATGGTGGTTGTCACGTCCAAACTGTGTTTCTTAAATGTGCCCCACCACCCAGAAAAAACACACCCTGAGAACCAATCTCAGCCCAGACACACTAACAGAACAAGGCCACTTTGACAACTTGCCATGACATCATCAGGCAAACAAAATGCTCAGCTGATCTGACCACCACTGCCGTGCCCTCAGGAGGAATTACCAGCCCTCCTTTGTTTTTTAGTGTGAGCAAGTGGTAACTCAGAGCAAATGATGCAGGTACAGCATCAGTCACCAAACTACCACGTCACACATCACAGGACAGCTTTTTCAGCATATGGCAAACATCAAACCCTGAGATGTACACCAGTGCATAGTCCACAAGACCACCAAAGCAAGTTAGTAGATAGCTATGGTCACACACAAAGCAGTAGGTCTTCCGTTTCTTCTGCAGCTGGACAAGAGAACATCTCAAAAGCAGACAGGTACACGGTCTCATCCTCATGTGCTTGGAGACACACCGCACTGCACCTTTAAATGGTTGAAAATGGCCTGGAACCAGCTGGCTGAGGGGTTGTTATATCAGCCCTAAAGCACACACAAAACACCACACTTACATACACAGTATATAAAAGGCATCCATAAAGACAAACCACAGAGTAAAAAATAAGAAAATCCATTCCTGACACCCTGATTGAATTAAAGAGGAGTTCCAAGTGATTCTGGGTAAAGTGGTAGCAGACGCACCGCTGACGCTGTTTTGGAATCATCAAGATCTGAAATTCAGTTAGCACTGGCAAATTAGTAAGCACCACTGAAATCACATGGAAGTCATAATAAAAAAGAGAAAGTATATACATAAATATACATAAGTTCAAATGTTGTCCACTTTGTGTTTTAATTTCACCTGAGTGCACATCAAGCTCCTCATTTAACTCTTCCTTTATGAGTTTCTTCACCCTGAGATCCTCAAGAAGACGAGTCACAGTGTTCTTTTCCTTCCTCTCTCTTTTCACACTCCCCACCATAGAAAACGCTTCCCTTAGTCTGGCCATCAGATCGTCATTGGGTATTGGCAGAGCATAGGAGTGGTCCTAGTACAAGCAAGGATGATGTTCATATTACATCACTTATTTACTGTCTATCAATGTGTTGTCAACTGTCCCACATTTTTACACATTGTTAATCTTTTCACACCTCAGTTGTTTCAACCAACACTGTGTGTGTGTGTGTGTGTGTAGGATGCAGATTCAATGCTGACCTGTTTCAATGTACGTGCGTGCCTGTGATCTGAAAGAGTGACAGAGAGTGGGAGATGTAAGGTGACATGAGGATTGAATATAACCAGGTCATAATGCTCAGAGCTGTTTGAGGCATAACTAGTACTTATTACTCACATCACTGGGCACAGGCAGGGACTCTGCCTCTCGGACAAGCTGGGAACAGTCCGGCCACAGGGTCTCCTGTGCCTTCTTTGGGGTCTGAGACGTCTGGTAGCCACAGGTTAAAGCGAATGATAAACTATAGAAATTATCTCACAGTGTAATACAAAATACATCACTGGTTCCTTCACATAGTGTGGCTATGAAGTGTAGGAACTTCGGGTCAATTTTGTTAAATTGGAAATACTTCTTGGTTGTTTGGAGACTGGAATTCATAGTATTATCAGCAGTAATTCACAGTAGGAGCCATTTAGTCTGCAAATATGTCTTCGTAAAATGGCATTAAACCGAGCAAATACAACCATACGCAATTTTTATTCTTACATGTGAAAGGTAATGCCAGCAGATCTGATTTCAATTGTAAACCGGTTGGTATAATTCCACGCAGCACATGAATAAGGCATCTTCTCCGATCGCTTGCTTGCCACATCAAAAATGGCGACGACGTCGACGTACGATACAGCGCTCAATAAGGCGTCTATGGACGGACTACTGTGAGGACCTATGGCTTCTGTTACTGCTGCCAGAACGTAATAAATTAATCATAAATGAAAAAAAAAACCTTTACATGTATTAGTATGTAATACGTTTTAAATTTTACCAATAGAATATTTTTGATAATATATAATTAATGTATATGTATTTTACTAAACAGTATGTGCGCAGTTAGAAAACGTTTCCACAGGCATTTGAAATGGAAAGTTTTACGGGGCTTTCGGTCATCCTCCCGTTGACATTTCTTACCAAATAGCTTTTGTAAACGCAACATGTTGGAGCTGAAGTGCTGGAGGTAACACAGCTAAACAGAAAACGTTGATTTTTTTTAAGTGAGAAACTTGGCTGAGGCCACGGAGAGAATGTCTCAGATGCTGAGACTTCTCTCGGCGGCTGCTCTGCCTTTCTGGCGGAGTGGAGGAGCCCGAGTTCGCACAGTGGGTTCTAGAAGCCTTGGAGGTCTGGTAGGTAATTGCTGCCTGTTTCCCCTTCTGTGTTCTAAACACCTCTGTGACCCCTTCGGGGACACACCGGGAATTAAAATGACACATTTTATTTTAACACGACTGAACTAACACAAAATATTTTTTGCGTTACAACATCCCATATTTCCTAAATTCAATATGAAGCCAGCTTTAGCAGATTATCAACATAACCAGGTGTGAGCAGAGCATTTGTAGCTGTTATGCGACTGGTCGACCTCCACTGTAATTTTTTAAACCCAAGTTTCAGAATCAGCTTTATTGTCAAGTTTGTACATACAAACAAGGAATTTGACTCCGGTACACTTTGCTCTCTGGGTTTTTTTTTTTTTTTTTGGTGTTTCTTTTAATGCGTTATAAGATATATTATGCATATATCTTTATGTCCTTGAATATACATATATATGCAAATATACAAAGGTGCGACTTCAGTATGCTGTTGTTCGGTACTCTATTGAATGTTCAACAGAGAAACAGCCTGGGGAAAGAAACTGTCTCTGTGGCGGCTGGTTTTAGTAAACAGTGCTCTGAAGCTGCGGCCTGAGGGTAAAACTAAACAGTTTATGTGCAGGGTGTGTGGTGTCTGCAGAGATTTTAGCAGCTCTTTTCCTGACCCTAGACCTGTATAAGTCCTGGATGGAGGGAAGGTCAGCCCCTATTGTTCTCTCTGTAGACCTGGTTATTTGTTGCAGTCTGGACCTGTCCTGTTTTGTGGATGATCCAAACCACACTGAGATGGATGAAGACAGGACAGACTGAATGATGGCAGTGTAGAAGATGACCAGCAGCTCCTGTGGAAGATTGTACTTCTTGAGTTGCCTCAGGAAGTACAGCCTCTGCTGGGCCTTCCCCTCCTGAACAGCGCGGGTCCTCAAATTGCGAGGATGATGCTATTTCGGTTGCGGCCTCAGGCACCCTTTTTCGAGAGGCCTTTCCGGAGTTGGGCTCCCAGACCTCAGGTTCGGGCTCCGGTGCCTCTCAGGGAGGTGCAGGGGAACCGGTGTCTGCGGCTATTAGAACGACTCTGGGCCGTTTGCTGCTGGATGTTCCCCCAGCCAGTCTACTCCATCTAGTGCCTTCTTTAGGCGTCGTGATGCCGAGGCTGCCTTTGTCGTTCCTCCCTCGGCGGAGTACGTCCAGGAGCTGCATGCTTGCTGGACGGACACGAGAGTCTTTTCCCGCCCGACGGCGGATGGCATGGCCCTGGCTGCCATGGGTTGGGCTGCATGCCCCCTGTCGAATCTGCCATTGCCTCTCTTATTGTTCCTCCTGATGAGGCATTGAGGCCTAATGCCCGTTGTCCACGACCGCAATGCTGTGTCACGGACGATTTACTTTGTAGGGCCTACAACTCAAGTGCTAGGATGGGCCAGATCGGAAACTCAATCTCCCATCTAATGTTGGGCCTCTCCTCTTATTTGGAGTCGGTTCCCTTGGACCAGTCGACTCAGGGCTTGTTGGACGCATCCCTACAGGCCTTCGCCCTGATGACGCGTGAGCTTGTATGCACGCTCTCAACGCTGGTCCATGCTCGGCGGCAGGTGTGGCCTGCGTAATCATCCTTAACCGAGCCTTGCAGGAGAACACTGAGGGCTCTTCTTGTGGTTCCGGGGGAACTCTTTGGTTCCGCTGCGCTGGAGGCCTTGGAACACGGCAGCGGCTGGCGGGTCTCCATAGCCCTCCCCGCCTGCCTGTTGCTGCTGGGGCAGCTGGGGTCTTGTTGCGGGGTTTGTTTCATGGGAGGCACTTCCAGTTCAGGGTTCTTCCCTTTGGTCTTTCCCTCTCTCCTTGGGTGTTCACCCGGTTTTTGGCAGCAGCCCTTTCCTCCCTGCAGGCACGGGGACTGCGGATCCTGCCTTATTTGGACGACTGGCTCATTTGTGCTGCGACCGGCGACCAGGTGATCCAAGACACTCGGACAGTGCTTGCCCACAAACGTCAGCTGGGTTTGAGAGTGAACCTGGAGAAGAGCAGCCTGATCCCCTCCCAGGTGACTGTTTTCTTAGGCATGATTCTAGACTCTGTTTCCATGACCGCCAGTCCTTCTCCTTGGCGGGTCGCCGATATTCTGGCCATGCTTCCGTGTTTCCGTCTTGGCAGGGCTCCACAGTTTGTGGAGTACCTGCGTCTTCTGGGCATGCTCACTGCTGTGTCCAGCGTGGTGCCTCTGGGGCTTCTTTCATTGCGGCCCTTGCAGATGTGGCTGAATGGGGTTGGCCTGGACCCCTCCCGGCATACTCACAGCCTCCGATGGCTTCTGGTTGTGCCTCGGTGCCTACAGTCTCTGTCCTAGTGGTGGAACGGATCCTACATCATGGCGGCGGTTCCGCTCGACCCCCTTCCGTGTCAGAGGGAAGTCGTCCATGCAGATGCTTCCTCCAAGGGTTCGGGAGCGACTTGGCAAGACCGTGAGGCTCAGGGGTGTGGTCCCTGCGGCAGTGCGGGGTCCATATCAATGTTCTGGAGCTGATGGCTGTCTTCCTGGCGCTCCGTACTTTACTTCCAGGGCTGCTGGGGAGACATGTGTTGGTTCGGTCGGACAACACCACAGTTGTCTTTCACATAAATCACCAAGGGGAGTCCAGGTCTCTGAGACTATTGTCCCTGACCCACCGGCTCCTGGTCTGGGCGGCGCCACGTCTTGCCAGCCTCAGGGTGGCCTATATTCTGGGTCCGCAGAACGTGTCCTCTGACTTTCTGTCTCGGCAGGTGCTGCTTCCGGGGGAGTGGTGGTGGATCGCATTTTCGGGGACCTTCAGCAGGTTTGCCTCCAGAGATGTGGTTCACTGTGCCCTCTGGTTCTCCCTGATGGACAGTGCCAGTCCTCTGGGCTGCGACGCGAGTGGCTCCGGACCCTTCTCTATGCCTTTCCCCCATCCCCACTGATCCCCCAGATGCTCCTGAGTGATCTCCAGGACGAGCTTCTGTTGGTAGCCCTGTTTTGGCCGGAAGGACCTGGTTCCCTCTGCTGCGCAGGCTCTGCTCCGGCTCGCCGATGCGCCTCCCCTCCAGGAGAGACCTCCTCTCCCAGATGGGGGGCCGGATTCTCCGCCCCAATCTGGGCTGCCTGAAACTCTGGCTTTGGCCTCTACAGGTGCAGGCTCTGCCTTCTCCCATTATGGGGGCAGGGTGGGACAGATCATGACTGGCGCAAGGGCACCGTCCACGCGGGCTGCCTATGGTGCTAAGTGGGCGGTCTCTGCTGACTGGTGCCATGGTACGGGACTGGGCCCTGTTTGCTGTCCTGTTTCCCATTTGCTGTCCTTCCTTCAGGAGTTGCTGGATCTGGGTCGATCCCCTTCCACTTTGAAGGTGTATGCGGCAGCCATTTCCCGTTGGCATGACGGGTTTGGTGGTTGCCTTGTTGGCTGGCATGGGGATGTCACGCTGTTCCTGAAGGGTGCCAGGCGCTTGTGTACACCCAGGCGCCCTGTGGCCCCTGCGTGGGATTTGTCACTGGTGTTTGCAGCCCTTCAGTCTCCTCCTTTTGAGCCCGTCACAAGAATGGACCTCAAGTGACTCTCCCTGAACCGCCTTCCTGTTGGCCATGGTTTCTGCTAAATGGGTGGGGGAATTGCATACTCTGTCTGTGTCTGAACCATGTTGTCGATGGAACCCGGATGGCTCCGGTGTTACGCTGTGGACTAATGCTTCCTTTGTTCCAAAGGTGCCTGTAGTGGCTGGTAGTGTTCTGCCGCTCCAGCTTTCCCGTTTTAATCCTGGTACCTTCTCTGAACCTCTTTGCCCTGTCCGAGCGCTCAAGGCGTATGTCCACTCCACGGCACCCATTCGTCAGACTGACTGTCTCTTTGTTTTTTATGTTGGCTCTCTGAAGGGTCAGGCCCTTTCCAGACAGCAGTTTGGGGTTTGTGGAGATGATCTCTGTGGCTTACTCCTTGCAGGATCGGCCTCTGCCGGGCGGTGTGCAATGTCACTCCAATCGGAGCCTGTCCAACTCATGGGCTGCCATGACCAGGGTGCCTCTAGAGGCCATTTGTGAAGCAGCTTCCTGGATGGCGGCGAGCACCATTGCCAGATTTTACAGAGTGAATGTTGCCATGCCGCATCCCCTGCAGGGCATACTGGACCAATCGTCTTCCGCCTCTGGCGGTCAGTAGGGATGAAATAGAACGAAAGTTACGACTGTAACCACGGTTCTATGAATCCCGGATGAGTCAAGCAATCAAAGCAGAGCGGACAGCAACTACTGCTGAAAAAAAATTAACGAGCTTAAAACGCCACTGGCGAGCCGAACAAACTTACCAGAAAACCTGGGAGTAAAAGCAGCTTGCGCAGCCTCTGGAGGGCAGAACCATCCGCAGCTCCAACCACAATCGATCACAAGGCTTCTAGCAGCAAGAGGAACGAGGAACAACGAATACAAGCCAACACCTGCATTCATCAACCTGCGCGCGAGAAGGAAGGGACAGGGCTTCCGGTGTCATGTGACTATATACACTCACGTGAGTCACATGTGACCATGTTGTTATTAAATTCTCGACCTTCGCATGCGCAAGAATGATCATTCGGTGCTTGAAGCACCGCCTTTGGCGGTCATCCGGGATTCATAGAACTGTAGTTACAGTTGTAACTTTCGTTTTTGATTTGTGAAACTAATATCGGACCACCGTTCATTGGGTACTTCTTAGAAACTACATCAACTAGATAACGTTTTAGGAAGGACAACAAGTTATTTAAGTCTAACTGTGATGAGGGCTGAATCATCTTGTAAACTGGTTGTTGCATCAGCCATTCACAGATCCAGAGAACAGCCTTATTCTGAAAAACAGATTTCATGTCACACTGAGCCGGGTTCTGGTTCTGCTGGAGGTTCCATTCTGTTAAAGAGGAGTTCTCATCTTCACTGTTGCTACAAGCATGCGCAGTATGAGGGATTGCTGCTAACTACTCTGTGTAATCCACTGTCGCCACATGCTGGTTCAGGAGTGATTGCTGTAAATCTCTGACTCCAAGCAGTCAGCTGGGCTTTCCTTTTTTACCAATTAAAATAATAAACTGAACTTGATGACATTGTTGAATTTCTAGAATCAAATGAGCATGTATGCAACTGACTTTAAATCTGTCTGTATGATTGGATTAAAAAGACTATTTATAAGCTCTATATAAACTGGATGTTTTTTTTAAGTGCTTTAAGATGACACTTGTTTGACTATTTGAATTGGTGCTATATCAATCAAATGAATTGATTTGAACAGCCATGTAGGTACAGATCCTGTGTCACTGAGAAGCTGTGTCTCAGAAGGGTCAACGTTTTAATCTTCATCAATAAATGAAACAAGCTCAAAGATGGCTGAGATAGTTTCTCTCCAGTTTATAGTTGAATCCTGGAAGCATACCTCTGTTTAAACTCTCACACTGGAAAGAGGACCAGGCAGCCATGGAACCCTAAAACATCTTTTCATTCAGGTTAATAAACCAGCTTCCAGCGGTCTGGAAAGGCAGAGAGGTGATTTCATCACAATCATACATACCACTATAGTCTGGAGCAGAAGCTTCTTAATTATACAACATATCCATGTTTTCCAAGTGGACATTTTTTTTGCTTCTCTGCTGATCGGTTTAGAAAGCAGCGTCAAGAGTTATTGGACTCGCACTATCAAAAAAAAACAATGCTTTAGACCCAGTTTAGCCTATGCTGAGTCCAGAACTTCTCCTCACCTGTGGAATGGTTTTGGTTCACTTTCTGCAGCTGCCCACCTCTCCCATCTGTACAAGACTTGGATTAAAAACATTAAAGCAACTGTGGGTTACAATCAGGGTTGTAGAAGGTTGTTGAAACAACCCCACTGCAGATTAGTGCTGTAATCAAAGCAGAACCAAGTCCAGAGCATCTCTGGTGTAGACGTATTCATTCCTCAAACAGCAGAAGCTCCTGAGGTGCTTTTATTGGATCCGGTGTGGTTACTGTTGGTAGAGTCTTATCTCTGCAGTGTTTTGACCATGTCTTTTTGTGATTTCTCCAGGTCTGTCGTTTTTTCAGTCAAAATCAAACTAATGTTCTGTCTCGTCAAAGAGTCTGTTTGGCTCGGCAACGATTCTATTCCACCGAGCCGAAAGGTGAGAGCTTTTGTGTGTGCTCAGATTTGCTCTTTGTCTTTTCATGTTTTATTTTAAATATATTTTAATGCTTATACTCTCTTTTAGGAACACTTTGTGATTTATATTTGTAAAATTGGCTATATAAATAAACTTATTTACTTAAAGTAATAACTTTTTAGGCCGTGAAGCTGAATCCTGTTCACCCCTGGCTTCTTCTTCTTTGTATTCTTATTCTAATAATTAGAGAGCAAGAAGAAGAAGCCAGGGCAGAAACAGGATTCAGTTAGGACCTCACCCCATCCCAGGGGAATGAGCCAAAAGTTCAGACATGGAGTATATCACGGGCTAAACAGGATGAACATGTGTGTATTCATCTAAGAAAAATAGCCTCTTGCTGGAGCAACCGTGTTTGTGCACGCACTTCTCTTCTTCTTACATTTAATTATAATTGGTTCCTTGAACCTGACATGAACTCAGCTTTTGAGCACATTCCACTAATTTTCTATGAGTTTTAAGTCCGCCTGCTTTATCCATTGCACAACCAGGACTAGACAAGTTTATCTTCATGGCACCATTCTAGAACGGGTCAAACAGGGAGCAGGGATCCCATCCTTGGAGATCATGGCCCACTCTCAGTCCTATGTGTAGTAAAGACTGTTTTACTGTTAATAGTGACAATGATGTTTCAGAGGTGGTCAGACCATGACGAGCTTTAGCCTTGGTGGTTACTTGGTTGTTACTGAACATCTTAAACAATTTCCTTTCATCAAATGAGGGTGATTGTTCAGGTCCTCTTCCAGAACTCCAGTCCCTAAGGGCTGGTGTCCTGTGATTTTTAGATGTTTTCCTGGTCAAACAGGGCTCTGCAGTCTATTGTAAGCAGCTCTTGTTATGTTCTGCAGCCGCTGCTCATCTAACATACTTAAACTGTAAAGCTGTTTTCATTGCAGTGCAATATTTTTAGGCTCTTGTATTTCAAGAGCGCCAATAAGCGAAGCATCATGGCATGCCTCTTGGAAGTGCAATAAATCCTTTCCTCTGGATTTCAGATGGAAAAGGAGGAGCAGGAGGAGGAGGAGAACGACCAGGTGGAGGGAAGAGAGGTGGGGGAAGGAAAGACTGGTGGAGTCGGATGCAGAAGGTTTGTCATAAAAAACCACAGATGAAATGAACATTAAAATGCCCCACAGTAAAATTAGAATATTTGTAAATTCCACAAATTAGTTAAAGACCTTGTTAAACCGAGCCAACTGTTATGCTAGTTTAGCTTCCCACTGCAGTTCAGGGAAAGCAGCTGTAGTATTGTTCTTTTTCACAATGGAGGTTCTGAAACATCTCTAAAAAAACACACAATTTCCACACTCAACTGAATAATAAGAGAAGAGTTTACAAGGAGCTGCCAAGATAAATGAAGATGAACCAAAACTTACCTTTCAACACATCTTTGATGTGAACAAGACAAAGGAGATGAATGTAGATTTCAGGAGAAAAAAGGACGGGCTAAACACTATTTCCATCATGGCGGAAGAAGTGGACCATAGACTGGACTGGAGGCACCACAGTGAAGCTATCAGCAAGAAGAGACAGAGCAGACTATACTTCTTGAGGGAGCTTAGGTCCTTCAATATTTGCAGCAAGGGACTGCTTATCTTTAAAAGGTCTGCTTTGAAGAGTGCAGTCACCTCTGCCATCATCTGTCGGGGTAGCAGCTTCAGAATAGGCTTGGGAGCCATTAGAGATGATTGTATATAGAAGGATGCTTCATGAAACCAAGCATCTTCTTCCCAAAACTGTAGTACAATAAGAACAAAATGTCTTTTTTTAGAGGCTTCTTCAGATCTGCTGTAATCCAGTCTGCTGCAGGAGATCCTTCCTGCTCACAGCCATCATCCTTTATAGTGAATATATGAAGAAACGTAGAAGGATTCAGTTACTACAACATTTTCCTTTGGGGTTAGGAAGAAGTTATGACTTGAATATAATTTTGATATCACAGCTGTTTACCTTTTTTTTTAACATAAGTCAAGCATGAATTTCTTCATGTATTCAAGATAAGGAAGAGCTAAGATAACTTGATTGTGACATGATGACTTTTAAATTCAAACCTACTATGCTCCAATCCTTTTTTATACAGATATGAGGTCTAGGTTTTGTTTTTGAATCCAAGAGTTCAGCTTTTCTCCACTAGTTTAATCTTGAGGTCCTAGATGAAACAAAGGGATCCAGATTTGTGTTTTATGAGAAAAGCATAACAGAATTATTAGGCAGCCAGACTGATAACAAGATGTCAGATAATGTGTGTTGTGAATTTTTTTGCCATCGACAGTACAAGCCTCAGATCCTATATTTGTGTATCGCCACGTTTGGTTTTCCATGTCTGTTTTCAGGGCGACTTCCCATGGGATGAGAAGGATTTCCGATACATGATGGTCACTGTTGCTGGAGTCAGCTCTGCCCTGCTCTACTTCTACTTCCGAGATACCGGCCGAGAGATCAGCTGGAAGGACTTTGTGCACCGTTATTTGGGCAGAGGCATGGTGGATCGGTTGGAGGTGGTTAACAAACAGTTTGTCAGAGTTATCCTGATACCAGGAGCGGATGCTGAAGGGGTGAGGATATGTTATGCTCTGCAAATCTTTGTTGCAACACGCCAAAACAAATTAAACCAAGTTAGGACCTGGACAGAAACTGTGCCTGACTTTCATAGTGGGCCATTCTTTTGTACAGGGATGAAAAAAGGAAACGAAAACCGATTTGATGATAAAAAAATTTGCCTAAAAGCAACTATCCTCTAGTTTGATCTGCTTTTGTGTTAAACTGTGATATTTCGTTTTTATTCTCTCTTTTTCAGAGTTATGTGTGGTTCAACATTGGCAGTGTTGATACATTTGAGAGGAATCTTGAGGCTGCACACATGGAGCTCGGCCTGGACCCGTCGCATCGGGCTGCTGTCATCTACAGTTCAGAGAGCGATGGGTGAGTTTAACTCTTCATCACCCAAAGAGCTTTACTGGTGGGTGATTGCAACTGATCTTAGTGTGGGGGCTTGATAATGGAGGAAAAAGGCTAATCAGTTGAAAATTATTACTCATTCAGCTTGAAGCACACTGTATTTATTGCATTTTAGGAGCATTACCTTTCTTGAATGCTGTACAGAGCATCCTTTTTTATCATCTAACAGGGTGCAATATAATGTTCAGTTTTTGCACTTAAAAATATACGTGTTAAAAAATAACTGTGGCCTGTTAGATAAAGTAGCTAAAAGATGTTTTGCATGCACGATTAAAAAAAGAAAATTCTTTCTTTTTTATAAATGTTTCAGAAATAAACAGAAAATTCACACATATTTTTCCATATCTCATGGTCTACATTACTGTGATTGTATCCTTTACTGTCATCAGTGATGTTCAGAAGTTCGCTCCTGTCTGTTTTTATGACTCTAGCTGGTATACTCTGTCCTCCTCAAGGCAACATAATAACTAGTAACTAGGTTTATTGTTACCACACTTCACCCGCTACACAATTAGTTTCAGGATTTTAATAAACACAAATGACTAAGGTCTCAGTAAACTTGCATCATTTGCCAAAGTGGTGGGTTAGCGCTCCCTCCTTCGTCTCAGGTTTGATATGACTCATGTAGTCTGCTTGTTATTTGTAATTCACTTTCTAAATTACTTTTACAAATTGTTGTTTCTCCCGCTTCATAAAGTGTTATTTTTAAGGACTAATCAGCCTTACCAGGAAGTTGCAATAATTCATGCAAATTATTATTCCCAAATTTTGCAGATGTGGAGCTTTCCCATATCTGACCATCACTGTCAGATGATATCAGCCTAGGGTTAGGGCTAATCTGACCAAACACATTAGACTTTGCCTTATCCTCAGTCTTCCCTGATCCCCAATCACAGCAGCGTGTTAGCAATTACTTTTTGCCATAAAATATAATGGCTAAAATCTGCGCATGTCAGTTTCCCAAATTATCACAGTTCTGAACCACATGCAAAATTGTTGTTGAACATAGGCCTAGATTGTTGCTAGACAAGCACTTTTCAACTGCAAAACATGCAAGGATGATGGCTGATAAGTGAGGGCCTGAAACACCCTTAGACACCATAACAAATGCTGTGGCATCCACATCAGTTGCAAAGGCTGAATAAAAACTAGGTGAGTTTGATTAGCATGTCAGTGTGAAATTGAGAGAAATTAATCCAAATAAAAACAGGCTTCAACAATGCTGTGGAAAAGAATGCTTACTCGTGAAACATGAACTGAGCTGTACATACAGAACATCAAACTCTGGATCTCAGATTGGACAGCATCAGCCTATTTTCAGGACAACTCTCAGGAAGGAGGAATTGCATTCACTCAAAGTTGAATGTGGCAAAAATATTTTAATAACCATTGTTTTTCACATAGTTTTTCAGGTAGTTTGGAACAGAAATCAAAATTGAAAGACAAATTTGATTATTACCACAGCCCTAATGTTTAGCCCCCTTTAACAGTACACTTTTAAGCTGGGCTTGAGCTCCCTGGGCTGGCGGTGGTAGAGTAGTTGTCTTGCAGTTGCAGAGGTGTGTATTAGTTTTCAGTTTTCCCTGCCACGTTTTGATATGGCAAGGCACTTAACCTCAGGTTGCCTAACGATCTGCATATTGGTCAGTTAGTTGAGCAATAAACAGGTCTGCTGGTGTTTCTGTAACATCTCAGATTCTATAAGTCACTTGAACTACATTATTATTCAGACAACTCGGCATTACTTTACAGAGATTTTAACCTATAACACGGCACTGCAGTTGCTGGTTTTATGATACTGATTTTTTTTTCTTATTGCTGCATAGAAACATTAGACTATATTTAAGTGAATATTAAATTTTTTCTACCGTTATAGCTCTTTCCTGATGAACATGATTCCTACTCTGTTGCTGATTGGATTTCTGCTGTTCACCCTGCGACGTGGACCAATGGGAGGAGGCATTGGTGGTGGAAGGAGCCCCTTTAGCATGAGTGAATCAACAGCCAAGATGATGAAAGACAACATAAGTGTTAAATTCAAGGATGTGGCCGGCTGTGAGGAAGCAAAGGTAGAGATCCTGGAGTTTGTGAACTTCCTGAAAAACCCACAGCAGTATCAGGACCTTGGAGCAAAAATCCCCAAGGTGAATCTGAAGTCTGAACTCTCCTGTCCTCATTCTTTAGGTGAACAGAAGTTGATTGATGCATGTGTTGTTGCAGGGTGCAGTGTTGTCTGGACCTCCTGGTACGGGAAAGACTCTACTGGCCAAAGCCACAGCAGGAGAGGCCAATGTCCCCTTCATCACCGTCAACGGCTCTGAGTTCCTGGAAATGTTTGTAGGGGTTGGCCCAGCCAGGGTGAGTGGAGCAAACTCCACCAATGTATAATGCATATAGTATGTTGTTTCTCACGAAGTAAATGTTGAACTAGCATGACTTCTGTAAAGGTGAGGGACATGTTTGCTATGGCGAGGAAGAATGCGCCCTGCATCCTTTTCATTGATGAGATTGATGCTGTGGGGAGAAAGAGAGGAGGAGGGAACTTTGGGGGTCAGAGTGAACAGGAGAACACGCTAAACCAGCTGCTGGTGGAGATGGATGGTAGGCTGTACAATGACCACATTCTGATTTAGACGTTGCTGCATTTTCTCTGCTTGGGTTTTTCTCATTTACCATCTTGTTCCTCAGGTTTTAACACAGCTACTAATGTAGTGGTCCTGGCTGGAACCAATAGGCCTGACATCCTGGACCCTGCTCTGATGAGACCAGGGCGCTTTGACAGACAGATTTACATCGGTATAGTAACTCTTCTTGCTTACTGTCGCACACAGTAAAATGTGTTTGGTTGACAGGGTAAATTGCACTGTGTGAGAATCTGGTTAAGAATGAAGTTTTTTATGGAAAGCTGACCCATGTAACTAGATAATAGAAAATATTCAGGGTTGACATCAGCACTTTGGTTTCAGAGGGAATGTTTTGGAAGACCAGGTGCTTCATGTACAAAGACTTGCGTGGATTTGCTAAAAACATTTGGCATATGCTAAAATCAAGAACACAGTATAGAAAAAAATATATAAAAAAAACAATCAACAAGTATGAAACTGTGGGTGTTCATGGATCAAAATACATTTCCTTTTTTTGCAACCTAATCAACATGTCATTGAGCGCACATGTGGGATTACCAGATTCCTCGTATAACACGCCTCTGCTTACATAAGCATCATGCTTTCTCACAGAAGACGAGTATCGAGTAGTAGTAATGGTGTGTGAGTTGGAGATACTCCTAAATGAGACGTGTAAAACATAGACTTCTCATGTTTTATGAGCAAAATCAGACGTCTCTTGATAACGTCTACAACTTTCATGGATTGCACACAGTAAATTAATCCAGAACTGAAAAATTAGGCTATGTAATTTCCAATTTACACATGTAACTACTTATATTAACTACTGTAATCAGTGATGCTCAAGGCTTGGTAGAATGCTCTGAAAATCTAGTTTAAGCAACAAAAACAGGAAGTCACTCAATCTGACCATTTAAATGAATTCATACTGTAAAGACAGGATGGTGCCTTCACTGTAACCCCTGATACACACTGAGCCTGTGTGCTCACACAGTCTCAGTGTGTATCAGGGGGATTAGTATTGGGATAATTAAATAATTTACTGGCCAAGATGCCACTGTTGTTAAAGGTCTTTGGCTGTCGCTGAATGGGCCAGTAACACTACAAATGTGCCTGCACATTTCCATGGTCAAATTATTATTGATACATCAGGATGTTTGCAGTGAAATGTGGACACTAGGATTTTATGCATGAGAACCCTGCTAATAATTGACTACAGTTCTGTTGCAGTGCCAGAGACTCACTTGCACATGTGTTGGGTGAAGTGGTTGTAATGTTAATGCCTCACTAATTGAATAAAATCTTTGTCACTCTTCTAACCGGTAGGACTGCACTCAGCAAGGTTTAAATTCTGGTAGTAAAATATTTACTCATTACACGGAGAGCTCTGAATTGAATTTCTTCAATGTTTCAGAAACCAGTGCACCTTCTCAGTTGCAGAGAAAAGGCAGCAAACATGTTGAATTTTGCATAAAGAAAATAGAGTGAAGAAAACGATGATCTTTTACTTGAGAAACAGAGCTTGGATGTTCTTTTAGAATGAAATAATTGGTACATTTAATAGCCTCATTATGAAACAGTTACTGAGTCAAAATCAGAAAAATGGCAGCCAAGGATCAAATCCATTTGGTTAAAGCACAAGCTGTAAAAAAATAATAGAAAGTATATTTATTGTTCTACAGATTCTTTCTTATATGTTGTACTTCTGTTTTTCACACATTAGAGGAATATGGAGAAAACATCAGTATACATACGCTTTCATATCCTCATGTGACAACTGATCCTTAACATAAATCAGTAAATCTGAACCGACGCTGAAACTGGCCAGCTTTAAATGGATTGATGTGCATGACTGATGTTTTTTCTGCCTCCTCTCAGGTCCTCCAGACATCAAAGGCAGAGCTTCCATCTTCAAAGTGCACCTGCGACCAATCAAACTGGATCCCAGTTTGGATAAAGATGCTCTTGCAAGAAAAATGGCAGCTGCCACACCAGGATTCACTGGTGTGTAACGTCTACTTAATTTACTTGAAACATTTATTTGTTGTTTTTAAGCTTTGTATGATAGGAAACCACCAAGCCATGTGGATGTGTCAGTATGGCTAAGATTTAGATCAATACAAATCTGTTTTATGATTGAAGAAAGAGGTTGAAGAAGAAGGATTTATAAAAACTGCATTTGTCAGCATTTGGACAGTGATTTAGAAATGGTATTCCATCTAGACTTAGATGTTGGGTCATTTTGTTTTGTCAATAAATCAGGTGCCGACATTGCTAACGTATGCAATGAAGCAGCATTGATTGCTGCCAGACACTTGAGCCCCGCCGTCAACCCTAAGCACTTCGAGCAAGCGATTGACCGAGTCATCGGAGGTCAGTGACCACGATTTCCAACTTTATATACATTTTGATACCTTTTTCACATTGTCAGTGAAAATCCTTGTTTAAAATCTTTTTTGTTGTATACTACACAGTATATTTTATATTGACAATATCCCTCTGTTTTCAGGCCTGGAGAAGAAGACTCAGGTTCTGCAGCCCACAGAGAAAAAGACTGTAGCGTATCATGAAGCCGGCCATGCTATCGTAGGCTGGTTCCTGCAGCACGCTGACCCCCTGCTTAAAGTATGGAGTCTGAACACAACAGTTACATTATGGTCTGACTGCATAATAATATAAAATGTATGGTATGTTGTTTGTCATGAATGAGTGTGATGGAAACCAAACCGAATCTTCACTCAATGTTAATCTGAAAGAAAACCAAAAATATGAACAATAAAAACAGCAGAATCATTATCCAGCTGCTGAAATGCGAGGTTTTGTTTAGTTTTTCCACCAGACATGATGTTGTTGTGCACCATAAGAGACAATCTAGTTATTAGTCCTCGATAATTGTAACACACTCTCCAGTCTCCTTTCCTAAGATTCGGGACCACGCCCGGCGCCCTGCTGCCAGGGAGCATTTTAACTACTGCGGCGACCTCTGCCACGGTAGTTAGATGTCCTCAGTCCAGGTCCACAGTTCCCCTCCCAAACCCAAACAGCTTGGGATGGATCCTGTTTCCATTTTCTGAGTCACCGAACAGAAAAGGCCAACTGAAAGTCTCCCTCCATAGCTTCTCCGAATTCCTCCCATGTCCGAGTTTTCACTTCCACAACCACAGAAGCCACTGTCCTTCTGGCTACCCATTACCCTACTGATGCTTCAGGCATCCCCATGGACAACCAAGCCCTAAAGGGCTCGTTCTTGAGCCTGACTGCTTCCATCACCATTGGTGTGCACCAGTGGGTCCTCTGGTTGCAAGCATGTTTGCAGCTCACCCTCACCACCGGTTTGTGTTTACCAGGGCTGTCCAGCAGCCCCTCCTGCCACTGGATCCAACTCATTACCAGGTGTTGATCAGTTGACAGCTCTCTTTACTCAAGTGTCCAAGATGTAACGCTCCAGGTTTGATACGATTACAAAATTAATTATCGACTGTGGCTCAGTAGGAAGAGTAGTTGTCTTGCAATCAGAAGGTTGTGGGTTCGATTCCAGCTTCTTCCTGCCATATGTCGATGTGCCCCTGGGCAAGGCACTTAACCTCAAGTTGCCTACCAAAGGTGAGTGCGATTGGGTGAATGTGGCTCTAGTGTAAAAGCGCTTTGGGCGGTCTGTATGACTGGAAAAGCGCTATATAAGTTCAGTCCATTTACCATTTACCTTTGGCCCAAGATGGCCTGGTACCATGTACACTTCTGAACCAGCTTGTGCTCAAACACTAAGAGGTTGTGAGAATATTATTTATTTATTATTTATTTACAGATATTATTAAGAAAATGAGAAATGAGACTAATAATTGTGCAGGGCATTACCTGTAGAGCAACAAAACGATTTTCAAAATAATTAATTACTAAATCCTAACTCTCAATGGCTTATTGGGCTTTTATTATCAATCTGTATAGATATGACCACCATCATGTGGTTAGTCTGGTTGTGCAGCAAGATGACTGCTGTTACTTGAGCAAAGGAGTTCATTATAAGATGCTGGATCTGGTAGACTACTTGTTCCTATTTTGCAAACTTGTTTTGCTCATGGAAAAAAAGTTAGTTGAAATCTTTCGTTGGTCCTGCAATGCTTATTGGATGGCAACAGTTGTCATCATCCTTGCAGGAACCTGCATTCCAGGAACAGAACCTGTGCAGAAGAAAGTTGTGGGGTCCTCTCAATCAAGTAGAGTTGGAGGCAAAGGAGCAAAGGTGTAGAATGCTTAACCCCTGTGGGGCACATATCAATAAGATCAGTGGAGAGAAGGTGTTTGTCTTTACCCTGGTGGAGCAGATGTCAAAGAGGAACTGAGTCCTGTGGTTTGTTCCACATGGAGGAAGTGCTTTCACAAGAAAAGGCTGGAAATGCACATTAAAAGCTTTATTTACCTTGCACAAATCAATTTCACTGTATAAATGCTCATCTTTTGTAATTTAGCAAACCTTGATGTTGAACACACATTTGCATGTTGTGGTTGTGTGTGAATAGACAATTTTCACAATGTTACAAATACGAGACAAAATTAATACTGAGCAGTGTAACTGGGACTGTCGCCGCTGCTCTACTGCTGCTACTTTATTTGAAGAGCTTTCTTATTTTCAGGTGTCAATCATTCCACGGGGGAAGGGTCTGGGTTACGCTCAGTACCTGCCCAGAGAGCAGTACCTTTACACCAAAGAGCAGCTGTTTGACAGGATGTGCATGATGCTTGGAGGTCGTGTGGCTGAGCAGGTCTTCTTTGGCAGGATAACAACTGGGGCTCAGGATGACTTAAAGAAGGTCACACAGTCCGCCTATGCTCAGGTGCACACACACACACTTGCTGAGTCTGTGTAATATTGAGACAGGTGACTCTTTGTTGAGGTGTGACGCTCCTCTCCATTTGCTGACATCCAGGTGGTGCAGTTTGGGATGAGTGACAGGGTGGGCCAGGTTTCGTTTGACCTCCCCCGGCAGGGCGAGATGGTCCTGGAAAAGCCGTACAGCGAGGCTACAGCTGAGCTCATCGATGAGGAGGTCAGAGGACTGGTGGACCGAGCATATGAGCGCACTCTGGAGCTCATCACAGACAAGAAGGACCAGGTGGAGAAGGTGAGACCTTTTAGGACAACATATTTATTCGGTAGCACAGGTAATGTTCAGTTCAATTCAGTTTTATTTATATTGTGCCAATTCACAACACGTCATCTCAAGGCATTTTCCAAAGTTGATTTAATCAAATCATACAGATTTTAAGTGAGGTTCATACATTCCAATTAATCCCAACTATCAAACAGTGCAGTCAGATTCAGTTTATTATTCAAATTGGTTAAAATATTCTTCTATCTAAGGAAACCCAGCAGATTGCATCCAGTCAGTGACTTGCAGCATTCACTCCTCCTGGATGAGCATGTAGAGACAGTGGACAGTCACTGGCGTTGACTTTGCAGCAATCCCTTATAGTGAGCATGAATGTAGCGACAGTGGAAAGGAAAAACTGCCTTTTAACAGGAAGAAACCTCCAGCAGAACCAGGCTCAGTGTGAGAGGCCATCTGCCATGACCGACTGGGGGTTTAAGAGAACAGAGCAGACACAAGGACAATGGGCTCTGGGACAGTGCTTCATGGACTTACTTGCACACACACACATGCTCAAGATAAACATATGCACCCCTTCACACCACCTTTACCGTTCCCAGCATGATGTTGTTTTGTAAACTTGTTGCTTCTTTGTGCTGAGGTTTTTTGCAATCTCAAAATGTATCCTGCTAAGGATAAAGTGTGAAATATGATTTCTTCCCTCTACTTACCTAATGTGGCCTCTTTTCTCATCTAGCAAGGGCAGCGCCTGTGAGTGGGCAGCAAAGCCTCGGTAACCTGTCCCCCCTTGTCTTGTGTCATGATGTATGTTTGGATGGGTTGTACTGGAATTCTAATTTCCCCTCGGGGATCAATAAAGTATCTTTGAATTGAATTGAATTGAATTGAAAAGAACACAGGAGCACTGATCCAGGAGTACTTTCTATAGGAAAGAAAAGTGAAACATTAATGGATATAGCTCCTTTAGAAGCTTCTTCTAGGACAAAAACACAGCTAAGCAGATGAACTCTGAGCCGGTTTTCAAGTCTAAAGTATGAAAGAGAGCACATACAGTTATGTTACCGTATGTTTAGGAGAGACAGGGCTAAACACTGAGAGACAGGGCAAAATGGATCATCTGTATAAGGTGAGCATTGAGTTGTTGGCAGCAGAAGCTTGGCCAATGTCCCCCTCCAGAAAGTGCCACAACTAAGCACAGAGCCAGGTCAAATGTAGCGTATAGAAAGAGGAAAAAACAGAGAGAGAACATGGAGTTAAAAGCTGAAATAACAAATAGTGCAGAATTGGAGAGAAGTATGAGAATGTGGCAGAGAGAGTGAAAGTGGTCATTATGTCCTCCAGCAGCTTAAGCCTATAGCAGCATAACTACAGAGATAGCTCAGGATAACCTAAGCCACTCTAACTATAAGCTTTATCAAAAAGGAAAGTTTTAAGCCTGGCCTTAAAAGTAGACAGGGTGTCTGCCTCATGGACTAAAACTGGGAGCTGGTTCCACAGGAGAGGAGCCTGATAACTAAAGGATCTGCCTCCCATTCTACTTCTAGAGACTCTAGGAACCACCAGTAAACCTGCAGTCTGAGAACGAAGTGCTCTGTTAGGAACGTATGGAACAATCATATCTCTGATGTACGATGGAGCTAGATCATTAAGGGCTTTATATGTGAGGAGGAGAATCTTAAATTTTATTCTGGATTTAACAGGGAGCCAATGAAGGGAAGCTAAAATAGGAGAAATATGATCTCTCTTTTTAATTTGCATCAGAACTCTTGCTGCTGCATTTTGAATCAACTGAAGGCTTTTAACTGCATTTTGTGGACATCCTGATAGTAACTAATTACAATAGTCCAGCCTTGAAGTAACAAATGCATGGACTAGTTTTTCAGCATCACTCCTGGATAGGATATTTCTAATTTTGGCAATGTTCCGGAGATGAAAGAAGGAAATCCTAGAAACCTGTTTAATATGGGATTTAAATGACATGTCCTGGTCAAAAATAACACCAAGGTTTTTTACTTTATTATCAGAGGTCGTCCACATTAATTGATTGACTAAGCAGTTTCTTCAAAGACGACAACTTCTGTCTTGTCTAAATTTAGAAGGAGAAAATTAAAAGTCATCTACGTTTTTATATCTTCAAGACATGCTTGTAGTGTGTCTAACTGGTTGGGCACATCAGGATTCATGGATAAGTAAAGCTGAGTATCTTCAGCATAACAGTGAAAATGTGTCCTATGCTGCCTGATAATTTGACCTATTGGAAGCATACAGGTCCTTCTCAAAATATTAGCATATTGTGATAAAGTTCATTATTTTCCATAATGTAATGATGAAAATTTAACATTCATATATTTTAGATTCTTTGCACACTAACTGAAATATTTCAGGTCTTTTATTGTCTTAATACAGATGATTGTGGCATACAGCTCATGAAAACCCAAAATTCCTATCTCACAAAATTAGCATATTTCATCCGACCAATAAAAGAAAAGTGTTTTTAATACAAAAAACGTCAACCTTCAAATAATCGTGTACAGTTATGCACTCAATACTTGGTCGGGAATCCTTTTGCAGAAATGACTGCTTCAATGCGGCGTGGCATGGAGGCAGTCAGCCTGTGGCACTGCTGAGGTCTTATGGAGGCCCAGGATGATTTGATAGTGGCCTTTAGCTCATCCAGAGTGTTGGGTCTAGAGTCTCTCAACGTTCTCTTCACAATATCCCACAGATTCTCTATGGGGTTCAGGTCAGGAGAGTTGGCAGGCCAATTGAGCACAGTGATACCATGGTCAGTAAACCATTTACCAGTGGTTTTGGCACTGTGAGCAGGTGCCAGGTCGTGCTGAAAAATGAAATCTTCATCTCCATAAAGCTTTTCAGCAGATGGAAGCATGAAGTGCTCCAAAATCTCCTGATAGCTAGCTGCATTGACCCTGCCCTTGATAAAACACAGTGGACCAACACCTGCAGCTGACACGGCACCCCAGACCATCACTGACTGTGGGTACTTGACACTGGACTTCTGGCATTTTGGCATTTCCTTCTCCCCAGTCTTCCTCCAGACTCTGGTACCTTGATTTCCGAATGACATGCAGAATTTGCTTTCATCCGAAAAAAGTACTTTGGACCACTGAGCAACAGTCCAGTGCTGCTTCTCTGTAGCCCAGGTCAGGCGCTTCTGCCGCTGTTTCTGGTTCAAAAGTGGCTTGACCTGGGGAATGCGGCACCTGTAGCCCATTTCCTGCACACGCCTGTGCACGGTGGCTCTGGATGTTTCTACTCCAGACTCAGTCCACTGCTCCCGCAGGTCCCCCAAGGTCTGGAATCGGCCCTTCTCCACAATCTTCCTCAGGGTCTGGTCAACTCTTCTCGTTGTGCAGCGTTTTCTGCCACACTTTTTCCTTCCCACAGACTTCCCACTGAGGTGCCTTGATACAGCACTCTGGGAACAGCCTATTCATTCAGAAATTTATTTCTGTGTCTTACCCTCTTGCTTGAGGGTGTCAATAGTGGCCTTCTGGACAGCAGTCAGGTCGGCAGTCTTACCCATGATTGGGTTTTTGAGTGATGAACCAGGCTGGGAGTTTTAAAGGCCTCAGGAATCTTTTGCAGGTGTTTAGAGTTAACTCGTTGATTCAGATGATTAGGTTCATAGCTCGTTTAGAGACCCTTTTAATGATATGCTAATTTTGTGAGATAGGAATTTTGGGTTTTCATGAGCTGTATGCCAAAATCATCCGTATTAAGACAATAAAAGACCTGAAATATTTCAGTTAGTGTGCAATGAATCTAAAATATATGAATGTTAAATTTTCATCATGACATTATGGAAAATAATGAACTTTATCACAATATGCTAATATTTTGAGAAGGACCTGTATATATAGTAAACAGAATTGGCCCAAGTACTGAACCCTGTGGTACTCCACAATTAACCCTGGAGTTTAATGATGATTTATCATTTACATGAACAAACTGGAATCTGTCAGACAGATAAGATTTAAACCAGTCTAGCGCTGTTCCTCTGATCCCTACAGCATATTCCAGCCTTTCTAAGAGAATATTGTGATCGACTGTATCAAATGCAGCACTGAGATCTAACAGAACCAGTACAGAGACAAGTCCATTATCTGAGGCCATAAGAATATCATTACTGACTTTCAGCAGTGCTGTTTCAGTGCTATGATGAGCTCTGAAACCTGACTGAAACTCTTCAAACAGGTAATTGCTGTGTAAATGCTCACACATTTGATTAGCAACTATTTTCTCAAGAATTTTAGATAAGAATGGAAGATTGGATATAGGTCTGTAATTTATTAAGTCATCTTGATCAAGCGAAGGTTTCTTAAGTAAAGGTTTAATGACAGCTACCTTAAAAGCTTGTGGTACATATCCATTTACTAAGGATAAATTAATCATATCTAAAATGGGGCTGGTAATCAGAGGGAACACTTCCTTAAGTAATTTGGTTGGGATTGGGTCTAACATACAAGTTGAAGGTTTAGATGAAGCTAATATTTCTGATAACTCAGGAAGCTTCACAGGATCAAAACAGTCCAAACACAAATCAGGTTCTACAGTTATTTCCAATGTTGTCTCACTTTGTGAGGATGAAGTAATCATGTTTGGGAGTATGTCAAAGATTTTATTTTTAATAGAATCAATTTTATTTAAGAAGAATTCCATAAAGTCATGACTGCTAAGAGCTAAGGGAATAGATGGCTCAACAGAGCTATGACTCTGTGTAAGTTTAGCAACTGTACTAAAGAGAAATCTAGGATCATTCTTATTCTCTTCTACTAATGATGAGAAATAAGCTGTTCTAGCTTGGCGAAGTGTCTTTTTATACAACAGTAGGCTATTTTTCCAGATTAAGTTGGAGTCCTTTAGGTGTGTAGAGCGCCATTTTCTCTCCAATTTTCTAACATTGTGCTTTAAAGTACACAGCTCTGAATTAAACCAGGGAGCCAGTCTCTAAAGTCTAATGCACCATGCAATAAGTAAGTAACAGCAGAACAAGAGAATCAATTTGTGAAGGGGAAGAAGCTAAATTATTGTCCTCCTCTGTGTCTTTCTGTGATAATGGGGAACTGGTGGATGGTACAAAACAACATACAGAAGTGGTTTTAGTGCTTTGTAATTTGGATGAGGAAAACTAAGGATTAAATATCCTGAGTTGTAGCTATTAATTGGTCTGGGACTAGTCGATAGGTCGGACTGAAAGATGGTTGCTACCCCTTCTCCTCACGCAGTATTTTGAGGTATGTGGAAATTTAAATAATTGGAAGGAGTTGACTCATTTATAGTAACATAATCCTCTTGCTGCCGCCAGGATTCTTTGAGACAAATTAATTCAATCTGATTGTCACAAATCAGGTCACTAACTAGCAAAGTCTTTGAAGAGAGAGATCTTATGTTCAATAAGCCACATTTAATGGTTTGATTTTCTTTCCGGTCTGTGTTGTGTTTATTTTTATGAGATTTTCATGGTTTCCTCCTTTTAGATTATTTTTTAAACTATTCAATTTTGCCCATGGGCAAGACTGTCTTAATAGGGTAATGTGTGGGTAGCAGTACAGAAGCTGCAGAGAGGAGTGATAAACTACGACCCTGCTTCCTGGTCTGAACCCTGGATTGTCAGAGGTTTGGAGGACTAATAAATTTGGCCAGATTCCTAGAAAGAAGAGCTGCTCCATCCAAAGTGGGATGGATGCTGTCTCCAGACCAGGTTTTCCCCGAAGGCACTTTGTCGGAACATGCTCTCGATGTAATTTGCATTGCACGCTACTTTGTTTTTTTGGCCAACTTTAAAATACAGCCACACGGCTAAAGTACTCGGACCCTACTTGTCATCCATGTCGTTCGCTCGGTCTTACATCTTTTCTTCTTCGGGGAACTAATTTTTGTCTCTTTGTTCAGTGATGTCTTACTTGTTAACTGAAGTAAGAGGCTATAGCTGTACAAACATTAGCCGTTTGCGTGTCTGGCTGCTACTGTGCTGTATGCGTCAGCAGGACTTTACGTGGCTCAATTCCAACCACACATTTGGTCCAGCGCGGAGCAACTCCTATTATTGGCTATTCACCTTGTCTGTGCATTGAAGCTCTACATGGACCCTTTCTCATATGTCTATCGAGGAAAAATTATATCAAGATATAAATTGCTATCGTTTTATCACCCAGCTCTCAGTCTGACATAGTTTTGTAAAACTTACACACCGAAGCAACAGTAAATTTAGTGGCCTCCGATTGGCGTAACCAGGTGTCATTTCCGCTACCGCGAATAACAATCTCACTATATTTACATTTATCTTTAGCCAGCAGTTTCAGGTAAGATGTCGGTCGTTCTGGCCCCTGGCAAGCATTTGACTATGGTCGCTGGTGTCTCTGGTGCCACGTTTGTGACTATGGAGCTTTTACCAGAGTCGGCTTCTCAGTGGGTGTGTCGCCGAGTGGGGAAAATCTGTTAGAAACCCAGACGGATTGGTGGTGACCTGTGGGCTGGGATTTAGGACTACGCTTTCAACATATGGTCACCCAGCTGGCCTGAGTTTCCAGCTGCGCATGCTATGCTTAAAGACTGCTGCGGCCAGGTACCCTCGGTGGCTCTGCGCTGGCCAAGGGCCCTCAGCTGTCTGCTGGTTTTTCTACAGCGCGGAGTCAGACCCTTTAATTCCGACACCTTTGCCTTCAAAGCTACAAAAATGCTACATTTATTACACGCACCAATATCACTAAAGGAGCCAAAGGAGTAACGTAATGTTATGCATATATTTACTGTTTCCTGAAGGAGAGTAACGCAGTACAACGCGGTTATGGGATATAACGCCCTGCGTGTCCCAGCTGAAGCACCTCTAATCAATCCTCCTAGGCCACTTACGTAAAGAGGACAGGTGACAGGCCCTGCCCAGTGAGTGCTGCACAGCGTGACGCACAGACCATGTAGTCAGCGGTGATCCTCACCTTATTTAAGAGCGGCATCAGAGGGCTCTCCAGCAGTGTATGGGCTTCAAGCTCTGCCAAGCGCATTGGTTGGTATTTCTGGAACATGGTGATGGAGGTCAAGGCAGGAGCAGTGGTCGCCTGAGCTCTGTAGATTTTTTCCAACTCTGCAGCAGAGAATCTACAGTGCTTGAAAGGAATCGATATTGGACCACCTACACCATGATTTTGGGACGGGTTCAGATATGCTGCAAAATAGTGTTCTACAGACGGAATATTTACCAGTCCAGCTTTTTCAGTGCCTTCTAGGTCCAGATAATGTCCATAGCACCGTGACGTGTTAAATTGTTTTTTGAAATGTGAATTTGTCTCAAGCTTTGTATGTTTGCACCTCCTGGCCACCGTAGGGGGGTGCAGCCAGCTTCTCACAATATTTACCAGCAGTGCTGACAGGCACCTTGGGATTGATAATACATATCTTTGACATTTTAAAATTCCAAGTTAACAAATGCGTTTAATTAACAGCTCCTGGCTGCTGCTGTCCCTCTTAATTCCTATGGAAGCAGTAAGGATGGAGACAGCCTATGCATTACTTCGTTTTTTTTTTTAATGTAGGTAGACATAGTGTGTAGAGATAGGGGGAAGGGCATGCAGTAAATGTCGATGGGCCGGGATTCGAACCGGCAGCAGCCTGCGTCGAGGACTAAGGCCTCCATTCAGGGGTCTCTCGCTTAACTCCCTATGCCACCGGTGTGAAATTAAAAAAAATAAAAAATGTATTCTTTGCTATTTTCTTCAGCGTGTTTGATTAAAGGGTGTAATTTGAAATTTGATGGCTGTTAGTATTCATTTTAGAAAAAAAGCATGGCACATCTTGAACAGTGGTGGTCACAGCCCTTCCACAATCTTTCTTCTGAATACAGATTTAAAGTAACTTTTATTAGTTGTCATCTTTAATTTCCTGTTCTTGCCAGCAGTCCTTGTAGACTTAACTGATGCTGCGTAAGAAGTCCCTCACTTTTCAAATAATTTTCCACTGCACTTAAAAAAGTAGTTCAGTTTGCAGCCAAGATCATAACTTGGTTGAAACGCTAAGTCGTTTGGTTATCTTTGCATTATTTAACATTATATCACACTTCAGATTATGGTTCAGTGGCTTGGTATTAACTTGCAAAGAGTTGATGCAAAAGTTTCCTCTGAGTACACTAAGGTGTGCCTGAGTACCACAAGTGATGCATGGACCATAAAGTCTGAAACAATGGCTCATTATTAACATGTTGCCTGAATCATATCCATATCCAGAAGGAAACATGTGAAATATAATGTTATACTTAAGGAAAACTTTTGTTTTGCTGTATCTCTATAATATCAGGTTACCTTATTTCAAATTAAATAGTTGTTTAGTAGATTTTTACAATGCTTTTTATTGAATGAGGCAGAGCCACTGGGTTCAAATGTGGGTTCTAACTACTGATTGGTTTACAGAAGTTGTCTTTGTTGTGATGCTGAAATTCCCACTGCTAGGTTGGTGTGATTTATTGCATACAGCCATGTGATGTTTATCCCTGGTGCCATCCTCAGGTGGGGAAGCATTTGCTTGAGAAGGAGGTGCTAGACAAAGCCGACATGGTGGAGCTGCTGGGTCCACGGCCATTCCAAGAGAAGTCAACCTACGAGGAGTTTGTGGAGGGGACAGGGAGCTTCGAGGAGGACACCAGCCTTCCAGAGGGCCTCAGGGACTGGAACCAGGAGAGAGGAGGGGAGGCTGAGGAGACAGACCCCACCCAGGACAGACAACAGGCAATGTAGTGTCTGAAAAAACAAGGACAGCATACCCCAGCTGGACAAAAGACATCCAGCTACTCACTCACTTCTACTCAGTCCGAGAGGAGAAGAGAACAGATGAAAAAAAACAAATTCACTTGTTTCATGCCTTGGCTCCCACCGTCAGCTGACTGGATTTGATTTGAAATTTGGGCCTAAGTTAGGATACATAGTTATTATTAGAGAGAGAGAGAGAGAAATGATTTTTTTTAAAATTTTGTAGCAGTGGACAGCTGTTGCCTAAATGTAGCACTGATACAGAGAAGATGAACTCGGCTCAAACAAGAATGTGTTTTAAAGCGCCTTAAGATATTCCAGATTTAATTACACCAGAACTAAAGACTCACCGCTTTCTTTATTTATGCATTTAAAATATGCCTGATAATTAGGAAGAAACACTTGACTGGAGGAATGTTTCTGTGGCCAAACAAGCTTGTAATATGTTTAGAAATTACATGAAGATGTTTTTTCATCTGTTTTAAAGTTCATCCTGGAGGAACTGAGCACATTGTTCTGTTTCACACCACCAGAGCAACAGTGACCTCAGGTTGGATTTATATTATGGATATTTTAATGCTGTAAAAATATAATTATATCTAACTGTGTGTGTTAATGACTGGACAGGAGGTATTTTGTACCACTGGTCCAGAACAAAACAATTATTAAAGATTGTTAAAGAAGACCATCATGGATGTCTGCAGTTTTACCTTCAGGTAGAACAGTCATGCCAGACTCTTCTCAGCAGCACGTTTTATTCTGTGTTCATCTTATGCTTGGTCTTATTTTAGACGGGACTTTTGAGATGTCTTCTCTATTAAGTTTAGTCTTTCTTTGTTCCTTTGTCATTTTTAATCGCAACTTTGAAATCTTATGGTTTGTTGCAGGACTCATCAATAGTAAATGCAAAGGTAAAAGTGATTTGCTGTGGGGAATAAAATATGTGACCCACTGCTGATTTTGTTTGCTACCTCAGGCACATTTACGCACATCCTGGCTAATCCAGAGATCCTTTACGAGCCTAACGACGCTCTTCACACTTGGTATTCCAGTCCATCCTCAACGATCAGATCTTTCCTGTACAGATCACTTAAACCGTGTGATTATTAACATGGTTCAGAACCATCAGAGCTGTGCTTTTGAGTTTTTGCAGCTAAACTCTTAATCTTGATGATGTCTATGAGGCACTTCTAATGCATTGAGTACAGTGGTACCTTTGGTTCCCAACATGATAAAGATAGGCTACATGGCAGAGAAAAAAAAGCCACTCACCAATATGAAGTCCTGATATCCACCGATTAATAAAATCTGGACTTCTTAGACATTTCTTTAATTATGAAATACAATAAGTTTATCTGAAAAAGAGTTTTCGAGATGATTCTTTAATCTTTTTAAATTAGCTGACAGCAAGGTGGATTTCGCCAACAGCTGTTTAGAGATGGTTTTGTTGTTCCGGTCACTGCTACTTGAGGGTGGTCCTTCAGGTCAGTAGGTCGTTCAGTGGGTCTCAGCACTGATTGTGGTCAGACAGCCAAACTTGTCAAGTCAATGTCCTTGGGCTCCTCTGAAGGATTGCTCAGGTCAGATGTTGGAGTCAGGTGTAAATGTGGTCTTAGAAATAAATAAAAAGTATCTTATTTAATTTAATTTAATTTTATGATCACTTTGTTTTGATGTGGAGAGACAGAATACTGTTAAAACATACTGAAAATCTCTCTTTACTCCTAAGCTGTAATGTGTTTTTGTGCAGATAAATCCTGTTTTTACTGTATTCCACAGCATAAAGTATCCAGAGACAGTCCCTGTCTGTGTCCCAATAGAACCTTTGCTGTTTTAGAGGAGATGGACCTGGCAGACTGTTGACCTTTATGCAGATACAGATTTTGCTAATATTGTTCTTATTTTTTTGTTTTTCGAATATAGCTCGATATGAAGCTGAACTCATGGAGATAAAGATCACTCTGAAGCAATTTTTTTTTTTTTTTTTTTACATAATGTGTCCCTACTTTGCTATGAGTCTTTATGTTTCATTGGAGTGGCACCAAATTAAAGTCCTTGCATAATTTCATAATACATATGGGAGAATCATCGTAGAATACGACTTTCATCCTCCTAACCACAGTCCAGGAGCTTCTCTTTGGCTTACTGGGGCCTCGTTTTATTTCTTCAGGCCTGAATAAGGACATTTCAATGGGGAAATCCAGTTTACTTCTCCTGAATTCTTAGTTTGCTCATGCTTGCAGATGTTTCTTTGTGGTTTGTTGTTCCATTTGTTCCCTCTGGAAAAAAAGATTATTTAATAAATGGAATCTGAACATTTGAATTGGTTCACTGTAGCATTTCCGTGATTTTTGAACATAATCACAGAGAGGGGGTTGTGCAAGTCCATTCAATTAATGTGGCTTTATGATGTAAATTTAGTTTCTCACAAACTTTTATTTTTGTATCGTCTTTAATAATTGATGATGCGATTGAACCTGTTGGGTGTGGTTTTATGGTGAAATATGTTTTGAACCTGGCAAAGACCAGATGATTTATACATTCGAAACCCAAGAACTGGTGCAGTGCAAGCAGCACTTTATTCTTACCATGACTGTTTCTCTCCTGCTTGGGGTGCAATGTGTCTATTTTGACATGCGGACCACAGAAGAAGTGCCAGGCTTACTGATAATATTCTATAGAATGTGAAAATTCTGTATAACAAAAAGGTCTTTGTTTCTGGTCACATGTATTTTTCATTTACCTCCTGCTCTTTATTACCAAACACTTTATGCATTTTTCCATGTTTTAGTTTTTTATTGAATATTTATCAAAACATTCGGACTTGTAATCTTATTTTCCAGTCCTTTCATAGCTGCATACTATTAGGCTGATTGGTAGTTTTCTTTCAAAAGGAGTGTTACACTGAGGAAACAATGTCTCACGAAGTAAAAAGCTTATAAAAAGATATTTAGCGACAGTGCGATAACATACAACCTCCTCTTCAGAATGTTTCGTTATCAAATGATTGCCTTTTCTATCAGTCAGACTATGTTGACATTTTTCACAGATTTACCTAAAGAAACTGGATCTAAATCAGTCACTGTACATGTTGATGGTAAGAAAATACCTAAAGATCAAACTAGCAATGGGTTCATTGCTAAGTTGTCTGCCCTTGTGTTTAGGGTTCTGAATGGTTCATGAGTTAAATGAAACACAGATGACACACAACTAAAACTTTTAAATAATTTCAGAAAACTTTGAGATGTAGAAAATATTTTAGAAGATTATGCAGAAAACCTTAACCTTAAACCTTAACCTTGGACCATGTGACTTTTGAAAGGTTTATAAAAAGCACCTTTATTTTCTACTCAAAGATTTTTTCACAATGTAAAACTTAACACACACAACATTTCTGTATGAAAAAGCTACATCTGTGAGTACCATGGCAACGTGCCTGCACACTGAAGCTGCGCTTTTTATACCTGACCAGCAGGAGGCAACAAATTCCCCCAAATAGTCAGAAAAGACACTTAGTAGCTCTTTCAGCTTTAGCTTCTTTTTGATCCATTTTTACCTATTCCAAAAATATTCAAAATTGAATAAAAAAATATTAAGGATAAAAAAATTAGCCCTTTATCCCTTTATCAGAGAGAAACAAACATTTCTTGTTCAACGTCTACATAAAATAAAATTTGATTGTAACTGACTATAGTAGACATGCTCTGTGTTTTCTTTCCATGTCCTGTGCTGGTTTGATGATTTGTCCTGGTTTATGTCCACTGGAGGAAGACCGGTGACAACAGCAGAGAGGCAGAGAAGAGAGGAAGGGACAAGGAGATGGCAGACGCTCCGCCACAGTCCTTAGCATCCTCCTGGTGGATCAATCAGACATTTTGACACTTTGTTGAAAAGAAAAAAAGATTTTGTTCTTGTTGAGATTAACATGTGCCACTGACCTTTGGGTGGTAGGAGTGGCAGGACTCTGGACGCCTTCGCACCTTCTGAGACTTCATCCTGTTGCACTTCACGGTTGCATTATGTTTGCAGATGTTAAGAAAAGCTACTCTGTGAGTATGCTGATAATGGAGGAGTGGAGATTATGTAACACTTAATACAATGTCAGCAAACAGAGTAAAAGGCCCTGTGTTGATCAGATTTATATGTAGACTGTACAGCAGCTAATAACAAGACAACATCCGCGTTCTTCGTTTTTGCCAAGATCAGATACATCTCCCAAAAAAGTGTGTATGGGCCCAGTAGGGGGTAGACATTTTGAGCAACCAAAGGATATATTTGATTTCCTTTGGCTGCAGCAGGATAGGTCCAAACTGACGGGAACAGTCACAGCTGGCTTGTGTCACAACCAGAACCAAGTTACTGTCAGGAATCTGCTGCACCACAAACATCCTGAAACAAGATGACGCCAAATGATTTTCTGAGCTTTTTTGTTGCATTCAAGTCCATCTTGCACACTGGATTGTCTAAATATTAAAACTACAAAGAGATTTCCATCCATCCATCCATCCATCCATCCATCCATCCAATGTTTATATCAACTTATCTTTTATTAAATAAAAAAAATCAAACCAGATCTCTCAGTTCTATAGTGGCTGCTTTTCATTTGTTTTCCTTGATCGATTGAAACTTATGGAACAGAATCATGTTTTCTGTGTGCCCTTCGTAATAATCAATTAACCTTTTACTTTATAAAAATACTTAAGAGTTCAACAAATAGAACCAAACATTTTAGCTCCCAAAAGCTGCTAGCTGAAAACCTGGAAACAGAGGAAACGACTCAAGAAATTACATTTCAACTTTTTTGTACAATGTAGTCTATAACCATATTTCATTTGGTTACATCTTTACAGTTATTTTTATCTAGCTCCCTATTAATTTCTTTTTCATCTGCCTTTACTTAGACAAGTACCTATTTCAACCTGTTTATAAAGTTTTTAAGTTTAACAACTCAAAAAAAGCATGTTATCCAGACCAGATTTGGATAAAGATCCCTCCGGTTTTATTGTTTTAACAACTATAACTTATAGCCCTGCAGAGCTCTGGATATAAGTTGCAGGGAAACAGTGATCTGGCTGAAGCTCGAGGTGTTGCAGTGAACATTCTACGCACAGCGCCATGTGTTCAGAAGCAGATGCTACTTGTTTGAAGTCACCACAACAAAAGCTCTGGTGGGCTTACTTCTTCCCCCCTCAGTGCGTTGGTTCTTTCACAAAACACCAGGAAAGGGCAAAAAGGTGTGCCTTGAAGTGTTTTTTGATAGGGTCTGTAGTTTGACTCACCCAATCCGAAAGAGGAATTCAGCAGGCCGGTTCTTCCTCTGAGAAAACCAGTTCATTCCTATGTCAATATCCTGCAAATGCTGAATCATTTGGCCTGCGCCGCCGGCCTTTTTGCTTAGTAGTGACTGTGGCCTAGGAACATGGATACAATTTTTGCCTGTATAGTGCAGTGCTTTAGATTTTTTCTGTTATTTTGTGGATGAGTTGCTGATGCGCTCTTGGAATAATTTAGGTAGATCAGATGGATCTGGGATGGTTCACTATTGTTCCATGTTTTCTCCACTTATGCATAATGGCTCTCACTGTGGTTCACTGGAGGCCCAAAGATTTAGAAATGGGTATGTAGCCCTTTCTAGACTGATAGATGTCAGTGATTTGGTTCATAACTGGTTCTTAAATCTTTCAGATTGTCTGTTTCTTTTGGGATCTTTTAGCCTGCTTCATGTTGTCAAACAGATAGTTTAAATTATTTGAATGATTTCTTGATTGTACAGGTCCGGCAGTAATCAGGCCCAGTTGGGACTAATTGATCCAAAATAAATGTGGGAATCACAGTTAATTCATGATTTAAGGATGGTATTCCCAAACATGAAATTATTATTTGAAAACCGTCTTTTTTATAAACCCAACTCACATCTGATTTTAAGATCAGTTTGATGATCCAAAAATGTAAGTGTAACAAAAAAACTCTAAAGCTGACAAAAATCAGTAAGGGGCCAATACCTTGTCACAGTACTGTAAGATTGAATTCAATGTCATGTTTGAATTGACATATTGCAACCCATCCCAATTTTTTTTTTTACAGATTCTGTGTTGTACAAACAATAACCCAGACAAATCAGAGCACTGGACACAATGTGATGCTCTGGCCAGGGCCCTGCCTGAATACGTCAGTGTCTACATTTAGAACCCTGTGTGAACTTTGGTTTTTCACTTTCCCATCCACATGTTCACATGTTTAACTGTGATATCTGTTTGAATGAAGGCTGGTAAGGATGTTATATGGTCAGCATACTGATACTTTAGAACATGTCAGTGCAGTTTGTTTCCACTTAATGATAATGAGGGGTCTGAATAAAGACTAGTCTCTAAAAAGAGGAAGTTAGTGGAAAGTGATATATATATATATATATATATATATATATATATATATATATATATATATATATATATATATATATATATATATATATATATATATATATATACATATAAATGATTATGGTTTGCATTTTATTTATAGAAAATAGAGTAAATTAATCTAGTATGTCTCTACTTTTAAGTCATTCTAAACATTACAAAATGAACTATTAAGGAGTCACTAATATTTCAACCTCCAGTCCTCTCTTCCCCAATTCTCCTTGATGCTCCCTAGAAGTTGGAGGCAGGAAGTAAAGCAACACTGCTTGTCAGGACACATTGTTGTCAAACTGTGATGGACTCTGCTCCAAAAATATGCTTCTCAAGCTGTGGTACAACAACAACTGGCAGTGTTTGGGCTGCCTTTAGAGTTAAGGGAGAAGAAATACATTTTGTTATAAAAATACTTGCAAATTAAATTAATTAGCTGTAAAGTTGAGTTAATAAGCACCAGCAGTGAAAAAATTCTTTATACTAACACACTGCTTTTAGAATAATCAGAAACCTCTTAAAAGAGAGGAAAGGTGGAGAAAAGGACTTACTGTAGAAATTTAACAGTTAACAGCAGTGAACTAGGCACAAATTATGGTGGCTACTGTGGTAAAATCTAGGCAGACAGTCTATGTGTTTTATTTTGAAGGATGCTTAGTTCTGGTGAGAGAAGCTGTTAGGTCCATGGTGCTGGAGTATGATGTAAAGTTATGTGTGCACTTCATTAAAGAGCTGAAGATAAATCTATCATCTGCTGGAGTCATTAACACCCAACATGACAACTACTTATACTGTGTCTAAGTCAGTAAACTAAAATGACATCAACTCAACCCAACTCAAATATGCTCCATTTAGTTAATTGCTCATTATTATTATGAATACAAGATGTAAACAATGCATTTCTATGTATTTTAGACTTTCTGACACTGTAGCATGATCAGTAAAGTAGTAGGTAAAAAACTTGATTAGGAGTCCATACTTCTGGCAGCGTCCACACTTGATGAGACTGTTGGCCTCCCTGATAGACGAGTCATACATAAAGCCAGGGTATGCAGTATCACAGGGCTGAAGCGCCTCCACCTTCTTCTGCTTATGAGCTGAAAATAGACAAACGTAAAATGCAATATTTTACATTTCCGATCAATTTCAATGCCATAAGTTTAAGACAAGAACATCTCAGCAGTTTTTTCAATACCACTCAGGCATGTTGTACTCACATGTGTGATAGCCAGCTTTGGCTGAATGCATGAAGAATGGCAGTGACCACACAGAGGTTGGGGATGGTGTTGAAAGTGATGATGAAGAGAATGACATGACGAAAATGAGACAGCGGCAGATGTGTTGTATTTGAAAATGAGAGATAATGCTGTCATATGATGAAACATAGAGCGAAAATGAAAAAATTCCAGACATCATGATTATCACACATGTGCATGTTTAATTTGCACCTTTAGAATAGATATTTAATCATCGGGATCATGGACAAAAATAATATGGAGCAGCAGATGTCATTAACTGTGTATACTCTTTGTTTTTCTTCTCTATAGAAATTACTCCAGGACTAGTGCTTTCCCTCTCAGCACCCAGCAGGTGGCGACAGATGGTCACACATAGACTGACCCTGATTCTGCTAGGTTTCTTCCTGTTAAAATGGGGTGATGTCTTCCCCATGTCACTACAAGATGGCTAAGAAGGTAAGACTGCTGCAAAGTTAATGACTGACATCAATATGAGAGAACATTGTTGGACTTAATTTAAACTGAATTAATCTGTGTTCATAACCTGCTGCTCACTATTGTTTTCTGTCGTATCACATAAGAAAGGGCAGTTTTGTCATATGATACTTAGACCTATTGATTTACTTTATTGGTTTATATTTTGCTGACCCCCCATATGAGGAAAACAACTATGGCTCAACTTTTGCATACTTGTAAACATACTGTCTTGGAATATTTCTGGTTTGGTGAATTTGGTTTGTTGATTTGAATGTTTTGACTTGGTTTAATGCACCAAACTCTCATTTGTTTAGTATTTGAAGTTATTTGTTCCTCACGTCTCACTGAGTTTGCATCTGGATCCACTTAAGCCAGGGCATAATGCAGCTCTAGATCATCACATCCATCAGGTTCTGAAAGCAGGCTTTAAACTGATTTTTAGATCTCTATTGCACCGCTTTACCCGGATACTGATATTGTTAAGCCGGTTCCGGGGCTGTAAAAGATGTCATATTTCATTGCCGTACCTTAAACATGTCATCCATGACAGTACAACAGCCATAAACTCGTTGCTTTAAAATTTCAAAGCATAACCCTAGGCCTGCTTCAAGTTATATACTGGTATACAGCTTTAGTTCAAAATGTCATCATCTCCCTGCTTCAGAAGTACTGCAGAAGACTGTAGCTCAAGTTCCAATTCACAAATCTAACATCAATATTCTAATAAAAGTGTCTTGCATGGAGATCCTCAGATCAGCTGGCAGCGGGGGACATCTTTGTGAAATGATGTGTGAGAACAATGAACTCATCTTAGAATGTGCCCCTTCTCCACTAGTACTTCTCAGCATGGGTTGTCTTGGGTCAGTTTAGTTCATTCTCCACTATAGTTGAGCAGCATATCAATGTGGGAAAGGGGGGTTGTCAATAGCAAGTTTGAAAGAGCAACGTGATGTGATTTGTAGTGACACAAACACAACAACAATGAAGGATCTGCTGCTCAGTCTTTGGCTGGTGTCAGACTCAGAGTGAAAGAAGAGCCAGAGAAGGCTGCAGGCAGTGAGACGAAGCAGTCTGGATTAGTACAGGAGAGAGCGGGAAGGGTAAATGACATGTGAGGATAAGCTACCTAATTCTTGCTTGCTATAGTGGTCATTTACACCAAAAGCCCAGTGCACAATAACTTAACGGTTGAAGATATCAGTTCGTTATTATAATATGTATGCTGTGACTAGCAACGCTGCCCCCTACCCAATCAGATACTAAAATTATTAAAACATAAAGATAAGGAAAAAGGGATTATAAGTGGTTTTGATGCAGTACTTGTGCATTGTAATATCAGATGTAAATTGATACTTTTAAAACTGGCTATGTTTGATCAGATCAACTTGGAGGAAGGTTAGAACCAGAGCCATGGAGCTTTACACAACTACTGAAGTAACCACAGCTGTTAACCCGCGGGTTCAGTGTAATCTGTCTCACAGTACTCTCTGACTAGACTGACTGACTTCACAGAGCTGTCATCTATAGCAATATATTCTTACACCCTCACACATACATTTTTACTTATTTAAATATTCTATTCTAAATTTTATTTAAACTTTGGGTTGCTTAAAAGAACACTACTGAAACTGATGATTATATCAACTTCATCTTACCATCCACAAAGTAATCAGAGTGCCAGAGACCGCAGAGGTTAAAGTCCAGCAGAAACCTGAAGGCAAACACACACATACCTTAGAAAAACAGGAGTTTGATTTGATTGAATGTAATGATTAAATGTTGGGTTGAGACCAGCCTAGATGAGTCCTTTATTGACCCAAAGGTTCAAACTTTTTTTGTACCAACATTTGAACAGTGGAAATCAGATTTAGTCACTTATCAAAGCTAAACTTTGAGACACAGTTAGATTCTATTCAAATTAATCACAGGCTATAATTAGTAATTACCATATACCAACGGGCCTACAAAAAACTACTTACATCACAGCATTGGAGAAGAACCATCTCATCAAAGCCAAAATCATGTACAATGGCTACAGAAGAGAAAGTAAAATAAAAATATGCTAGATTTCAAAGGAAGAATACTTTTTTCACTTGTAAGTTAATAATGATAGTAATAAATTATTTCACATGTGCCATTCTGACCCATTCTGTCCGAACTCTGTTACAATGATGATTGGTTAACATTTGTTAACAAGTACTAACTGTGGCGAGAGGCAACAATGTGACTCACACTAAGCAAAGATCGAGCACTGCTGGCATGATGGTGGCTGTTCTTGCACATAGCCTGGTAGTCAAACAGAGACACTCTGCAAACAAACATTCAGATCCGGTTTGGACACAGCAGCAAACAGAAGAACTCATTTGACGTGTGTCTGAGAAGGTCCTACTTTTTAAACATTCCCATTTTGATCAGCGAAGCCATAACAGACCCGTCCACCTCACCAAAGAATCGTCCAACCTGCAAAGAACATTGTATGTTATTACACTTACGATATGGCACAGTTTTGTTTAATTGTTAATGTGTAAAACATCTAACAAACAAGTAAGTGCATGATGTATTAACCCTGAGCTGCTCATTGGTTTATGTCATAATTCTGTCGCAATGTAAAATGCAATGTAAAACAAATACGGGTCAGAATACAATAACAAAGCGAGATGGCTAAAGAACCACTTTGGTGTAGTCTTCTATAATAGTCAGAGTTACTTAGGCAGCCCTTTGGGAAAATGTATTGGCTACTTGTGAAAAACATTGGAATACAATTCGGATGAAAGAGCAATCATAATTTGTTTGTAGATTACAAACATAACGTCAGCCTATTTAATGCCATCACCTTCTGCTGTGAAATTGGTAGTATAAAACTCATCCTACTGATAGAGAGAGAATCCATTCTGTAACACTATGAAGGTCACCTTAAATCAGGGACCTTCCTATTTCTGTTAAACATCCAACCATCCATCCATCCCCTATTCCCACTTCTCCATTAATAGCCACAGGGAAGCTGGTCTATCTCCAGCGGTCACTGGAAAAACCCTGTAAAGGTCACCAGTATATCACAGGGCAACACAGAGACACACAGGACAAACAACCATGCACACAATCCAATTTCATTCAAATAAGTTTATTTAAATCGCATCAATTCACAACACTTCTTCTCAACAAAGACTTTGCAACAAATAAAATCAATTCAATCCAATCCAATCATACAGACAGATTCCAAATCAGTTACATACTGAGTATGTACTGACAACAGAAAGGAAAACTCCCCTTTAACAAGAAGAAACCTCCAGCAGAACCAGAACCTGGCTAAGTGTGAGCATCCATCTGTCACGTCTGACTGGGGATTTAAGAAGACAGAGCATAAAACACAAAAAAACAAAAACACAGAAGCACTGATCTAGGCTTACTTCCTATATTAAAGAAAATTATAAGTTAAAAGTTAATGGGCCTCTCCTTGAACCACCACCTAAACGTGGCGGAGGGGTTTGAGTGCTTGAAGGATCCTAAAGGCTATGTTGTTCGGGGCTTAAATGCCCCTGGTAGGGTCTCCCTTGGTAAACAGGCTCTAGGTGATGTGTCAGACAAGAGCGATTCAGAAGCCTTCATGAGGACTAGCACAACAAGGCACGTGACGTCGCCTGGTACCACAAAGCAGTGGCCCCAGCCCAAAGCCAGGCCTGGGGTCGGGACATGTTGGCGAGTGTCTAGTGAATGGGTTACTCTTGCAGGACCTGGGTGGGCCAAGCCCAAAATCAGAGATGCAAAGCCATCCACCAGTGGGCCCACCACCTGTAAGGGGAACCACGAGGGACCGGTGCAAAAAGGTTCTTGCAGCGATCGAAGGTGTAGACCTCGACGACCCGATCTCCAGATGCATAAACTGGCTATAGGGATGTGGAATGTCACCTCGCTGGGGAGGAAGGAGCCTGAGCTTGTGCAGGAGGTGGAGAGATATCGACTAGAAATACTCAGGCTCACCTCCACACTCAGCGTAGGGTCTGGAACCCAGCTCCTTGAGAGACGTTGGACTCTCTTCCACTCCAGAGTGGAAGAGAGTTCATCTGTGGGGAGAGGCAGCGGGCTGGGGTGGGTTTGCTTGTCGCCCCCCACCTCAGCCATCTTGTGTTGGGGTTTACCCCGGTAGATGAGAGGGTCGCATCCCTGTGCCTGTGGTTCGGTGAGGGGTCTCTGACCATTGTTTTGGCCTACGGGCTGAGTAGCAATGCGGAGTACCGGGCCTTCTTGGTGTCCATGTCGAGGGTGCTGGACAGGGCCCTTCTCGGGGACTCCGTCATTCTGCTGGGGTCTTTTAATGCCCACGTGGGAAATGACAGTGACACCTTCAGGGGTGTGACTGGGAGGAATGGCCTTCCCGATCTGGTGTCTTGTTATTGGACTTCTGTGCCAGTCAGAATTCCAATAATGAAATGATGGTGTTTTGTCCATATTTTGTTATGATTTGGGGGTGTTTGGTTTTTGGTTGCAGGTTTTTCCTCTTATGTTTCTCACGGTTAAGTTTTGGTACCTGCTTCTGTTTATTGTTTTAGAGGTTGTGCTATGTTTTCGTTTCTTCTGATTGTTGTATTCTATTCATATTGCTTTCTGGATTATGTTCTGTTATTTCTATGTTTCTTAGGTTTGATTATGTCAGTTTTATTTTTCACCCGTGTCTTGTCATTTATATACACCCTCATCCTGTTCATTCTTGGCGGAAACATTTTGGATCATATCACTTTGTTTTCAGTCACTTCATGCGGTTCATGCCAAGCCTGTCCATGCCTGTTTTGTCATCATCTTCTGAAGTGAGTTTCATTTATTAAATCATTTACTCTCCACCTATGCTTTCTGCCCGTCTGCATTCCGGGGTCTTCCGTGACACCGAACCTGACATATTTAAAGTTATTTGACAATTTTTGGTTTGCTACATAATTGCATATGTTTTCATTCACTGTTTTGATGCCTTTATTGAGAATCTACGTACAATTAACCATTGAATGAGCAAAAGCCCCCTAAAACCTTTGACCGGTAGAGTGTGTGTGTGTATGTATATATACGTATATGTATATATATATATATATATATATATATATAGGTGCATTTAAAGACATTTTAATATTATTGAAAACCTAATTTATTTCAGTAACTTTCTGTTATGTAGGTTAATTACACACAGACCAGTGTTCGTTCGTTCGTCGTCGTCCGCTTATCCAGGACCGGGTCACGGGGGCAGCAGACTCAGCAGAGACGCCCAGATGTCCCTCTCTCCAGACACCTCCTCCAGTTCCTCCAGGGGGAGCCCAAGGCGTTCCCAGGCCAGCTGAGAGACATAGTCCCTCCAGCGTGTCCTGGGCCGTCCCCTGGGCCTCCTCCCGGTGGGACGTGCCTGGAACACCTCCCGAGGAAGGCGTCCAGGAGGCATCCGGTATAGATGCCTGAGCCACCTCAACTGGCTCCTCTCGATGTGGAGGAGCAGCGGCTCTACTCCGAGCCCCTCCCGGATGGCCGAGCTCCTCACCCTATCTCTAAGGGAGTGCCCGGCCACCCTACGGAGGAAGCTCATTTCAGCCGCTTGTATCCGTGATCTCGTTCTTCCAGTCATGACCCAAAGTTCATGGCCATAGGTGAGGGTAGGAACGTAGACCGACCAGTAAATTGAGAGCTTTGCTTTTTGGCTCAGCTCTCTCTTCACCACAATGGACCGGCACAGCGCCCCCATTACTGTGGCAGCCGCACCGATCCGTCTGTCGATCTCCCGCTCCATTCTTCCCTCACTCGTGAACAAGACCCCGAGATACTTAAACTCCTCCACTTGAGGCAGGAACTCCCCTCCAACCTGAAGAGGACAAGCCACACTTTTCCGGTCGAGTACCATGGCCTCGGACTTGGAGGAGCTGATCCTCATCCCAGCCGATTCACACTCGGCTGCGAACCGCCACAGCGCATGCTGTAGGTCTTGGCTAGAGGGGGCCAGCAGGACCACGTCATCCGCAAAAAGAAGAGACGAAATCCACTGGTCCCCAAACCAGACCCCTCCGGCCCTTGGCTGCGTCTAGAAATCCTGTCCATAAAAGTTATGAACAGGACCGGCGACAAAGGGCAGCCCTGCCGGAGTCCAACATGCACTGGGAACAGGTCCGACTTAGTGCCGGCAATGCGGACCAAACTCCTGCTCCGCTCGTACAGGGACCGGATGGCCCCTAATAAAGGGCCCCCGATTCCAAACTCCTGGAGCAACCCCCACAGGGCATCACGAGGGACACAGTTGAATGCCTTCTCCAGGTCCACAAAACACATGTGAACCGGTTGGGCAAACTCCCATGAACCCTCGAGCACCCTGTAGAGGGTATAGAGCTGGTCCAGTGTTCCACGGCTGGGACGAAAACCACACTGTTCCTCCTGAAGCCGAGGTTCGACTATCGGTCGGACTCTCCTCTCCAACACCCTGGCGTAGTCCTTACCAGGGAGGCTGGGGAGTGTGATCCCCCTGTAGTTGGAACACACCCTCCGGTCCCCCTTCTTATAAAGGGGGACCACCACCCCAGTCTGCCAATCCAGAGGCACTGTCCCCGACCGCCACGCAATGTTGAAGAGGCGTGTCAACCATGACAGCCCTACAACATCCAGAGACTTGAGGTACTCAGGGCGGATCTCATCCACCCCCGAAGCCTTGGCACCGCGGAGCTTTTTAACCACCTCGGTGACTTCAGCCTGGGTGATGAAAGAGTCCAACCCCGAGTCCCCAGCCTCTGTTTCCACCAGGGAATGCGTGATGGCAGGATTGAGGAGATCCTCGAAGTACTCCTTCCACCGCCCGATAATGTCCTCAGTCGAGGTCAGCAGTCTCCCGCCCCCACTATAAACAGTGTTGTCAAAGCACTGCTTCCCCCTCCTGAGGCACCGGACGGTTTGCCAGAATCACTTCTAGGCCAACCGGTAGTCCTTCTCCATGGCCTCACCGAACTCTTCCCAGGCCCGAGTTTTTGCCTCTGCCACAGCCCGGGCCGCAGCACGCTTGGCCTCACGGTACCCGTCAGCCGCCTCAGGAGTCCCACAAGTCAACCACAGCCGATAGGACTCCTTCTTCAGCTTAACAGCATCCCTTACTGCCGGTGTCCACCACCGGGTTCTGGGATTGCCGCCACGACAGGCACCGCAGACCTTACGGCCGCAGCTATGGGCAGCAGCATCGCCAATAGATGCGGAGAACATGGTCCACTCGGACTCTATGTCTCCAACATCCCCGGGATCTGGTCGAAGCTCTCCCGGAGGTGGGAGTTGAATACATCCCTGGCTGAGGGCTCCACCAGGCGTTCCCAGCAGACCCTCACTATGCGCTTGGGCCTGCCAAGTCTGTCTGGCTTTCTCCTCCTCCAGCGGATCCAACTCACCACCAGGTAATGATCAGTGGACAGCTCAGCCCCTCTCTTCACCCGAGTGTCCAAAACATGCGGCCGAAGGTCTGATGATACGACAACAAAGTCGATCATCGACCTCCTGCCTAGGGTGTCCTGGTGCCAAGTGCACTGATGGACACCCTTATGTTTGAACATGGTGTTCGTTATAGACAATCCGTGACTAGCACAGAAGTCCAATAACAAAACACCACTCGGATTCAGATCGGGGAGGCCATTCCTCCTGATCACGCCTCTCCAGGTGTCACTGTCGTTCCCCACGTGGGCGTTGAAGTCCCCCAGCAGAATAATGGAGTCCCCAGGAGGGGCACTATCCAGCACCCCCGACAGGGACGCCAAGAAGGCCGGGTACTCCGCACTACCACTCGGCCCGTAGGCTGAAATGATAGTCAGAGACCTCTCCCCAACCCGAAGGCGCAGGGATACGACCCACTCATCCACTGGGGTAAACCCCAACACGAGACGGCTGAGCTGGGGGGCAACAAGCAAACCCACACCAGCCTGCCGCCTCTCCCCGTGGGCCACTCCAGAGTAGAAGAGAGTCCAACCCCTCTCAAGGAGATGGGTTCCAGAGCCCACGCTGTGCGTGGAGGCGAGTCCGACTATTTCTAGTCGATATCTCTCGACCTCCTGCACAAGCTCAGGCTCCTTCCCCCCCAGCGAGGTGACATTCCACGTCCCTAGAGCCAGCCTAAGCATCCGGGGATCGGGCCGCTGAGGTCTCCACCTTCGTCCGCCACCCAATCCTCTTTGCACCGGTCCCTCACGGTTCCCCCTGCAGGTGGTGGGCCCACTGGGGGATACAGACCAGTGTGTTCGAGCATTTATTAACTATGATGATTTTCTGCTTACAGCTAATAAAAACATGACATTTAATTTCTTAGAAGATTAGAATATAACATTTGACCAATAAAAAACTTTCTCAATACAGAAATGTATGTTCAATACCTGCTTAAAGGTTGTTATTTTTAAAAGGCATTTTTCATCTGACAAAGAAGACTCATCAGAACGCATATTCCAATTTACTGAGATGAACCTGTATATGGGTACAAAGGAGCAAGAGGTGTGCCAAGAAAAAAGGCAGGATGGTTAATGGTGTAAATTCACATAGCTCTGTTCTGGTCATACTGACCACAACAAGCACTTTACACTAGAGCCACATTACCCCAATCACGCTCACAGATGCACACACAGTCATACACTGAAATGCAGATCGGCAGGCAACTTGGGGTTGAGTCCCTTGCCTAGGGGCACATCGACAAGTAGCAGGAGGAAGGTGGAATTGAACCCACAACTTTGCTATAGCAAGATGACTATCCACTGTTCCACAGTTTCCCCAAAATGCATCCATGCATCAACAAACAACATAAAACTGTTGTTTTTGTTACATTCTGACCCTACCATCTGAATGTTGACTCCTCAGAAACATTCTAGATTAAACTCGTCTGATTATTTGTTATCTATACAAGAATATGTGATTGCTTCAGTTTTCACAGACTAGTAACTTTGTGATTTGCTATGTGTGTTTTTAACATTGCTCCTAATGTCTAATTTTAGCAGGAAGTTTTCAGAAGCAATTGTTAATATTTTTGCTGCACAAACGCAGAATCTCTGCTCAAGACATCTTTTTGTTGCTCACTGCTCTTCTCTCTGCCCTAATTTATTTAGTCAGCAATGATGTAATTTCTCTTCTGATTAAGTGTTAATTGCACCTTGCAATATTCTAAAGGCTGCTAAAGGCATTATGCACCAGTGGTGCACACTTTGGTGGATTCTTCGGGATTCTACAACTGCCTGCAAAACCCAGAGCTCAGCAAAACATCAAGGCAGCACTTTATCATATCTGCTTTGTAACGCCATGGGGAATACAACAAACATGCAAATAAAAAATGAGCTTCTACTGCAGAGGAGTCTTAAGGTCATTTTAGGTCAGACCTTTTCTGGGTAGTAGTTGTATTTTCTACTTTTGAACATAACTATACATTTAAGTCTGACACAAGTATTACAACAAATATCAATATATCTGCATTTGAAAAAGTCTTTGAAATAAAAATGTGTATCTGTGTTGTGCTGAGTAGTTGCCCTGGTGAGTGTGTGTTAATGTGTCGAATGAGTATATTTATAGCTATGTGGTGGATTTAGGATTAATCCTCGTGTTATGGCTCTTAACAGTTAATCTAGATCTGACATGCAGCTGTAACATGGACATCTAATTCCTAATCTGCTTCTGCACTTCCACACAAACCCCTGAAAAACTTAAAATTTTACAAATCTGATCCAATCCTATCTGTGCTACAATCAGCCATGTAGAAAGTTTACGGGCATATTTCACTGAATCTAAAAGTGAACTGGAAAGTGTGGTGTGTAAAAAGGCATAAATGGCTTTCAAGATTCAAGCTAAATTCTGAAAGACCAAAAGTGTTAATTAGCAAATAACACTTTAACCCCATGAAAATCTAGATATTTTCTCTTTTATCAAAAGTATTCTTCCAGTCATCCATCCATTTCTGTACCTGCTCAGTCTGAGAGTTTTCAGATCAGCACGGTTGGGTGACGTTACCCTGGATGAATAAAAACCATCAGCCCTTCTGGAAACTGGCACCTCTCCTAAATGCTCCACCAAGGTCGAATGATGCTAGCAGGTGCAACAGCTGCTGTAATCACTTTAATGCAGCACAAACACGTGGGTTAAATCCCAGTCTGCCCTTAAATCCCATAAGCCATCCAGATGTTTTTCATGAGTTCATAAAACAATCAAAATAGTCGCAAAACACTGAAATCAGCTTTTTCTACCAAGTGAAGGTCTGAGAGACCAAGAGCACATCCACAATTCTGAGACTAAATCTGAATAACTGGAAAAGAGTCAGACTTGGGATTCTAAGTAGCCTGAACCTATAAAACTAGAAATAAAACTTCAATTAATTAAAAAATATCTTTAGGTTTCATAAATCTTTAATCTTTATGTAACTTTAGCTTTTTCCACAACTCTCCATTGTTGTTGTTTGATGAAATAATTTTTCTACTTGATGTAGGTCTGTGAAATTTCACAAAGAGAACTACTGAACTGCTGCCTTGCAGATCAAACTGATCAAAAGGAACATGATTCCTTTTATGACTTTAATCTTGTTGGTTGGTTCCCTGTTTACTTGCTCCATATATTAGCAGCTCTAAAAATGTTCTTCACACACACGTTTTGGGTCAAATGAAAACCATAAAACTACAAACATTCTTCAGCTAAAACTACAAGAGTAAATGTCAGGCATGACGTTTTGAAAATAAATTAATAGATGCCACTTTGCAACCACAACCTTTTGTAAGATTAAACGCAAAATTATTCACACCCTTGGGAGATTTAGGTTAAAGGTTATATTTTAACTTCACAAACATGTTTCTTTTAACTGAAAGTAATATTAACATTTGGAAATGGCCCGACTTTCTTCTGACTGATAATCTGTGAAGAGAGCTAAGATTGGGATCTTCCAACCTCAAAGACCAGGAGGCCATCAAAGAATAATCCATACATCCATTTTCTATACCCGCTTCTTCCATACAGGGTCGTGGGGGAGCTGGTGCCTATCTCCAGCAGTCTACGAGCGACAGGCAGGGTACTTCCTGGACAGCTCGCCAGTCATGTTTTTGGATTGTGGGAGAAAGCCATGCATGGGGAGAACATGCTAGTTTATAACATGCTTTCATTTTGAATAACTGGCAATCATATGCATGAATTCCTAAGACATTTTAAGAAACTATGCTAAGAAAGAGAACTAAAATCAGCCAGGATGAAAGAGACAGGAAAGGCTGGGGTGTAAATACAGTCATTATTTTTTAATATTTATTCACAAAAATAATGTACGATAATGGCCAGGATCATTATTTTCACAAGTCTCCAAAACACTTAAAGAGTTTTCATTTGTGCTGTTTATGCTAAACCAAGCAGCATTGCTGTGTCCAGCACCAACTGCTTCATTTACTTGGAGCCCCTGTTTTCATAATGGGTAATAAGTGTAAACTGGAGCTGTGTCTCCCTGGTTATGAACAGTGATATGTAGTATCAATGTCCTACCCGTGACAGCAGGGTTTAAGATAACATTTTTCACAATCTGGACATTTATGTTGTTGTTGAAACAATAACAGTTTATATAAGCTTCTGTGTGGTTTCTGAAAAATTATCTCCAAACAATAAATCTTACATAAAATAGGATCTTTCAGTGTCTGAAAACAAGGAAGGCCTCAGGACCCGATAATGTCTCCCCATCATGCCTGAGAGCATGCGCCGACCTACTGGCCCCCATCTTCACTGAGATCTTCAATAAGTCACTGGGGCTGTGTGAAGTTCCCTCTTGCTTCAAACACTCCACTATTATCCCAGTACCCAAGAAACCCACCATCACAGGAATAAATGACTAAAGGCCTGTTGCACTGACATCTGTGGTCATGAAATCCTTTGAGCAACTGGTTTTGAAGCACCTGAAGAACATCACATGCCCCCTGCAAACAGGTCAGCAGATAATGCAGTCCACTTGGTACTACACTTCATACTGCACCATCTCGACCACCCAGGGCTTTAGCTCGAACTTCAACACTATCAACCAAGACATCCTCTACCAGAAGCTCATCCAGGTCAAAGTTCCAACCTCCACCTGTGAGTGGATCACCAGCTTCCTGAAGGACGGCTGGGGAGGCTGGGGAGCATCTTCTCCTGCACAAGAACCATCAGCACTGGTGCCCCTTAGGGGTGTGTTCTCTCTCCCACTCCTCTTGTCCCTCTACACAAATGATTGCACCTTAGCGGACCTGTCTGTAAAACTCTTGAAGTTTGCAGATGACACCACTGTTATTGGACTGTTCCAGGATGGTGATGAGTGCACACAGACAGGAGGTGGATAGTCTGGTACACTGGTGTGGTCAGAACCACCTGGAACTTAACCCACTCAAGACTGTGGAGATGATGGTGGACTTTTGGAAAACACCACCCCTACATACCCCCTCACCATCCTCAACAACACTGTGTCTGCTGTGGACCACTTGTTGTTCCTATGAACGACCATTTCTCAAAACCCAAGATGGTCCTCACACATAGACAATGTTCAGAAGAAAATATGTGGTATTTACCGATGATACTAATATTTTAGCTTCTGGGGAGAATTCAGAAACAAAAACTTTAAATAAATAAATTATTTTTAACTCACAAGTAAAATAACATAATACAGAAAGAATGTATGTAAAACAAGTTTCTGGGTGTAATTCTTGATTACATCTTTGGATGGAATATAACACATTAAATCAGAAACTCCTAAACTTTTCAGCTTGTGACCCCCAAAATAACAGTGCCAGAGACTGGCGACCCCTTAAAAATACATAGAATTCTGACACTCCATTATTTATTTATAAAATATAAAGTGAACTAATTATATGTACTTTTAAATAAACTTACTTTTTAAAAATTAAATTTTCTTATTGTGCTTATTGTGCATTTCTTTTTTATGTCTTTTGATTTATTTCCATTTCATTGTGTTTCATACGTTCATGTTTCTATTGTAGGATTTTAATGCATTATACTGCATGTTTGAAATGAAGAACAATAAATAAAAATCCACACATTTTCCCTTGTATTGTCTAAGGGGTTTTTAGCTGCTTTCATGGTTTTATTAGAAATAAATGATAACCCAACTATAGGGTTTTTAAAACTTACATTGAAGTTTACAACAAGGTCAGCATGTCTGGTTAAACTTACATCATTCCTCTCTTTAGACAGGAGGATAAAGCCATTGTTGTCGACTAGGAAACAACTCAGGTCCTGTTTAGAAATGAGCAAAACCAATTCATATATTTATTTGTTTTTAAAACCAAAGTGATGAGCTTTGTACAGAGCAACATATAAAAAGATAACAAGATGTACTTACATCATTTTCACAGCTCAGGGGACACAAACCTTCAACATTTGAGCACTGAAAGAACAAGAAAGAAGGTTATGGAGAACTTGATAATTCAAACAAAGAACTTACTGTAACAAGTGAGAATGCATGAATGCATTTTCACTAATAATAAAACCTGTTTACTTACATCTGTGTTGCTGGGCTAGAAGAAACAAAGACAGACAAGTGATGCACAGAAAAACTAATAATAATTTTACCTAGCTACAATCCTTAATCATTTCACAATTAAAGTATTTATAGCTGGAGTCAAAGGATTTTTCGATGCATGGAGATGTTTATGATTAATTAATGTCCAAACTTGATTTCCTTTTTTGATGAATGTGGAAGGCGGAAATCGAATGTGCGTAAGTGTGGCAGTTTATTATAAATGTAACATCAGAAGAGAAAATCATTTGAACAGGATCCATGCAATATGCATGGTGTTTGAAACTGAAATTAAATTGTTTGAAATACTGCAAAAGGAACAATAACAATAACATATGTATCGAACCAGAGGTGAATGTAAAACAACACCGCCACCCAGAACTCCATCAAGCTAGCAATTCTAAGGGTTTCCTGTAACTCAGAAAATGCATAGCTAACTACAAAGTTCAATCCAATTATTCCTGTGAAGGATCTGCGACCATTGAGAGTCATTGTGAAACAAGGCTTTTGCTCTATGGTGTTGGACCATTTGTTTGCTGAATGTAGGACCATTTGCGCTACTATGCCTTCCAGCGTCAGCTGCCATTATGTACCACAGGATAGTCTGCTACTACAACTCCCAGCAGGTATTACTGCTGATAGGATGGGGGGCGTCACAGCACTGACGTCACAGTGGACTATATAATAATATGAGGTCTCTCTCATCTTTGCTTTTCACGCTAGAAACCGGACCGGTATCTGGCAAATGAAGCGCATCATTCTGGGGAAGAAAATCCCATGTGGACTTTCATTCATTCTCCCCCATTGGCCAACGCGAAGAAAATTCTTGAAAGAAGTTCTTGGAACAGGAAGGCCAGGAAACTTCGCTTTACCAATTGAAGACGTGAATTCAACACATGACCAAAAACCCACGGAGGTTTCAAGGATTTGAAATTTTCATCCTTGTTTTGTTCCAGTCGACTGCTGATGTATCCAAGTCATATTTTTCTCCTTCGCCAAAGGGGGCCAAAAGACGAAGACTGACCGCCTGCTTCTGGGAGTTAATTGCGGACGCGCAACTACTCTTTCCTTCTCTCCCCTTTTTCTAAAGAAGACAGCAACATGTAACCCGTTTTGTTTTATTTCTATTAGAAATATCTTGGGCAGGATAGAGTAGGATTTTAGGGTGATTTAGAAACGCCACTTATAGTCCAATGTGTTCTAAGTTGTATATGCATGTCATGTTTTATTGAACTTTGATTGCTGTTGAATTTTGAAAGCCGCTGCGCTTTGACGCTGGGTGTGTGTCTCACTGTATTCTGACACCTGTGTGCAGACCAGGTAAACTTACAAGCTGGACTGTTAAAATCTCATGGTGGAAAAACTCACCATTTATTTGTCTTGTTCCTTTGCGTTTCACTGGTTGCTGCCGAAAAGTTTATGACCCTTTGTGTGCGCTAAGCTTACAACTTTGAGGGGGGTGTTTATGACTGTGTGTTCCACTGAGCGCTCCCAGAGCTCCGTTCAGCATCTTATTTCGTCTTGTTTCGCCCATAACTGCCGGTTGGATTTTCATACACACTCAACGCTGTTTTATCTTGTTTAGTTGTTTATTTTACCCCTTTTATGTAAAACTTTGCATGCTTGATTAGGTGAAGATTATTGAATCACAATAGCGAGGTGTATCAGGGCTATTGATTTAATAAATATTCATGTAGATAAAGAGAAGGCGTTTGTGTTTATTCTGAGCAACAGTGATTTGTCTGTCAAAATAAGGTCAAAGTTCCCCACGTTTTGGTGAAACGGTTGATTAAACAATGACATCTAGTAATAGTTATCAATTATTACTGAGAATTTAATAATTGTAATTATCAAGGGCGTTGAGCCACAATTACAACACCAGAGGACATCTCTGATTTCAATTGGTAAGTAAAGATTTTTAGTTAAGAAATTAATTTTTCTCAAATTATGATTGGAAATTATAATTCTTGATAATTATTAATTAATCAATAATCATAATTCTTACAATGGAATTGTCTTTGGACACCACATCCCACATATAAAGTATTTCTAAAGATCCCCACCCCTAACTGACAGGTCAAATTATCGATGACCTTCTTTTCTTTTAATTTTTTCTTATCTTGGTGGTTGGACAGGTTTTGTGATGGTTCATTTAGTTTTTTCATTTTTAATATTTTATTAATGTTGTGATTTTATCTGTCATTACATATTATGTCTTAAGGTTCCAGCCCCAAATGTAATTACACATCTTGAAACTGGATCGGTTCTATTTTTGTTACCAAATTGTACTGACCAAAGTATGGACCAGAAATAACAAAACAAAAAAACAAAAAAAAAAAACGTGCAAGGCTTCTGTGACCTCCATGGATTTAGACAATTGCAGGACAGTCGGGTAGTAATCACAACTGATTTTTATTACAGAAAAAACTACAGCCACAAATCTAGCTGGAAACAAATGGGTTTAGTTTGTCTTTTACTGAAGACAAGGATCAGAAACTGAAAAGTCATTTTTGGAAATGTTAATAAATGACCCCAATGTGGAGAAGAGACATTTGCTGTGTCACTGAGCGCAGATAGGATTAGTATTCCTACAAGAAGCTTCGAAAGTGGTGTGAAATATATATGTATGTAGGCAAAGAAGGGCTCTTAATTAAAAAGCAAAGAGCTAAGCATAGGTCAGCGTCATCAAACGCATCAAATATCCCAAAAGGTGTCAGTCCAGGGGTGCGTGAGTCTTGCATTCACCTGCTTGGCAATGGCCCAGAACCTTTTTTCCAGCCAATCCAAGGACATCTGTACCCCAACAGCTAAAAATAGAAGACACAAACAAATACACAGTGTACGATCAAACACAGAATAAGATGGAATCTGCAAAGGCAACTCTTTGCTGCGTTTGTTGAGGAAGGACTGAGGGCAGGAACTTGCATACACTGGAGCTGTTGTTAGCACTTATAGCAACAATGGGATGTTTCTGCCAGGAGTTTGGATGTTTTACCTGTGCATGGATGGGTTCTCTTCAAACATGCGTGGTATGTTTACTGACCACTGTGAATTGCCATGACATGTATGTGGGTGCATGTCTTTCCTTTGTGTTTCTATGTTGCCCTTTGTTGGACCCACGACATGTCGAGTGTGTGCCTACCTTTTCCCATAGATTAAGTGGGTAAAGAAAATGGATGGATGGATGGATTGATGAATGGATAGATGGATTGAAATAGCCAATGCCTGTAAAGCTAAGTGTTGCCATTACATGCCTTGTTTCTTTCCATGCCACCATACAAATACAGGAGCTGTCAGGCAAAAACCTTGTATCTCCATCTTAGTAATTTTTGTTTTCTAATGAGAATCCAATCTAATGATCATCTTTTGTGTCTGTGCATACATTGATAAATTTAATATTGGAGATAAAAGGTTTAAGTCCACAAGTGCTGGTATATAACAAGAATCATAGTTGAAACCCAAAATTAAACCTTTTAGGACATCTGCAAAAAAACCACATCAAAAACTGGAATGGTTAAACAAAATGGTTAAACAAATAAATTTGATAACTCATCTTTAGTATAAAGATACATTTCATAATAGAGCACATTGAGAAGGAATTATTTTTAAATACTTTCAGCAAACAAAGTATCATAGAAAGAGATAAATAGGCATAGCCTAAGCCAGGGATGTCAAATTCCAGTCCTCGTGGACCGGTGTCCTGCAACTTTTTGATGCGTCCCAAGTTCAACTCATCGGAATAAAAAGGACAGAATTACCAGAGTCCTGCTAATGACATAATTATGTGAATCAGGTGTGCTGACAGACAGACAGACAGACAGACAGAGAGACTTTTGTATTGTTACAGTGAGTCCTCTACATTGAAGGCCTAAAGCAAAATGTAATATAGAGGTGACCAGTAAAGAACGTTTAGGCTAGTGTCTTAGAGGTCTCTAATTTAAAGGGTGTACATGTTGTCCACAATACAGGGGCTTTTTCTTTATCTTTAGAAGAACCACAAACCATTCAAACCATTCAATAATGAAGCACGGGGAGGTGTAAAAAGCAGGCACGATAAAAGAAAAAAAGCCACGTGTCTGAAAAACTCTGAAAGCTAATGAGCTAGCTACTAAGAATGTAGGTATGCTGAACTATTCCTTTGATCCCAGCTACTATAAACAGAGCTACAGCCCAGCATTTGGTTGTTTATTGATCAATTATTGAACGCATATTTTTCATTTTTATCTATCAAGCTATTTATTTTTAATTATGGCAGCCTTGGTCCTCCATACTGATCTCTTAAATATTTCATATTTCATAATATTCGACATAGATATTAATAAAATAAGCAATACACAGGCCAACAGCAAATGTCGATTATGAACATCTGGCACTGCAGCTTTATCTGAACACTGTAGCAGAAACAGCAGGTTCAACTGTCTAAATTACCCTTACATTTTGTACTTTCACAAAACTTTGAACCAGAACCATGCCTAATGTGAAAAGCCAAGCTTGTAGGGAGGACATATGACCCAGCATCATTTGATGACCTTTATGTCCACTAAAGCTCTCGAGGCATCACTCTCTTTCACTGAGCCTCCCTGCAGGCACAATGGTATGCTGCTATTTGACTTATTTCCTGTCAGCAATGTCCTTATCACCACCCTTTAGCACTGCAGCTGAACCGTCCCTGCTGCAGTCCACAAGGACAAGACCATAACACAGCAAAACACCCCAGAAACATTTATTTGTGCTTTTCAAGCAAGCATTAGTAAGCACAAACATTTACATGCTAACTCCACAGACATTGCTCTTGCAAATATCAATGGAGTTAATAAGGAAAGAAACAAAGCAAGTGTGTGAGAACAAAAATCCATTTCTGGTCCTCCAGGTCTATACAGTTCAATTCAATTTACTTATTTAACACCAAGTTGTAACAAAAGCCATGCTAAGGACACTTTGCAGTAAACACGTAAAGTTCCTGTTTAGCTGTAGCATTATATTATATTATATTATATTATATTATATTATATTATAACAGTATATTAAACTAATTAAGTTGCTCAGTCTCATGTTTTAATTGAATTAAATTTTTTTAAAAGATTAGGGCCCTTATTCACAAAGAGTCCAAAGACTAAAAGTAGCTCCTAGAAATGTCATTCTAAGAAAAATCTTCGAATTTCTTAAATTCAAAGATTTTTCTTAGAATTTTCCTTCGGTAAGATAATCTCAGGCCTTAAGAGAGCTCCTAACGTGAGGAAATGTTTAGTAGTGAGGATGACCTTTAGTGAGCCGAAGAGTGTCTTAAGCAGAGAGGATGGAGGGAATAGGAGAGAATTTCTCCAAACAATGAACAACAGTTAATTAATAAAATGCTGTTGGCTTGATTGCTCTGGGATCCACCCCCTTAATAGTTGAGTAAATGAGAATCTACACTTTTATAATAATCATACAATTAACAATATAGAGATAAGATTTACCTATTCATTCCCCTAGGGTGAAATTAAATAGTTTCAGCAGCAGGATGGATTAAAGGTGAACCTCTAGTAAGGTAATATTAAGAAGGATAAATACATAATAGAAACAATAATAAATAATCATGAATAAACAGTGAACAAAATTACAAACAATATAGTACAGAATTATTAAAACATTTACAGACTGTAAAATACTTTCAAAAAAGTTTTTTGGGGAAAAAATTGGAAAAACAAAACAAGCAAAAAACATATATACATAAATAGAAACTCTAGACAAGATACAGTACAATAATCTAAGCACTATCTAAATGCAGCAGGTACCAGAGCTGCTCACATTCCAGGCTAGTGCTGAAAGCAGAGGGAACGCCGCATTGATCTGCTGGGAATGCTTGTTTGTTCGCACCGTGATCCCAGAACCAGATCTACCTTTCAACACTCCTCTCTACACCTCCACCAGCAGGCTCTGCTACTCTGTTCAGTTTTCTCCACCTATATTTCTCCGTTTTGTTTTGGTCATCTTGCCAAACTAAACCTGATTATACAAGCAGGGGATCACAGTAAAAGGCTGAATTTTAATATTAATATGAAATGAATTAATATGAAATGGTTGCAGTATGAAAACAATCAGAGTGGTGAGTAAACATAATAATAAGCAAATCAAAATAATGATGAGCAGGTAAATAAGCTACGTTCAAGCATGTTGATGTTGTGTGACAATAAATTTAATCTTGCTAAGTTTTAGCATCATGATTTACACATTTCTGAATCCAGTCTAAATTCTCGTACTTGTCGTCTTCCGCTTTATCCGGGACCGGGTCGTGGGGGCAGCAGACTCAGCAGAGACGCCCAGACGTCCCTCTCCCCAGACACCTCCTCCAGTTCCTCCGGGAGGAGCCCAAGGCTTTCCCAGGCCAGCCAAGAGACATAGTCCCTCCAGCGTGTCCTGGGCCGTGTCCTGGGCCTCCTCCTGGTGGGACGTGCCTGGAACACCTCCCGAGGAAGATGTCCAGGAGGCATCCGGTATAGATGCCCGAGCCACCTCAATTGGCTCCTCTCGATGTGGAGGAGTAGCGGCTCTACTCCGAGCCCCTCCCGGATGGCCGAGCTCCTCACCCTATCTCTAAGGGAGTGCCCAGCCACCCTACGGAGGAAGCTCATTTCCGCCGCTTATATCCGAGATCTCGTTCTTTCGGTCATGACCCAAAGTTCATGGCCATAGGTGAGGGTAGGAACGTAGACTGACCGGTAAATCGAGAGCTTTGCTTTTCGGCTCAGCTCTCTCTTCACCACAACGGACCGGCACAGCGCCCCCATTACTGTGGCAGCCGCACCGATTCATCTGTCGATCTCCCGCTCCATTCTTCCCTCACTCGTGAACAAGACCCCGAGATACTTAAACTCCTCCACTTGAGGCAGGAACTCCCCTCCAACCTGAAGAGGACAAGTCACCATTTTCCGGTCGAGAACCATGGCCTCGGACTTGGAGGAGCTGATCTTCATCCCAGCCGCTTCATACTCGACTGCGAACCGCCCCAGTGCATGCTGTAGGTCTTGGCTAGAGGGGGCCAGCAGGAACACGTCATCCGCAAAAAGAAGAGACAAAATCCTCTGGTCCCCAAACCAGACCCCCTCCAGCCCTTGGCATAAAAGTTATGAACAGGACCGCTGACAAAGGGCAGCCCTGCTGGAGTCCAACATGCACCGGGAACCAGTCCGACTTTGCTCCGCTTGTACAGAGATCGGATGGCTCCTAGTAAAGGGCCCCCGATTCCATACTCCTGGAGCACCCCCCACAGGGCATCATGAGGGACACAGTCGAATGCTTTCTCCAGGTCCACAAAACACATGTGGACCGGTTGGGCAAACTCCCATGAACCCTCAACTACCCCGTAGAGGGTATAGAGCTGGTCCAGTGTTCCACGGCCGGGACGAAAACCACACTACTCCTCCTGAAGCCGGGGTTCGACTATCGGCCGGACTCTCCTCTCCAATACCCTGGCGTAGGCCTTACCAGGGAGGCTGAGGAGTGTGATCCCCCTGTAGTTGGAACACACCCTCCGGTCACCCTTCTTATGTAGGGGGACCACCACCCCAGTCTGCCAATCCAAAGGCACTGTCCCCGTCCGCCACGCAATGTTGAAGAGGCGTGTCAACCATGACAGCCCCACAACATCCAAAGACTTGAGGTACTCAGGGCGGATCTCATCCAACCCCGAAGTCCTGCCACCGTGGAGCTTTTTAACCACCTCGGTTACTTCAGCCCGGGTGGGGAAGGAGTCCAACCCTTAGTCCCCAGCCTCTGTTTCCACCAGGGAATGCATGATGGCAGGATTGAGGAGATCCTCGAAGTATTCCTTCCACCGGCCGAAAATGTCCCCAGTCGAGGTCAGCAGCTCCCCACCCCCACTGTAAACAGTGTTGGCGAAGCACTGCTTCCCCCTCCTGAGGCGCCGGACGGTTTGCCAGAATCGCTTCGGGGCCAACCGGTAGTCCTTCTCCATGGCCTCACCGAACTCCTCCCAGGTCCGAGTTTTTGCCTCTGCCACCGTCCGGGCCGCGGCACGCTTGGCCCCACGTTACCCATCAGCCACCTCAGGAGTCCCACAAGCCAACCACAGCCGATAGGACTCCTTCTTCAGCTTGACAACGTCCCTTACTGCCGGTGTCCACCATTGGGTTCCGGGATTGCCGCCGCGACAGGCACCGCAGACCTTACGGCCGCAGCTACGGGCAGCGGCATCGACAATAGATGCGGAGAACATGGTCCACTCGGACTCTATGTCTCCAACATCCCTCGGAATCTGGTCAAAGCTCTCCCGGAGGTGAGAGTTGAATACATCCCTGGCCAAGAGGTCCGCCAGACGTTCCCAGCAGACCCTCACTATGCGCTTGGGCCTGCCAAGTCTGTCCGGCTTTCTCCTCCCCCAGCGGATCCAACTCACCACCAGGTGGTGATCAGTGGACAGCTCAGCCCCTCTCTTCACCCGAGTGTCCAAAACATGCGGCCGAAGGTCTGATGATACAACAACAAAGTCGATCATTGACCTCCTGCCTAGGGTATCCTGGTGCCAAGTGCACTAATGGACACCCTTATGTTTGAACATGGTGTTCATTATGGACAATCCGTGACTAGCACAGAAGTCCAATAACAAAACACCGCCCGGATTCAGATCGGGGAGGCCATTCCTCCCGATCACACCTTTCCAGGTGTCACTGTCATTTCCCACGTGGGCGTTGAAGTCCCCCAGCAGAATAATGGAGTCCCCAGGAGGGGCACTATCCAGCACCCCCGACAGGGACGCCAAGAAGGCCGGGTACTCCGCACTACCACTCGGCCCGTAGGCAGTCTAAATTCTATGATTGGTTAATTTCTCTCCTTTGATCACTAGGAGCACATTTGCTTTTTTGTTGTTTCTTATAACAACCAATCACAGCTTTTAGAAGACAGCGTCACACCTAGCGACAATCTCAGCCATACCTCCTCATTAAGATAGGAATTTCTGTCTTCTAGCTCAGTCGCTCTCAGCAGCGAACTGACTCACTCTTAAGCTAGGAGTCCTTCGCAAGAATTCTTAGGCTAAGATAGGAGCTCTCTGAGAGGACTCTGAGGATCTTTGTGAAAACGGTCCCAGGATTTTAACTTATTTCTTACCACTGTCATTTCTTTTAGATCAGAAGACCTTGTCTTTTTTACAATTGTAAAATGTTGTACCTAGGCCACGCCCCTATTTGGCAGTCTATAAAACTAGGTAAAACTACCAATTTTCTTTTCTTAAATATATCACAAGAGAAGGCTTTAATCTTCACAAAACAATTCCCCAAATGAGTTTTGCACAAATACCCTTTAGTTTCACTGCAACTTAAACACAGGTGATGACATTTTAAGGTCCCTCAGACATTGCTGACTCTGTTAACAAAACGGTACAAAAAGCACCTTTCTTTTTGCAGCACCCCCAAATGTCTCATATCAATACAAACTAGAGACACTCACCTTTCTAACAAGGCATAACTTGTCTTTCTAGCACCTTCTCTGGTGATGTAATTTGCTTGCACATTAGTCTGCTGGTTGCTGTCCGCCGGCTGCTAGCTTGTGTGCTACTCCGTTAGCTTCCAGTTATGTTTGCAACTGTGCATTTTGATGTTCTTTTAGAAAAAACTTTTGGCAAGGCTCAAAAATGTTTATTATTTCTTAGTTTAATCACAACAAAATCAGACATAGTAGCAGTTACAAATGTGATTCCATTGGAAAAATATTCTTTTATGTTTTACTTTTACACAGGTACCAAAAGTTTGCATGTAGGCCTTATAACTGTGGAGCTATACTTTATTTATTTAAGGTATGTAATTTCAGGTGGAAATTGCTCTAAAACCCTTTAGGGCTTAACAGGTTAAAGGTTCTTTACTGGTGTGACTGTGTGCTGCATTTTCAATCAAGTCACTGTTCATTCAGGCATGCAACTGGAACACTCATCTTTAAAGCACCTTACTCACTAGCAACACAGAGGACCAAGCACTCACAAACACACACACATCGACACACATCAGCACCACTCTCTCTCCCTTGCCTCTCCTCAGTAAGCTTGCAGGGTGAATGTTGGAAGGAGAGCTCAATCTGTCCCAGGAGTGAGATAGTGATGGTGAAGAGGAAGAGGCGGCAGTTAAGGTGGTGACTGATGTGGACTAAAATTCTGGTTCAGCTTTGGATTCTGATTTGAGTAGAGACATAAGCTTCAGTAGCTTTAATCTTTTTTTTTTACCTTCAGGGAAATTTCAGCACATTTGGAGTCAAGATATTTAAAACCTAAAATCCTATTCCTTAGAGCTGATGCTGCTGTGAAAGATGCAGATGAAGAGGAACAAGACTATTTTGTCTTCACTTCCTGTGTTTGGAGGCTAAAAAGCTGAGCAGATGGTGAGTTGATTGATTGTGTGTAGATAATATTTTTAAAATAACCCAAGTAAATTCTAATGCTACAACCAACCACATCTGGATATAGTGATTAGTTTTCAACATGACTCAATAATATTTCTTTCTTACTCTGTTTGTCTAGTTAGTTTGAAATAGTTGAAAATCAAACATTGCTATTTTCCTTAGTGTTCCAAACTTCCGTTAAAGTAAATACATGTTGCAGGCCTGTGACTGATGTAAACAGCACAGAGCCAGTTTAATGAGCATGTATGTCCACTACTTTGGAGTGCAGGGGGAAAACTTGAAAAACTTGAAAGGTTTGCTTCATAAATAAGAGTATACTGACTGAGAGAAAGACCTTGCGGTCTTCAGTGCGGAATTTCTCTTTTTATTGCTGTTCAATAACAGAAAAGCAGAATGACCCTCAGGGATCAGGAAAACACATGTGACAGACCTGTACAACCAGATATTGGTGACATTAATTTTGGTGATTTAAAGGAAAGTGAGTACACAGTCAACTGGATATTACCTAGCGTGTGTATATGTCTGTGTGTAAATGCATTTGCATACATTTCCCTGTTCATCTTTGCTTCAGTCTGAATGCTGCAGTTTGGTACTGCAGAGCTTTTGTTCTGTTGTTTTATACTCAAGCTGTTATTCTCAAGCTGAAAGGAAAATTGCCGCACTGGGTGTTGGGGGTGATGGGGTTAAAGTGGGGGGCTTTTCAGTAATCAGGGATGCTATATTACAACTGGAGAAAATGGAGCAATGCAGTACAAGTGAATTCCATGGAGTGAGTCAGTTCAATTCAATTCAGTTAAGTTAAATCAATTCAGTTTTATTTATATAGTGGTAATTCACAACACATGTGGTCTCATTGCACTTTAAAAAGTCAATTAAGTTGAATCGTATAGATTTCAAGTCGGGTACATACATTCCAATTAAGTCCAGTGAGACAAATTCTGGCATACTGCCATAGGTGCCATAGGTGCCATAGGTGCCATGTTAGCAATGTAAGCATACAAGGGAGATCCTTTAAATAAGAACTGAGAAAACTGAAACTGATTGAGACACAACAGAAAAAACAGTGAGTAACTGAGCCAGATGTTTGACCACCATCTGGAATTCTGAGCAGGCATCTGTTGCCACAGTTTTAATCTGTGCCCCATAACTGTTGTGTTGGCTATGTCTAAGCTGTTTTATTGTCCCTTGGCTCATATCCTCTTCAACAACAGTACAACTTTTAGTGGAATATTTGCAATACTGTATATAACAAAAATATTTTGTGAAATATCAATAAACAGAAAATGCTGAAGGAAAACAAACCCAATCACAGAAATATTATAATTTTTAGGCTGCACAATGTTTTCAGCATGTCATTATTGCATGATGAATATCAGTATCACCCAAAACCAGCTGTTAAGGTTATACAGTATCTGTCTTGTTTGGGGGTAGGTTCAGGATTGTAGAGTGTAAATGCCCAGCCTTCCCTCTCCCAAGACACCTCTCCATGATCCACCTCAGCCGACTCCTCCTGATGTGGAAGAGCAGCGATTTCAGTCCGCGCTCCTCCTGGATAGCCGAGCTACTCTCTCTGTCTCTAAGGGAGTGGCCGGCCACCCTGCTGAGGAAGTTCATTTCAGCAACTTGTATCTGGGATCTCATTCTTTCATTTATGACCCAAAGTGTATGCCTATGGGGAAGGTAGGAATGTAAACTGACCAGTAAATTGAGAGCTTCCCCTTCCAAATAAGCTCTCTCCTCTGGTGCAGGGTCCACATTACAGCGATGGCTGAACCAATCCATTTGTTGACCTTCCGCTTCATTTCTCTTCACTTGTGAACAAGACCTCAATATACTTGAACCCTTCCACTTGAGACAGAAACTCCCCTGCCACCCATACCTAAAAATCCTGCCCATGAAAGTTACAAACAGGACAGGATACAAAGGGCTGGACTGCAGAGTCCAAATGCACTGGGAACAGGTCAGTCTTACAGCTGAAGTGGAGTTCTGAGAAAACCGTGGACTTAGCCTGAAATTTTAAACAAGCACACCTTACAGGTCCTTCCCCCTTGCTCTCTGCTGTGTTACATCCCTCCCTCTACAGCTTGTCCCCCACAGCGAAGCCTGCCATGAACGTGCAGGCTAGTAAGCATGGCCATCGATGACAGTGAATAAATAGCTATGGCACATTCACAGGTAGGGACAAAACATCACCGATATGCTTTACATTGACTATGATCTGCTCATACCATTAGCAAAGCTGCAGCACACTGGCAATCTTGAGCTTGAACGACAGTATGCACTATGCGGGGAAGAGGTGCGAGCAGCACGCACATGAGCGTGATTGACACTGCTAAGACATTCCTCCTGCCTCTGAGTGGTTGTTTCTGACCAAGAGCGGTGTATTCTGCAAATGGTAGTAGGACCACTGGGAGGAGGCAGAGAAGCTTGATTTTTTTCATAGATTATATGTCTCATACTCTACTGTTAGGACATAGTGACAATTTTACCAAATATGTAAAAAATAAAAATTTTACAAAAGTTACCCACTGCAGCTTTAATCCCAGCAAAGGGAGCCAAAATCCTGCTACACTGGTACAGAGACTGGATGGCCCTTAATAAACAGTCCCGGACTTCTGGAGCACCCCCTACAGGGCACCACAAGGGACACGGTCGATTGCTTTCTTCAGGTCCACAAAGCACATGTGGACAGGTTGGGCAACCTCTCATAAACTCTCAAGCACCCTGTTGAGGGTGTTGAGGCTGAGGAGTTTGATCCCCCTGTAGTTATTTTTAAACAGTGACGGAAAAATCTGAAGGCCATCAGTCATTTTGACAGGTTGCAATTTACACCCCTGACCACTTGGTGTTGAGTTAGCATATTAATTAGCTTCCTTCCCGCTGAAGCGAGTGTCGAATCAGGAAACCCCTCGTTCGGAGAGTCTTGCTGACTTTTGATGACTTCATTGGAGAAATGTTCCCTGATATCAAAACTTTGGCTGAAGTGGCACTTGGAATTCTAAGTCTCCAGTGTGGCGGCAGAGCGCAGATTCAGCCTTTTTTTCTCTCTTGGTCTCGGTGGAAGACACACGGGTTTTCTCTCTCTCCCTCCCTGCTGATCCCTGCTTCTGCTTTTTTCTCAGAGCCTCACTTTGCATATTCTCCAAACTTGTAAATTATGGATTTGGTCAGCTGGTCTCTCAACGTAATTGATCAAATTTGTTCGACGGGAAGGCAGGGTAAAGGAGACCCTCTTGTCCAGATGGGAAGTTCTTCTCTGGATACACAAATGGATTCTTGGCAGCAGTGGAAGAATGTGTGCCTGACTACGATGTCGGTCGAGGACGTAGAAGATGTCTACATATTTGGACTTTTGATAACAGGATTTTTGCTTTTTGGAGTTGGTGGTTACCTGGCTTATCAAGTGATTCGCAAAATGTGGGCGGCTGTTCAAAGCATTCCAAAGCTGCCTGCGATGTTGGATGGAGTCTGTAGAGTGATCAACACTCAGCAGAATCGCAAGCTGGACACGATTCTTGAACAGAATCGCAGCCTGGCAGCGGTTGGACTCAGAGGTTGAAGGATATAATCTTGGACAAGTTGTACGCTGGAGATCTGCGGAAAGTACCAGAAATTTGGCTTTTTGGATTCGCAATTGAGACACACCAGTAAAACTCTTAAGGTGGTTGGAAATTCCCTACTGCCTGAACCACAACATTTATTGTTTTTCTAAATCTGGCGCCCCAATGTGGCCTTGGCAATTTCTACTAACTGGCTATCGAAAAAATATCTCCTGGATGTTATATAGACACAACGCTCTTCCCCAGCACTCCCCTACCAGCTGTGTGCTGATAGGACTGTGCAGCCGATACAACTTCCACCTCTCTTCTCAAGGACAATGGCGCTTCTATCAGTGTTAACAGAAGACTTATTAATATTCGCACCCTCGAGATTCCACCGTACCCTTGCTAAATCTTTACTTATGTGTGTGTTGCTTACCCCTGCTGAGGTTTTTTTGTACTACTTCAGACTGTATTCTGCTAAGAATAGAGTATGAAATATGATTTTTTTTTCCTCCTATCTTACTTTACCTAAATGTGTGATTTCATTACTTTTCG